>NW_017729023.1:8085058-8087547 GCF_001723915.1 Gavialis gangeticus | reverse complement strand
AGTGCTAAGCGAAACAGTGTTAAGCAGGTGTTGCCTGTACAGAGAGATTCAGCTCATTGTTCTCTCCCATCTTCCCATATTTATCTATGCTTGTGAGACCTGGCTAGAGTCTGTTCCTATGTCAGCTTGTTTTCTGGTTCTTTCTTAGCAATTCTACTCAATAATAGTAGGTTTATCTCTTCAATAGCTTGAAAACAATCTTTACCCCACTTCCACCACAACAAACTTACCAGCTGGACGCAGCTGTATCAGAAATCAGATTGGCACTGGCCAGTATGCCTCTTTAAAAATCGGCTGTCAGTATTGGCCCCCAAAGTCTCTTATCAGTGCACCCCTAGTCTTCAGCACCCACATGTGATGATTGCACCAGCTCTTTGCCAACAACGTGGCAAGTAAGAAGGTAAGGCAAGACCTGGAAAGAGGGCAGAGAGAGATTGTAACAGGGATGTGAGAGGGCCTCTAGGAGGCATCACAGCAGCCCTCAGGCACTTAACCTGTTACAGTGCCTATTACTCAGAGGGATGGTTGAACCTCTATCTCCTGCTTCCCAGGATAGCGCTCTAACTACCAAACAACTGGTTAGGCAGTGCCCAGTCTCCTCTACAACCCGTCACTTGAAGAAAGCTTCCTGGGCAGCCAGGAGAGGGAGCTATGTGGGATCAGGGGATGGAGAAAGAGCTAAAGGGTGCGTGGTTTCATGAGATGGTTGATGCTCTTGGGTAGGAAGGACCCTTGCATGCTAGTCTGGGCCCTGGCTCTTAATAGAACAGAAACTTCTCCAGTGCTTTACAGCTATTTTATCCAGTGAATATTAAGTACAAGATGCAGTGAGTTAGCCCCTTCCCTCTCTCTCTCACCCACCTCCTTCCTTCTTGCACATAACCCCTGATTGTCCTGGGTTTCTACCTGGCTGTAGTTTTGGGATTTAATAGGAGGCCTTACAGGCATACATAGGCAAGCATATGGCATGGTGCACCTGCCCAGTCAGAGCACAGACCTACTGAGCATGTTCAGTAGCTGTATGGATGCTAGTGCATTACACACTGTGCCCAGAATAGCATCTGGACCTGTGTGCTGAGGCTAAAATCAGCACTTGTGTGTCTTTATGACTGCCACTTAGATCTGTAAAGTGAAACAAGACTGAGTTTTAATTGTGCCCAAACATGGAAGGCCCAGCAACATGCAGACTGCTTTACAGGCTGGTTTCTGAAGTCTTGCAAAATGTATATAATGGTAAGAACACCGTTATTTAAAGGGACATCGTCCTATTTCTGTACGGTATCCTGTTGAATGATAGATACATAATTAAATCCCATAGAGTAGTTGAGATCTCAGCCTTTTCATTTTAACTTCTTAGAGTCTTTCCCTCTTCTCATGTATTAGGGCTTGAATTCCCTTTTATCAAAGGCATCCCCATCTAGTTGTGAGCTACATTTATCTCCAGGAGACTTTTGGACCAGCTGTATTAGAACTTTTTCCACTGCAAGTTTCAGTGTTTCCAGCAGTCTATATGGACCCCTCTTTTTCTTGAGTAAATACCTTTTATTTTCCTTTTCATAAATAATTTACCTGTCTTCCTTGTACAATGCCTTTTGTCTTGATAAAGCCAAACATCCTTATTTATAAGTGAAATGTGAATTATACCAGGTTTACCTTCACTGGCAAAAGAGGTGTGTTTATAGCATGGGGTAACTAATGCCTGTTGGATGCCTCACTGTAAAAACATTACTGTGAGGCCAGCCCCAGGTGGGGGCATTATGTTGACCTTGCTTAGGTATGGTGCATTAAATGCTACAAGTGCCTCTTCTCCACTTAGGATTTTACAGGGAGATAACCGCTGTGATTGAGATAATGATTATCTCACTGCATAGAAACACCTTTTCAAAACAGGAAACACAAAATCACAGACTGGGTCAACACTCCAAGTGCTACCCTCAGAGTATCTCCCTATTTTAGCCCTCTCAGTGGCAGTGTGCAGCATTGCCCCACTTACTTCAATTGATTAATATAAAACATGACTGATGAGTGATATCTTATTGACTTTTCAGTGGGGCTTGTGCCTACAGCTGTGTTCTGTGCTTTTCTACCTCTTCCCCCAAGGACTTGATCAGCTTGGCACAGTAGTACTGGCAAGAAAGTCAAGGAGTTTCGACTCACATCTCCTTGCATGCTCTAAGTATTAGCCAGCTCGTCCACGTGCTTGGATTCTCCTCAGTAGCTGATGATGGGGAAATGGGGAAGAGAGAAAGATGGAGACAGTTGCCCATGCTTCACCCCAGTGAAGTGAGTAGGCAAAGAGTAGACAAAAAGTAGGTAGCAGTTATTCCTGGGTGGAGCACTTCTCAGATTTCAGGCCATGTAATGGGTTTTTTAGGTAGCTTTAGGTCAGTGATGACCAAGGATCCTACCTTTCCCTGATGAAAAAATACCAAGTGAATTTGTGATTAAAATGAAATACTGTGTGTGTGTGTGTGTGTGTGTGTGTGTGT
>NW_017729023.1:8076905-8085010 GCF_001723915.1 Gavialis gangeticus | reverse complement strand
TGTGTGTGTGTGTGTGTGTGTGTGTGTGTGTAAATATCAATTGAATCCAATGTTGTATTGATATACTTACAATTTTAAAGCAATTTGGAAGCCTACCAGTGCCTCAGTCACTATAGTAAAATAAATTCTAAATACCTATAAATTTTAGTATTTGATCTTACATTTTTTATCATGGAAAATTAGAGCTCCCCCTGCCCTCTTCGCTCACCAGGACACAGGTCCAGGCCCCGTGCTGCCCTGGTGATGCGCCCCCTGCCTGCCCTGGAGCAGTGAGGGACACAGCCCCGCACTACCAGCCCCGCTGCTGCTAGGTAGGCAGGAGACACCTTGCCAGGGTGGCACAGGGCTCTCAGCAGCGGCAAGGAGCTTTCCCAGTCTGCCCTGCTGCACCAGGTCGCTCCCTGCCGACCGCCCTTCTCCTGTTCTCCCTAGGCCCCTGGAGGCTGGAACTCTGTTAAAACAGCAAAAATTGCATGTTTCTCTGTTAAAATGAAAAATCCACATTTTTCTTGGGTAAAAGGGAAAATCTGTGTTTTTTCCTATGGGAAACGGAAATCTCGGATCCCTGGTGATAATCCTGGAAGTTGGGTCACTGCATGGCCAGATGGCTGATCTCAGAGGATATGTTACTTGTCAGAGTACCCACCTAGCAACCTGAGTTAGAAAGTTCAGCGCAAGTCCTACATCTGCACTGATTCTGATTTACTCATTAGCGGGTAATGCCCTTTTAGAAAAGGTCTTATTGCTTGTTGCCATTTGATGTGGTAGGTTTGCAGCAGTTTGTATTCTGGCTTTCAGTCACACCCTAACTCACAAAGAAGTGCACAGAGACCTTTTCCATCTCCAAAAGGACAGAAATGCAAAAACCATCTTTATACTTCAGGATTTTCTAAGTATAATTTTGTTTTGGCACCAGTAGTTTGCTTTGTGCCAAGGCCAATTAATTTACTCATTTATAACAGATGGCAACACTGAGCCTGTGTATTCAAGTAAAAGACTAAGCTATTACATACCTTTTGCTGCCATTTATTTCAATTTGTTTGGCCATAAAATTACAACCTTGTTAAATCCTGACAGATACTGATGAACAAGGGGCTATTGAAACAATACTGGAGGACACTAAGGCAGCCTGTGAAAGCTGGTACTCTGCAGGCCTTCCTAATCATTTTCATTCAGTAACGAAGCCTTTGTTCACAAAGATTAATGACTGTGCAAGATTTTTTCAGGGTTTTTTTTCCTTTTCCTTTAAAGGAAAAAGAGAACCAATTTATTAATCTTCTGCACAGAGAGTTCAGATTAAAGATAAGGACATAAAGAGCTGTATTTTCACAGAGATCCATGAAGGAGTACTGTGCTTGGCTCTCCATTAACAATAATGGGATTTGGAACATGCAACTCCCCTGAAAATATACCTCCTTGAGACCCAACCTGTAATTAGAGATTTTTTTTGTTAAGGTGACTTGCAGAAATGATTCTACTATGTGGCATTCTCTGAATGAAAAGGGAAACAAGTCAGTACAGTACAGTGGAAGTGCTATACCAAGTGACTTTCACTGAAGGATATTTTCCTTTTGAGCTGAGTCAGCTGATTGTAGCTGCAGTGATTTTATACCCCTACTGTTTTGTTTTGTTTTCTTCTTCTTGTTAGAAATGAGATAAAAGGCTTAGTCTGTCTTGGTCATTTTGCCCTGGCTAGGTTTGGTGGACATTCAAGCGTTTTTGTCCCACCACAGCCTGTATTTCACTGTGTGGCAGGATGAATTTAAACGTATCCGCCCCGCTGGGACTATTATTTAATCATTGAATATATCCACCTCGGGACTCAAAAGGTCTTTTCTGAATTATGAATTAATGCTCCAAAGAAAGCCAACCTGATTTTCTGAAATATACAGCCTGACACTGCTCTGCAGGGATTGCCTTGTACTCTGTGTGTTGCAGAAAGTCAATTTCTAGCCAGTTTAAAAACTTCAACTTTTTTTTTAAACTGTGGTTCAATGTAGCCTGCAATTCTACTGCCTTTGAGATCCAGTGTTGGCTGCAAACATTCTGGCAGCTTCCATGTTTCTTAATGTTTCTGACAAAGAACTTGAGTTATGCCCATAGCATAGAATATTCTCAGAGCTTTTGCATGTACAAACTTTTCATGGGCACCTTTGCACACCTCCCACAGCATTTCACAGAGCACACAATGTAACTTATGAATGTGACGTGGTAAATTGTTTCTGTAGGAAAGGATGGTCAATTGTCCTTCTGCAGGAAGGGTGCCCTAACGAATCCATGCTGTTCATTGTGTGGGAAACTCATCTCTTGCCCTGCAAAACATCAGCACACCTGAGTTGATGTTTTGCAGAGGAACTATGTGGGGTTTGACATAAGGCATGGTTGAAAATCGTAATGATGGAGAGAAGTTTTGGCCATGTGTAATCATACTGAATGTGCATCTCTGTTGTTTGTGCTCTGAACCCCTTTTTCTCTTCTCTTATTAGAATGGAAACCCAATACAAAGGCTTCAAGTAAAGAATGCTTTCAAAACCTTACATAAATGCTGTGCCTGCTTATGTTGTAACTGTTTCCAGTTAGTGTATACTGTTGACCAGGTAGATGAATGCTTCAATCTAGGCTGTAAATTCATTTCAATTAAATAACACCCTTTTCCAGCTCCTGTGATTGTGAGACAGAATTCTCCCATCTCAGTATCCATCCCAATTTGAGCAAGAACCCTAGGGTCATTTTTGATCTGTCTTCATGAAAAAAACGCAGTCACCATGATTTGCTCCCACTAGGGACGACCCAGCCTCAAGGGGTCAGTTCAGTGTCATAGAGCTCTCACAGGATCCAGCAGGGGCATCCACCTGTGGATGAGCTAGGTTGGTTCATTAGCCTGGCCAGAACCTATGACTTCTGGATCCTAAGCCACTGTTGCTGGAAGTAAAGAGCCATCATCTGTTAGATGCATTAGGAGGTTCAGCCATTGCTATACAAAGTCTGGTCTGCTATACTGGAGGGGGACAGGGAGTTAGTGGCACATACACACCCACAGCCAGGGAATGCCAAGTATTTTAGGTCTGTAGTAATTTATATCCATCTCCTGACTCTGTTTCAGGCATGAGAAGAATTAAATGACGTGCTCTGCAGAATTATTTAGAGATTACATTTTGTTTGATTTATTCAGACTCTTTCTATCAATATTAATTTGTCAAGGTTTCTTGCACTCTGGGAAGGTAGTTCCTGTCGGGTATCTCTTGAGAGTGAAATGTTTCACTCTGAGTGCTAGGCAGGAGTCCAAGAGCTAGTTCTGGTCCCTTCAGACCAGAATTGGGTAATTACTACAGTCATTCTCTGTGGCAAGGCAGCATCACATGCTTTACATTTTCTAATAATTTTGGAGCATGAAGATGGAGGGTGGATTTGGGACTGCAGCATCAAATGTAACAGAAAGAGGGCTACCCAATACATTTCCTGCATGACTTTAGTCCTATGCAGGATGTGTGGAGTATATATGTATTTGTATTCTATATCGAGGCTTATTGGTTGCATTGCAGCATTACCTGGAGGCCCCAACCAAGAAAAGGGCACCCTGTGCCAGGCCCTGTATAAACATCTAGCAAGAGACAGGCCCTCTGTAAAGAAGTTTGCAGTCTAAGACACAGAATGAGAAGGGAAGGAAAACCACAGAAAAGGGAAGTGAATTGCCCAAGGTCAAACAGCGGGGCAGTAGCAGAGTGAGGAATTGCCCCAGTGGCCTACCTGCTTAAAATTGTT
The DNA here is from genome assembly GCF_001723915.1 of Gavialis gangeticus. Classification (NCBI taxonomy): domain Eukaryota; kingdom Metazoa; phylum Chordata; order Crocodylia; family Gavialidae; genus Gavialis; species Gavialis gangeticus. The sequence goes on along the minus strand of NW_017729023.1, from coordinate 8,081,248 downwards.
TCAAGCTGTCAGTTTACCATTTCCCTACTCCCAAAATGATTCCTACTTGGAAACAGCCCAATACACACGGTTGGGAATTGTTCCATGTTGTCTTATATATCTAGTAATAGCCTCTTCTGGTCTCTTTTACTGACTCCATTTCAAGTGCAGTGGGGACAGATCTGTAAGTGTGTGAGTTGCTTATGACTGGAGTATCCTTATCCTTACATGTTATTGGTACTTAAAAATACTATAATAATTTCTGAGAAAATAAGGTTGGGAGGTAATGGAGTGCCCCCCAAAATTAGACCCACTTTGTCTATGTTCCTATCATTCACTAGCCTACTAACCCTAATGTTCTGCTAACATGAGCAGAGTTACTTGATGGTAGGTGGGTAGGACTCCTGGGCTCTGTTCATTTGGTGTATGAGGTTGGATGAGTTTAGTTTTTATGTGGGAGTTTATTCCTGTGGGAAACTTGGTGTTGCTTGTTAAGTCTCATGGCATTGGGTTCTTTTTTAGCGTCCTGACTTGTGAAGTGATATGGATATAAAATAATGTCTGCTTTCCTTAAGAAAGAAAAAATTTGGAAAAATATCTAGCCTGTACAATTGTGGATAAAAGCCTGAAAAAAGGAACCATGTATGCTCTCCAGGCTCAGAAACCTAGAGCTGACACTGATATTAAAATACAATAGTAGCTACCTCCTACTCAGTTTTTAACTAGTGTTTGTAAACTTTTGATAGACAGGGCAGTAAAAGTGCAAAATATTGTTATTATTGGTAAGAGGGGTGCTAATGATGGCTGTCAGTAGTAGTGTTTATTATAAAGTATTTATTCAGTGGGAAAAAAGTATAATTCTAATAGATGGTCCTTCTGTGGCCTTTGTGTCATATCTGTTGAGGATATGTTTTCACTACATCTCTTGTATTCTACACAGCATTGCTTTCTCACAACAGTTAGATCAAAAAGAGTTGTTTGTGTTGCCAGATTAATAAAACTCGACAGAAGAGATGTCCTCTTATCATGGCAGGTATTTTGTAGCTCCATGCTCCACTGGTGTTTCAGTAATCTGCCTGCCTGGAAAAGAGCCTAGACTCTTAAATGATTTTTTTCATGCACTTAGGTTTTGCTGTTATTTTAGGAAATTCACAGTGCTCCTCTTACTCTAAGCTGCCTGAAAGGAGGAAGAACATAAAGACATGAGGAGAAATGCTGATGAATCTGATTTTCACAATCAGCCATATTACTTAAATGGCAGGGGAAAGAGAATTTTTCTCCTTCATCCAGTTCTTAGATTCATAGATGTTAGGGTTGGAAGGGACCTCAATAGATCATCGAGTCCGACCCCCTGCATAGACAGGAAAGAGTGCTGGGTTCAGATGACCCCAGCCAGATGCCCATCCAACCTCCTCTTGAAGACCCCCAGGGTAGGGGAGAGCACCACCTCACTTGGGAGCCCATTCCAGACCTTGGCCACTCTAACTGTGAAAAAGTTCCTCCTAATGCCCTGTCTAAATCTGCTCTCTGCTAGCTTATGGCGATTATTTCTTGTGACCCCCAAAGGCGCCTTGGTGAGTAGAGCCTCACCAATTTCCTTCTGCGCCCCCATGATGAATTTGTAGGCAGCCACAAGGTCACCTCTTCCCTTGGTTGACATTATGTAACCAAGTTTTTTATTTTACCATACAGTAATAATACACCAATAAATTATTAGGGGAGCACCGATAGAGATTTTTTGGGCCAATACCAATAGCCGATTTTTAAGGAGGCAAATCAGCCAATACCAATCTGATTTTAGATATGCAGCCCGGCAGCTTAAAGAGGAGTGTCCAGCTGGTAAGTCTGTTGTGGTGGAAGGGGTGAGGGAAGGGAATGGGGGGGTGCAAATCAAGTCCCCTGTGGTAAGGGAGGGAGTGGGGCTGGGGCAAGGGCTGTGGCTTATCTGGGAAGGCACAGGAGGGGCGGCTCCTGCCACTATGGGTACCCTAGGGGGGCACAGCGGGGTGTGCCCCTGGATCTGCACACAGGGCATGATGGGCTGCTGCTGCAGGCTGGGTCCAGGGGCTGCGCTGGGCTCTTCCCAGTGGGGGCTGGGATGGGCTGCACTTGGGGCAGGCAGCAGCAGCTCTCCCACACTCCCCATAACTTCTCCCGGTGCTGCCACCTGCCCTGAGCTCAGCCTGGCCCAGCCCCTGCTGGTAAGAGCCCAGCACAGCCCCTGGACCCAGCCTGCAGCGGCAGCCCATCCATAAATCCAGGGGCACACCCCCACCGTGCCATCCTGGGGTATGCATAGCAGCAGGAGTTGCCCCACCTCCCTGCGCCCCCCAGATAAGCTGCAGCTCCGTCCCACACTGCCTTGCCCTGGCAGGGCAGCACCTGCCCCAGCCCCACTCCCTCCCTCACTGCAGGGGACTTGATCTGTGCCCCCACTCCCATTCCCTTCCCCTCCCCTTCCACCACAACAGACTTACCAGCCAGACACTGCTCTTTAAGCTGCTGGGCTGCGTATCAGAAATTGGATTGGTATTGGCTGATATGCCTCCTTAAAAATCAGCTATCTTTATCTGCCCAACAAATCTCTATTGGTGCACCCCTAATCATTTATTGGAGTGTTATTACTGCATGGTATAATGAAAAACTTGGTTATATAATGTCAACCAAGGAAGAACTGGATGAAGAAGAAAAACTTCCTTTCCCCTGCCATTAATATAGCCTGGTTGTGAAAATCAGTGTGTAAGAGCTATGCTTTTCTAATACAACGCTACTATAAAAATGAAAAATAAGAGTAAATATATGTTAATCTGAATTGAATCTATACTATTAAACACGGGCGACTGGTGCCTCCCGAGTCTGAGGGGGCACCTGATCGCCGATGGGGTGGTGGGTTCCCCAGTGGCTGATTGCCGATGGGGGGATCCCCCAGTGGCCAATTGCTGAGCCAGCAGCGAAACCAAAAGCGCACTTCTGCTGGCACTTCCAGAAGTGCATTTTCACTGGCACTTCCGGTTTTGTGGCTGGCACTTCCAGGGGGTGCACAGCCAATCTCAGGGGGTGCATATGCACCTGCATGCACCTCCTGCACATCACCAGTGCAATTAAAAACATTCTCGTCTGTTGTGGTCCTTCTGAGTTCTTTGCAATAGAAGAAGTGCTTTATGATTTTTTCCTGTAGTCAGAAAAACAAGTAAAAACTAATAACTGCCATTTTAGCCTCCCAGGCAGGGAGCAGTGTGGGTAAGACCAGATAGGAGCATGGCGCTTACCTTCTCCATGTTTCTGAGGGCATGAGGCAACCTGGGCTGGACACATGGAGTGCAGCGGAGTGGAGCCAGCAGGCCTTATTTAATTTCAAATCAGTCAATAAGCTTTAATAGTTACCAACCAATGAGAATTAAACTTCTGAGACAAATAAAAAGTAAAAATGCAAAAGGAGTTTAAGCTTGTTGCTATAAATCAAGATTTACTCCTTGTTCATTTAAATTGTGGTTAACATTGTGATAGAAATCACTTATTTAAACCATCCAGCCTGCTCAGGTAGAAGGAATTGCTTATCTAAAATCCATCTGATGGCTTTGCAAATAGCTACCTGTGTCCCTATGTGAAATAAATAGGGTAAAATTTATAAAAGTGCTTAAGTGACTTTTGGAAGAATTTATCTACTAGAAAGTCTATAGCTCCTAAATGCCTAGGTCCCCTTCAAAATGGGGTGTAAGTTCCTAAGTCATGTGGGCACTTTTGAAAAGACCCTGCTATTTTTGAGAAATCTGGATGGTCGGTCAAAGGTATGATACTTAAAAATAAACTCTAAGAAATGAAACATAGGAAAACAACAGCTTGATAAGTCATATTCTGTAATACTGTATTGTTTATTCAGTCCATTTTGCTACTTAATTTCACAGCTTTTTGGTGGAAGGGAGAAAATGAGTCCATTTTCTACAGTAAGAGTTTAGGATTGGAGATGCTGAAATTTGAGATTGGCTATCATCACCGCCCCCAGGCATTCAGCTATGAGGGGAATGGGAAGATTCTTAGCTCTTTTCTCCCCTCTATGTACTGTTTGTATAGGGTCTCATTATAATTCTGCTGATGTCAACTGAAATTTTGACATTGATTTTGAAGAGATCAAGACACGCCTGTCTTGACATGCTTACAAGTATGCCATAATAAACCCTAGTAAGGTTATTCTAATAGTATGTGGATGACACTAAAATATTGTGCAGTGGGTGAACTTATGAACAGGTTTATTTTGTGAGTGTACATTGGTTTTGAAAATATTCTTGGCAATGGCAACACTACTTTAGTACCATTGGTAAAATAAATAAATAAATAAAGCCTATACCTGATTAGCACTAGGAATC
>NW_017729023.1:8069486-8071905 GCF_001723915.1 Gavialis gangeticus | reverse complement strand
TGCAGTGGGTGAACTTATGAACAGGTTTATTTTGTGAGTGTACATTGGTTTTGAAAATATTCTTGGCAATGGCAACACTACTTTAGTACCATTGGTAAAATAAATAAATAAATAAAGCCTATACCTGATTAGCACTAGGAATCATTTATGCTTCTCACAATTATTTTAATCTCTTTATTGTTCCATTAATGCATATCTCTGTAAACCTCATACAGTGTTCTCAACTTTCCTAAGATTTTGGTTTATTCTGCCAGTCACCTCATATTGTCAACTAATTGGAGTGGAAATGGTAAATGAAAGCAATATTATTAAGCTGCCAAATCTCCTCACTTGGCAGTGAGTGGGCGATGCTGGTAATTGTACCAGAAGTGTAATTGCTCTGAGTTTTGCCTCTGATTTCAACAAAGCATCCTAGTAGTCTGCCACTTAGACATCTGATACCTGCTTTTCTTTAGTACTTTCTGGCAGAGTGCTACATTTGAAGTAAATCCAATCCTGCATTCTTGGGTTATTTGAGAATACAACTACTTTGTATACGGCTCAGTGCTGTCGTGGGTAACTTGGACTAAATGCTTTGTCAATATGTTGTTCCCAGCAGAACTGGCAGCTAATTTCCCCACAGTTTGGAATGGTGTGGTATCCACATTCCCTAAAGTGAAGATGCTATGGTCATGTGCCAGTCCTGGCTTGGAGCCAGAGCAATCTCTGCTCTGAAAACTGATGAAATCTTTTAACTTATTCTACCAGCTTCTCAAGGGCAGGTATTTATGAATAGCCAATAAAGTGAATGAAGTTTCACACAAGACAGCAAGCTTCTCAAGTTCCAATCTTGGGCTAATATTAATGGGCCCAACCAGGCCTTCCCCCATACTCTTTTTCCTAAATAATAATTCTAGAGATGCCACCAAGCAGATGTCCTACTTTACAAGTCTGGCATATCATAGTACAAGATCCAGCATCCAGTGACATTTTATGGATTGGCCGGATAGTTCCATAATGCCCTTTGAAACAGAAGAAAAAACAGGCAGCTATTGCATGTTTCGCATCTCCACAGCCAGGCAGCATCAGAATGAGGACAGGTTGTTGGCCAGTGCAATGCTAACTCACCTCAAATTGTATCTGATCAGATTATGGGTGTTTTGTGTATTTAAGAAAAGAAAAGCTAGTAGAAGCACACTGCACCCATACAACACTATGATAGCCATTGAAAACAGTCATGTTGAAGAGAATTAGCTGTTTTGTGGTCAGATTAATGTGGTGCCTGGCTGTGGTGATTTCAAGGTCTTGACAGCTTGGAAACACTATTGTTTCTCACTTGTAGCATTTATGAACCCCCTTTCTTTCATTCTTCACTTGATGAGAACAGATCCTAAGTTCTCCCCCTAAGTTTGGAACATGCCTGTTAAGTATCTATTTACTTCCTTCTGCTGAAAACTCAGACTTTTCTAACATGTTCTTCTTACCAGTGTCCTTCAGACCCTGCTGCATCATAGCTATGCTCCCATATTTTGTCTTTGTTGTGTCTTGCTCCAGTTGCTTGTCAGCTTGACAGGCCTGAGAATGTCTTCTTCTTGGTGGTCCTTGTTTGGCTGTTCAGACCACTAGTGAGAATCCCTGCAACTGTACAGAGTCAATGTAGCTATGGCCCCGTGTCACAAACCCCACAAAAATTTGAAGTGTTCATGGGATATCATACATATTTTCTTGAATTTCTTTTACTGATATGGAATGTGTGGTCTCAACAGATAAACAGTGCTAAGCTTCATTCAGCTGACTGTCCTTATGTTTATACTAGCCAATTGCTTATCAAGAATGATGGGGGGGAGGAGTGGGAGGGGATGGGGCCCTGTGTCCTGCCCCCTGTCTGGGCCTGCTCCCCCCTTCTCTCCTGCTGCTTGGGGTCTGGGCCCGCTCCCCCCCGCCCCACCACAGTGGTGGGAGAAGCCAGGCTGCCGTGGCAGATGAGAAGCAGTGGGCCCTGGCTGACCCACCAGCGGTAGGGGGATGGGAGAAGTGGGCTCGGGGCTGATGTAGGGGAAGGAGATGGAGGAGGAGTGGGCCCAGGCCCAAGTGGGGGGAGGAGGCCTGCTTCTCTCATCCCCCCACAGCTGCTGCGTTGGGCCAGGCCAGGCCTTCTGCTCCCCCTCACTGCCGCAGTGGGCCGGGTTCTACCCCTGCTTAGGCTTGCTCCTCCTCCCCTCCCCTCCCCTCCCCCACATCAGGCCTGGGCCCGGGCCCGAGCCCACTTCTCCCCTCCCCCATCACCCCTGCCATGGTGCACCTACTCCTCCCCCACCGCTGCCACATCAGCCTGCATCAACCCTGCAGGAGGGGAGGGGTGGGCCGAGGCCAGTGCTGGTGGCCTCACCCCCACCATGGCGTCATAGAATCATAGAAGTAGGGTCGGAAGGGACCTTGT
>NW_017729023.1:8048210-8066771 GCF_001723915.1 Gavialis gangeticus | reverse complement strand
GCCCCCCTTGCTTTTTGTTGGGATGGTCACCCCTTGGGCATCCCTACTGCCGCCACTGTTGTCACCTCCAAGGAGCAAGGCAGGGGGCAAGGCCAGCTCTGGTGGCTATACCCTCCCCCCACCTCCATTGTTGCCATCTCCAGGGAGCTGGGCGGGGGGGCGGGGGGCGAGGCCAGCCTTGCTCCATCCCTGGTGTCCCTGCCATCATGGTGGCGCTCCACCACCTCTCCAAACACTTTTTGCACTCTGATTGGCAGTTTGTCAGTCAGTCAGAGCGTGAATAAAGCATTATGGACAGACGGACAGACAAACTAAGGCTGTTATAATATTAGAATGCATTGTGATATTTGATATAAAATGTATTCCTTGTATGTTGTAATAAGGACAGGATTGAATAATATGAAATTATTCTCAAGTGTCACTCCCTAGACAATTAGTTTCTTTCACACCTAGGGGAGGGTCAAAGCCTAAATGGCTAAAGAGAAGTAATCACTGAAAAGTCGGATATTCCAGGGGTATTAAGTAGCCAGGCAAACTTGTGCTGAGGCACACAAGCCAATGACAAAATTACATCTTAAAAGGAGAGACCCCAGCAGGAACCTCACCTGGGAAGGGTATTTCTCACAGTGGGGAGATGAAATATCTTGGATTGTGTGCACATAATCCATTGTGGAATTGCGCATTGTATCCCATCATGGCTTATTGCTGGTGCAGGGGATCCTGAGCCCAGGCTCGCCTTGCACTGGCAAGAAGCAAACACTTGTGGCTGGGAGCCCCTTCAGCTGAGAGGCTCCCAGCCATGGGGGCACCTTATGAACCCCACATCTGAGAGACGCAGCTGTGGCAATTTCCCAGCCTCTGAGGTGTGTGAAACCCCAGGGTGGGGAGCTAATGGTTTTGGTGATCTCCCAGCCCCAGGGATGTGTGAAACTCCGAGGTTGGGCAGTGGCAACTGCTACCTCCCCACCGTGGGGGTTTCATATACCCCTGAAGCTGGGAGATTGCCACAGCAGCAATTGCTCTGCCCCAAGTGTTTCATGCCCTCTAGAGCCTGGGAGATTGCAGCCATACCCTGTGGCTGCTGGAACTCAGCTGGGTCCTGGCACTGGGAGGCATGCTACAGGGACCCAGTATCCACAGCTGTGGGACTCTGGGTCTTGGCAGCTGTGGGGTGCTGCTGGGACCCAGAGTCCACAGCAGTTGGGGCTGACAGTCTTCAGCAGTTGTGGAATTTGCAGCCCTGTCTGGGAAAGGTGCACCCCTGTGACTGGGAGCCTGCAGCTGCTACACATGCAAGCTAAAGCTCAATAGCAGCCAGCTATAAAGTTAGTGCACATTTTTTAAGTCAAACTTTATAGCTGGTTGGAGCTTTTTATGGTGTAATAGATACTTTGGACATGTAGCTGGTCTCAAGGTAATTACACAATTAACCAGTTAATTGCATGATACCTTTATGGGTAGAGGGAGCCTATAACTCCCTTTTTTCTTTAGAGGTACAAATAATTAATTAATAATAATGGAAATATTTGGCACTGGAAGAACACTTTGTTTCTTACAGATTTTTGTGTACAGCATCTCATTAATTATTCTGCTAATTATATAAGCATTGGTGGGAAAAGTCCTTGAAAGTAATGCTGGTAAAAGTACAGTTTTAATAGGAGGGGAATTCAGCACTTACATTTTGTCAGATTTTTTCACTGTTGTACTGCTACTTGGATTAATATCCACTAGAGATTTTCAACTGTTACTTTGTCTACTGTAAGGTGCCATTTTGTTTCATTAAGAAAAAAATATTTGCAGCTTTAACAGTTCTTTATAGGTACTGCTACAAATACTAATAAACCTTCACGTACAAAAAACTAGAACTCTTGGTTCCAAAATGATACCTTTATTAGACCAACTGGAAAATGGCAAGAAAATTGTCCTTTTCTGCAAGCTTTCTGGATCAAAGTCCCTTCATTGGGCTCTGGGAAAAGTGTAGATGGTACAAGATAGTAAAAAGTCGCCATAGGTAGGAAATAAACTTCATTTTTGCACAGAGGGAAATGAAGATGGAAGTCTGTCCCTCTGGGTCCATGAGAGTGTCTTTGTGAGCTGTGCTGAGTAGCTCTTTGATTTGTTGATCAAGAAGAATTCCTTCCCTGGAGGTGTCAGATGGCAGGCAGGGAGGCAAAAAAACTTCCTTGTTGTTCTGCAATGAAGTTTAAAATCCAAAATCGGCTAAAATTTGGCATCTTCCATGTTTCAGGGGGTGTACTTGGTAGGACAATTTTCTTGCCATTTTCCAGTTGGTCTAATAAAAGGTATCATTTTAGAACCAAGAGTTCTAGTCTTTTGTATGTCTTTTTGTCTCAGACCAACACGGCCACCAAGTACATCCCTGAATAAACCTTCACAGCGCTCAAGTGATATAGGCAGATAAGTGGTGTTATACTCATTTCACAGATACTTAAAGAGATGCAAGAGGTATAATGAGAAAAACACACCCATTTCTGAAAGGGTCAGAGGTTACTTTCAGGCTTTGGGAAATTGTACCCAAGGTGGCTTGACCAAGGTCTCTTTGTGAATTAGTGGCAAAGATGAAAATAGCTTCTGCACATTCCTGGCTTCTGGTACAGTGTAGTGATCTGTAAACCTCATGTTATACCTGAAAAAAGAATCACGTTGAACATGCTAAAGGAACTAACAATGAGGGCTAGCAAGCAGTATTCTGCAGCTCATAAATGTTCTACCAACATGAAAAATTATGTGGAAAACAGACCCTTTTTTCACAGAAGTAGCTAGTGAGCTGTATACGTGGTGGTGGAATGATTAGGACTTAGTAAAGCCAACAAAAGTAATTGTCAGAGAAGAATGTACTAGATTCCCCCATGTTTTTTCTTTGCAGTAAAGATTGTGTATTACTTCTGTGACTTTAAGGTACTTATGGGACCTGGGTATTACTTTGTTTGGTATTTGTACCATAGTCAAGAAAAAAATGTGCCTATATATTATCATTAGGGCTGTCAATTAAATACAGTTAACCCACACAATTAATGCATTAATTTGTTTTTGCCTTAATTTTTTTAACTCATGTTAATCGCTGCTGGTGTTGGGGGAAAAGTGGCCCTTTCCCCCTCGCTGGTGCCAGGCCACACACACAAATAACCCACACATACACACGCACTCTGCCTGCTAGTGTTGGGGGAAGCTGTCTGGGAGCTAGGGCTGGGCTGCTGCTGGGCAGGGTGAGATGCCTGCCTGTCGGGGGCTGGGCAGCCCCAGGAAATGCTGCTGCGGGGAACAGGGCTGCCAGTCAGGAGTGAGGTGCGCCAGCAGGGCTGGTGGGGCTGCAGGTCAAGAGTTTTCACCCTAGGTTTGACCCTTTTCACTATTATTGTTTAACTGTGCGATCAAAATTGCTGTTAATCACAACTATTCTTTTTATTTTTTTTAATATAGCGATTAATTGCAATTTAAAAAAAAAATTCAGCAGCCCTCATTATTATCAAGTTCATTTCCCTCATTGTTTTTCTTTATCTGCTGGTAGAATAGTAGTATTACTTTTAGCTGTGGTCAAAATTTTCAAACTTAGGTGCCTTAAGTTATATCTCTAAATCTATAGTTAGGCACTTTTATCCAAAACACTAAAATCTGTGAAAGCTATGGGTGGTGAGCACCTCTGAAAAATCAGACCATATTGATACAGGTGACTAGCTATTGATTCTGAAGTCTAGTTTGAGGTGCCTAGGTCTGCTGTTTTAGCCAAAGTTATTTTTCAGCGGTCTATTTACAAAACCAGCTTTCAAAATAGCATGTGCAGTGTTGTGCCTGCCAGTACACACATGCAAATCATTCTGCAGGTACAGATAACTGAAGGAGCAAAGTAAGAGTCTAGGTTGAGACCTGTTTAGAAATCTGAGCATGAAATCTGTTTTTAGGAGAAGCACACCAGGCAAACAGATAGGAGCCAGCCCAGCATCCTGTGGTTGGCCCACAGAGGGATCGTTGAAAACGGTATTTAAAAAAGGCTGTACAGAGAGCTGTGCTCAGTTGGACACTGAGCCGTTACCACATAAACCTCATTGCAGGATTGGAGTCCTATGCATAGTGCTGCTGAATGTAATCAATTTCCAGGCACACGTAAAGACCCACCTGCATCCCTCTCACTGCTGGGTTGCAGTCGCTTGCTAAATGTTCCACCTCAGAGCATGTTCCTTGCTCCCAAAAGGCAGGCAGCAGAGAGAATAAGGTAATTCAGGGGAGGCTTATCAGTATATTTCTCCTTTTGTGCAGCACAGTTATGCCCAGAAGTGATTCAAATGTGTGAAATGACCAGCCCTAAATCTGTTTTCCCTTCCCAGAGCTGCATATCCAAAACTTACATTGTGGTGGATGGCTCTCTTGGCAACATCAGGCATCACTCTGCAACATGCTCAATAGCAGTTAAAAATCTACCTAAGTGCCTTTCAGTTCCTGTGTTGCTCTGTTCTCCTTGGATTGATTTCCTTTCCTGTCTCAGACCTCTCCCCCATCAACTGGAATGAGCAAGTGAATGAACAAATCAATAGATAAATCCAAGTATTTCAGCAAACAGTCACTTTTGCCAGGGGAAAGATATCTGGGGTCCTGGGTATCATTGTGGTGCCAAGCATCTTAGTAATGTGTGATATAGTAAAGCTAAAATAGAGCAGAAATGAATTAACTATAGTGCAAGTGTGAGGGAGAGCCTGACACCCCTATCACTTGCTCTCAATTGATTCTGTAACTATACAGTAAATTACCCAGTAAAGACAGTTTCCAGGCTGCTTGCTACCTGCTGCTTTGTTACCACAGTGCCATGTGTGGAGGGCCAGTTTTATCATCAAAGGAAAAAATGACTGCCTTCTTGGATATAATTTTTTCCAGGGACGTTGGGGCTATAAATTTATGTCAATCTGTTGCTGGCTTGGGCATTAATAGTCATTGGCTTTATCCAAGTGTCCACCTATGGCATTGAATTGCCTTGTGTTCTCAGAAGCCTGGGGGTTCTTTTGTTAACTTGCTAGCCCGGCCCCACACAAAGGGGAAGGGTAGATGCAAAAGTCATACTGTTTCAAATTGGTGAACTCAAGACTTTAGGAGCAGCATTGCTGGTAGCAGCTCAGATTGTTTCTGAGTGTGTCCCCCTCTGCAGTCTAGCTTCTTCCCTCACAGAGAGGAGTTTTGCAATGGGATAATACTACAGTAATCCGCAATAGAGCTGATTTCAAGGGAAAAAGGAAAATAAATACATTCTTAATGAAAGCTATTGCTCTGTGTAGCATTCTCTTCTGTTGGCCCTCAGTCCAACTGTCCATTAAGTTAGCTTGATGCCTAGTTACTGGTAGTAGCATGGTGGGAAATCAGGAGCTAAATTGTGACTCAGACTCAGTCTAAGGGAATAACAGGGATTAAAATCTAGCAGTTGGGCCTATGGTGTAATGGTGCTACATATTTGCAATTTTCCATTGTAGAATATGTTATAAGAGGGTAGGAAAAGCTTTGGCCCATATGCCAGTTGGCACAGCTGATTCAGTGTGGTAGAGGATGTAATTTAGTATTGGTATTGGGCAGTAGCAAGCTGCCACATCCCAGGAATAAGGGAATGGCTATGAGGGAATCATGCCTTTAAGAAGTGACTCTAAACTGGATGCTTTCAATCCTTTCAAGCATCTTGCTTGGTGCCACACACTGTTAATGCGGTTAGGTGTGCTAACATGAGATTAACCTAGGGATTTCAAATAGGAATCCACAGTATGAAAAGCATTCTGACCTGTTGTGGCCTTTCTCCAGTCTTTGTAACAGAAGAATTTGATCTAGTATTTTTCCTTACTCAAACTAAGAGTTGGCATTTTCTAAGGGGTGCCTTGAGCCTAATGAGGGGTGCCTCAAATCCATGAGTGACTAGTGCCTCCTGAATCTGGGGGGACACCCGCAGAAGCCACCGACTTGGTGGCCCTGTCGGGGGGGCACTAGCCCCATCAAGGGGGCACATGCAGCCCCTACCAGTCGCCTATGCTCAAATCTAAAAAAGGTTGAGAACCACTGCTCTAAGGCCATCATGCTCCTCTATACAAGCACCAAGGTAAAACCTAACTCCATGCAATCAAATGATGGAGGACTTGGAAGTTTTAATGTAGAGATATTGAGAAGGCCAAAAGCAGGTTGTGGAGCAGAGGTAATGTTTGTTCTGCCAAAATGCTTTCTGGCTGGAAGCTGGAGAAACAGAGAGAAGGGAAATGGAGGAGAGTATGCAGTAATGCCCCATATCCCTTATACTTATAAGCCTCAGGGCTTGCCTGGGAACGGACTCTTTGTTGGTCTCATTCATACTGGATCAGTAGGTTCTGAACACTTAGCACACCAGATTTTAAAGAGCTCATTGCCCAGCAGCTCCCACTTAAACATCTCAATAACTGCTCCCTTTTATGTATTTAAATGGCCCAGTGAGACAGTTAATGCTTTCCAGTGTTCAGAATAGGTTGGCCAACTAGGCCCAAACTAGAAAATGAGGCATCACAGTTACACCCTTTTGTATGCACTGAGTACGTTATAGTCTGTGAGTGCTTCAGATTCATTGAAGTCACAGAGTGGGTGCCAGAACTTGAATGTATTTCAACTCCACTTAGAATGAGACTTAACTTTGCTTTTACAGAGATGTTCCTTCTGCAGCCTGTGCAGTAATAAAGGCAGCCTGGTGTGTACACAGTAGTTGGCTCATAAAAAGCAATTATCAGATGAGGAAGTCATTGCCTTTTCTCCCTTTTTAGTTAGAACCAAGTTTAGTTATTAACCAAGTTTTTAAAAATAAGCAGTAATTAAATATGAATTGAACCTAATCCCACAGCAATTATATTGATCACCATCCCCCTCTGCTGCTTTCCACATGCTTATGAAGCTACTCATTTTAAATAAAATGACCAGAAAAGGAACATTGGTTGCCATGGCTGGATTACCAGCTGTGGAGGAATTCAGTTCAGATAAGAAAAGTGACAAAGGAGATGTATCATGGACCCTGTGTTTTGACCAGTAAGCCTCCCTACAACACACTGCCAACCCCACTTGGGTTAAATTAATCTCCCTAAAATCAGTGAGGCTACATAGGTAAACCAAGCAAAAGTTAGCTTTGGGACTGTCATTCTAAGCTTGCTTCAGAACCATATAAAGTACAGACTCCTCTTCGGGTTTCTCTCCTACTGAACACAGAGTGTGATTCTCATTTAGACTTTGTCTCTTTACATCATTGGAGCAGCATAAGAGAGCAATAAAGTGAATGTGTATTACGCCTACACTTGCTTTATGCCTTCTGCAGTCTGCCCTTAGGGTTATTTAAATGATCTCTAAAATAGAAAGCATATAAGCTGTCTCAGTGAGTTTCTGCCCCAAACCTTTGCAGCAACACAAGCTGTACTTGCCTGCGCACAGAATCTACTTCCTCACAAAAATGCCGTCTTCACATATGAGGCCAGATTTTGTTAGCATTGGAAAAAGGGGTTGACACAATATTGGCATCATGGAAACATAAGGGACTGACCAATTTTGAAGTTACTTGAAATTAAACCAGGGCAAAACCTACATAGGATCAGAATTGAGCCCTAAGTGTGCTAAATTATGCCTGTAAGTTTAGACTCTCACTTGTGCCTCCTCCATGGACACCTTAAATCACTCCTCTGGAGAGGTTGAGTTTTCTGGATGTCCTTTTTATCCCTTCCATGCAGGATTTCGGGTCTGCTTTTCAGAACTGTTGAGCAATCACAGCTGCCTTTGGAGTCAGTGAATGCTGCAGATGCTCATCAATTCTGAAAAGCAGGGCCTTGATGACTTGACCTCTTGGCTTTACCTCAAGAAAGCTGTGGAAGCTGTATGTGGAATGGTTGACAGTACTGGTATAAACCTCAAACTGTGGCTAGTGATAACAGCAAGTCAGAGCAAATATGTAGTTTGCAAAGAGTCAGTGATGGTTGAAGGATTTGGTTTTTTTAAAATGTATTTTAATGCCATCTATCAGATTTGGATGCTCAAGGCTGCTTTGAAACTATCCAGGTGTGTCTACAATGCAGCTACTGCTGTGACTGCAGCTTGTATAGACACCCCCAAGCCAGCTTTAAACAATCCAGCACTTGCATCTCAAGCATGTAGTTATGTAGTCACAGCATCAGTTCAGCTCAGGCTAGCTGTTGGAATATTCACCCAGCTGCCCCGGGGGCATATGGGGTTTGCAGCCTGCCCTGAGCTATGCACTGCTTTGGCTGGATGCTGGAGGTACCCAAATCAGGTACCCAAATCAGCAGTGGCTGTAGCGGAGATGTACTCTCTGCCTAAATTTGTTTACAGAGGGCAAGAAGTTTCAGAGAGATCTGTAATTACTTTGGGGCTGTTGAAGCTTATGCACAATCAGCTGTCTTGCTGCTGGAATTGCTTGCATTTCTGAACATGCCCTCATCTTTTCATTGAGAGTTCAAGATCATAAAAATGCCAATTTTATTACTATCGAGGGCACTGATTAGTATTCAGAGGACAGCATCTTTTGTGGAGTTTGCCTTTCTACTCTATGCTTGTTTAATTCATTTGAATGGATTCTCATTACATAACTTTGCACACATCTTACTCTTTATACTAGTTTAATTCAAGGCTTATGCTTGTTTGCAGAACAACACAGTTTGGAAGCCAGATTCTTGCCAAGACTGCGGTTGCCATAGTAATATTGTCACCTGTGAACCTGCTGTCTGCAGACACCCTCGGTGCGACTTTCAGAAGGTAAGGAGTTGTCCATGTGCTAGCTGGATCACTGTGCAAGGGAAAGGGAAGCACTTGGGTCATGTGTTCCTTGCCTATTTTTAGTTTTGACCCTCTGGATAAGCTATGGATTTGTGGAAGTGTTGTTTTGGAACATACACAATTTGCAATCTGTTGGAATGAGCATTCAGAGGGGGCTTGGGCTGGATAGCCACTATATAGAACTCCCCTTGTCTTCAGTGGGACTCAAGTCTGGGGAGGAAGTATAGGGTCAGACCATTTGGGAGTTAAACATGTGACCACAGAGGGCTGTCTGTACCACCCAACTGCACCCCAACAGGACTGTTGCCTACAGGACCCCAAGAATCCAATTTCCAGAGGGAAGTGTATGAAGTGAAAAGTCGGTAGAAGATGCTGGCTCATCAAAAAGACGCCCAGTTTGTACTGATGTAAGCAGCTATGTCAGGGGTGGGCAATTATTTTGGGCAGAGAGCTGCTTACTGAATTTTGGCTATCTGTTGAGGGCTGCATTGGTAGCCCAGCCCCTTGACATGTGCCCCACCCCCTGGTCACCATCTTGCGACCGGGCGTCCCACCCCCTTAACCTCTGACTTTTGCCACCAGAAGTCCCTCCCCTTGCCCCTGGAAGTACTCCTTTGGGGAAGAGGGTTTGCTATCTTAGGGGAACCCCCCCCCCCAAATTATATGCTAAAAATCAAACACCCATAATAATATATTTTAATTTAATTTAAAAAATATATTTTTGATCTGATTTGTGTGCGTTTGTCTTGTATATGTAGAAGTGATTTAATATATTTCATAGAGATATATGAGATAATTGGGTCCAGCCCCACCCCTGCCATAGGCGGAAAGTCAGCTGGAATCAAGTGACCCCATCAAGAAATAAATCCAGCTGTTTTCTGAAGGAGTCCAGAGTAGGTGCTTGCACCACCTCTGCGGGGAGTTTGTTCCAGACCCTAGACATATGCACCACAAAGAACTTTTTTCTTATATCCAGTCTAAATCACCCTTCCTGGAGTTTATGGCTGTTAGACTTTGTTATCCCTTGGGGAGCTCTGGTGAACAGATGTTCTCCCAGGTCCTGATATACCCCTCTTATGAAGTTGTAGGCTAACACCAAGCCCCTGCCCCCACCCCCACCCCGAGCCTTCTCTTCTCCAGACTGAAGAGTCCTAAGTACCTCAGCCTCTCCTCGTATGGCCTTCCCTTTAGGCCCTGGATCATATGAATGGCTCTCCTCTGGACTCTCTCAAGCTTCTTCACATCCTTCCTGAAGTGGGGGGCCCAATACTGGATTAAGTACTCCAGCTGTGGTCTCACCAGGGCTGAGTAAAGTGGGAGGATGACTTCCTTGGTTTTGCTTGAGATGTATCGGTGGATGCACACCAGAGTTTGGTTAGGTTTGCCAGCCACAGCATCACGTTGGTAGCTCATATTCATCTTGTGGTCAGTCAAGACCCCCAAGTTCCTTTTGGTCGTGGTGCTAGTGAGTCTAGCACTGCCAAACCTGCAAGTATGCTGAGGGTTCTTCCTACCGAGGTGCAGCACCTTTGTTCTTCTCTACATTGAAAGCCGTCCTGTTTTGATCGGCCCACTTTGAGAGTGTGTCCAAGTCAGCCTGTCTTCCCACCCTGTCCTGGAGTGTCATGACCCTCACCCATAATCTGGTATCATCCACAAACTTGGCCAGTTCACATCTGACTCCTGAATCTAGATCATTGATGAAAATGTTAAAGAATACTGGCCCGAGTACCAAGCCCTGAGGAACTCCACTGGTAACCCTGCGCCACGTTGATTTGCTCCCTTCAACCAGTACTCTTTGGGTCCAGCCCCATAGCCAGCTGCTTAGCCATCAGACCATATGATGGTCATGAGGAACTAGGTCAAAGGCCTTCTTGAAGTCCACAAAAATGACGTCCACATCATCTCCCTTGTCCAGGGCATATGTTACCTGGTCATAGAAGGAGGTGAGGTTGGTCAGGCAAGACGTGCCAGTCACAAAGCCATGTTGGCGGACATTCAGAAGCTCGCTTTCTGTTAGTCTGGCATTCATGGATCCCTTGACAATTTTCTCCAGGACTTTTCCAGGGACAGACATCAGACTGATTGGTCTATAGTTCCCTGGGTCATCCCTCCTCCCTTTCTTGTAGATAGGGACCACATTGGCTCTTTTTCAGTCATCCGGGACCTCATCTGAATTCCACAATTTTTCAAATATCCCTGGCAAGGGGGATGCAATGATGTCTGCCAGCTCTTTCAAGGTTTCCATCTGGGGCTTTGCATCATCACTTATATGCAAGTGATTGCATAAAAGCTCAAAATGCCAGTTTACTTGTATATTGTGTGGGTTGTGCATGTGTGTCAGGGGGTATGGGGTGGGTGTGGGGTTTGTGGGGAGTTGTGGGTGGGTATGGGGGTTTGTGGGGATGTGCATGTGTGTGGGTATGATATTGTGGTTATGGGAGCCATGGGGTGTAGAGTGGCCGGTGGGTGGGCAGGAAAGTGGGGAAAGTGGTGGCAGGGGAGATGGGGAGTGGAAGTGAGTGGGCGTGCAGGAGCACGGGGCCCATGGACCCAGAGTGGGATGGCAGGAGCATGGAGTGTGGGCTGGCAGGGTTTCCCAACCTTTTTATACTGAGGACCTGCAAACTTTATAATTTATAGATTTAAATTTAATTTACATGTTTAAATTTAATTTTTATGGGGAGGTGGGGTTGCAAGGATTGGATGGGGTTGGGGCACCGGGGGACCTGGTAGGGGAGGGGGCTGCACAGGCAGTGGCCCAGGTGGACCCAGTTGGGGCTGCCCAGGAAGAAGGGGCTCTGCTGCCTTTCCTAGGAGGAAGCAGCAGAGCTGCCTCCCCATCCTCCACCCTGGGCATTTCCCTGCCCTCAACCCCCTGCTCCCAGCCGTGGGTGGGGCCGGAAGGTCCTGGCCAGCCTGCCACAGGCCCCAGTGCATGGGCCACACCTTACCAGGCTCAGCCATGGCGGTGGGAGTGGGACTGCTGCCTCCCTCCGAGGGCTGCTACACTGCCCACACCTAACTACCAGTGGCGGAAGCCACGGCTCCCATCCAGCTGCCGTGTGCCCATTTGCTTCCAACCTTACATGCCCCAGCCCTGTGACACAGGCGGGGACAACTGTGAGCAGCCCCAACTCCATGCGCCCCGCACTTGCCTGTCCGGGCTGAGCAGCAGTGGCGGTGGGGAACAAGAAATAAAACAAGTGCTGCTCCTGCCTCTGGTGCTCCCTGTGGCAGCTACCCAGAGCCTACGGGGGCCTGTTATGCCTCTCTTCTGCACCTTCCATGGGGCAGTGGTGGCAACAGAAAATGGGCACAGGCAGCCCTGTGTGGGCTCCAAGCAGATGCCACAGGGAGCACTGGCAGCAGGAGGGAAGGGGTTGCTTTTCCGCTGAGGTCAGCTGCAGTTTGTTCCTTGCTACCACTACCAGCCTGGGTCCTGCACTGGCTCTGGGCTCACCCATCAGGCTGAGCAGCAGCAATAGCAGCAGGGCACAAACTGCTGCTGGGGCGGATGAAAGTGTCCCGCCTCCTTGCTGCCATTGGGTAGTATTTGCTGGGGAAGCCCACACTGTGCTAGGCTCCGCTGCAGCTCCTTTGCTACCAGCTGTGTGCTGCCCAGCACAGCTGCTCCACAAGGCCACTGCTGCCGTGCTGGGCAGCACAGAGCCATCAGCAAAGGAGCTGCGGTGGAGCCTAGCAAGGAGCAGGTTCTGGCAGACTGCCCAGCAGCAGCGGGGAGGGGAGAGGGGAGCGTTTTCCATCCTGCACTCAGCTGCAGTTTGTTCATCACTGTTGCTGCCAGCCTGGGCCCCATGGCAGCTCCAGGCTTGCCTGATGGGCTGAGCGGCAGCAGCGATGAGGCATGAACTGCTGCTGGGGTGGGGGAAAAGTGGCCACTTCCC
This sequence comes from Gavialis gangeticus, assembly GCF_001723915.1. Classification (NCBI taxonomy): domain Eukaryota; kingdom Metazoa; phylum Chordata; order Crocodylia; family Gavialidae; genus Gavialis; species Gavialis gangeticus. Next base: position 8,054,085 of record NW_017729023.1, on the reverse strand, counting down.
CTCCCGCTGCTGGCACTCCCTGCATCAGCTGCTTGGAGCCCACATGCCCTCTCTCTGTTGCCAGCCCATAGGTGGTAGGGATGTGGCAGAGAGGCAGGACAGCCTTGTGTGGGCTCTGGGCAGCTGCTGCAAGGAGCACTGGCAGTGGGAGCAGGAGGAGCCACTTTTCCCCTGCACTGAACAGCAGATTGTTTCCCGCCACTGCTGCTTCTTAGCTCGGAGGGGTGAGTGTGGAGTGTGCAGGGTCAGGGCTGCTCATGGTCATCCTTGCCTGTCCTGTGGGGCTGCGACAGGCAGGGCTTGGAACGAGCAGGCATGTAGCCGCAGGGCAGGAGCATGGACCCACACTGGTGCCCTGGGGCCAGCTCCAGCAGGGCCCAGAGCTGGCAGCAGGAGCACAGGGTCTCACCTGGGTGGGGCTCTATGGAGTCGGGCCAGCTCCCCTCTCTCCCTGCTGGCACAGTGCAGCCCGGCTCCATAGACCTCTGCCAGCCTGTTCCCCACGCTCCTGCCGCCTGCCCTGGGCCCCGTCAGTGCTGGCCATGGGACACTGGCGTGGGCCCTGCGGTCGTACACGCCCACATGCTTCCACTCTTCCCAGCCCCGCCACCATTTTCCTCACCTTCCTGGCTGACTCCCCACTCCCTTCTTACCTGAATGTCCCGCTCTGGGCAGGGAGGTGTGAACAGCCCCATGGTCCCAGGCCAGAAGTCCCTGCTAGGGGGTGGGGGTGGGGCCGGGCAGGCCTTGCTATTGCAGGAGCCTGTCAGGGCTTCCCTTGGGTCCTCCCGCCCCTGGCTGCTGTAATCTTTGACAGACAGATAAATGTTAATTTTCTAAATTTTTTAGGGGCCCCATGGGCTGGATAGAATGGCTTGGCAGGCCGGATGCAGCTTGCAGGCTGTATTTTGCCCACCCCTGAGCTATGCGAAGTGCTGGGCGGGTGGTGGATAGAGACCTCTGGAGTGCCTGTAGATGTGTTGGGGGACTGCTCTGACATGCTGTACTTACAGTACGTCGGAGCAGACTTGATTAATCAAGTCTGTTGGAGCGTGCTAATTAGTCTAATGGGGGTTACTTTGGGTCTAACAAGGTTGAGAACACTGCTTTGGACTGAGCCCAGAGCCTGAGTTACTGTGGAACCAGCAGATAGGTGTTTTTCTCTCTCATACACAGTAAGAGAGTTAGGATTGTACTATGCTGCCTACCTTTTGGATTCTTGGGTTTCAGTGGTGGTAATTTTTGGATTTTTGTTGTCTTTTATCTGTCCTTCTGTGAACCTTCTTTAATGGTTGTACCCAACTGGGTGCTAATTGGGTGTGTTGTACTGGAGCCCATCTTGCAAGGCCAGGGTTACTTGAATACAATGCCAATATAAAGTTAACACACCTTTAAGAAGTCCTTGCTAGTATTTCTGGTAACAGCATAGTTTATTAACAGTGAGAGTTTTTTGATGACCGATTTTTTTCTCTTTGTCGATAATAATGGGAGATTAATGGGAGATCAATGTTAATGGGAGGTTGAAAATGTCACATTAGGGAAGAGAGAGAGAAAAAATCCACAGTACTGGTGAACAAAATAAAGAATGGGATAGAGCACACCCATATATTGACAAGAATGAGAGAGTATTTAATGAAATTGAAAAGCAGCAAATTTAAACCAGATAGAAAGAAATAAGTTCAGGCAATACATAATTAGCATGTGGAACATTTAATTACCACAAAGTGTCACTGAGGTCAAGGCCGAAGCAAAGTTTGTGGAAGAAATGGAGATTTATATGGATAGTGAGAGCATTCAGGCTCACATCTGTTAGAATTTAAGGAAAAACCAGGTGGTGGCTCAGGGAAGGAAGGACAAGCAATCTCTCTCTGTATGTGGTTCATTCCTTACCTAGAAGGAATTCTACCGTCCTCTGATGAGAGAGCTGGCATGGGTCACTGTGGAAGGGAGTTCTGACCTATCCCTCCTGATCTTGCTTGCAGCCCTATGGCTTAAATAGAGGCAATATCTTCATTAGGTAGCTCTCCATGCTGTGTGAGTCTGTGCTGTGTCTAGAACTGCATGAATAATTTTCTGGTGGTTGTTCACTGGCAGTTTGTCTCCCTGCTCTTCATTAAAAAATATTTAAAAAGCCCATATTAAACTGAAAAAATCAAGAAAATTATTTAGTGTTGAGCATAATGTGGATTTGGGTTTGGGCTTTTTAATAAAAAAAATAAAATGGAAGGGCATTTCAAAACAAGATGTCATTTTAAATTGTTAAATTGGGAAGTTTTGTTCAGAAAACATTGAAGTGAAATGTTTGGAATTTTTCAGGCTTGTTGTATTATGTTGAATTTTCTTCTCTGCGCAAACAATGCAGAGAAACATTAGTACAAACATTTTGCTGTTGCAGATTCCTCACAATTTCAATAAACATAAATTTCACAGGTCAAAAATATTGGCCAGGCCTAATCGCAGCCAGTGTTTATAAGCCTGGTGGTGCTCTTTCTGAAGGATATGTATAAAGCATTTCTCCTTGGAAATGCCCTCATGGTAATTTTCTAGAAGGTGACCTTGGGGTGCAGCCTTACCGTGGTCCCCTTTCCCCTGCTTTTTCACATTCTTCACTGCTGCCTTTTAGCTTTCTGTTCTTTTCTTTCTTTCTTTTTTTCTGGTTCTTAGCTTTGTACTGGGAAAAACTATCCTGATTGGTTTCTTATTCTGAGGTTTATAATAAGAACATAAGAATTGCTATTTACTGGGGCAGATCATTGGTCTGTCTTGCCCATTATCCTGTTACACAGCAGCAGAGAGTAGATGCTGAATGGGAGAGTGAATCGGGTATGACTAGGGACTTTTCCAATGTTTCTAACTTGCAGCCTCAATCATTTAAACTCTAAGAAGTTATGATTCAGAGGATGGAACCCAAGCTGCTGTGCTCAATACCTACTGGTACATCCCTTGGAGACCCTGCTGTTTACTTCTTCTCATCCTGAAAACTGACCATTTATACTTACTCTTTGCTTTCTTTGAGCCAATTTCTAAACCAATGTGTGGACATTCTCTGTAATCCCATGACCACCTAATTTAGTTAAGGCCCTCTGATGGGGGATCTTGTCAGAGACTTTTTGGAAGTGCAGATATACTATATTAACTAGATCGCCACTATCTACCTACCTGTTGACACCCTCAACAAACTCTGGTAGGTTGGCAAGGCATGGTTTCCCTTTGTCAAAGCAAAGTTGATTCCTCCACAGTAAGTCATGTTCATCCATGAGGCTGAACAATTCTTTTAATTTATTACTGTTTCTACCAGTTTTCCAGGAACAGAAGTTCTCTGCATTCCCTTTAGAGCCTTTTTAAAATATGGGAGTTACATTGACAACCCTCCAGTCCTCTGGTACCAACGCTGTTATAGTGATAGGTTGCATGCTACAGTTAGGAGTTCAGCAATTTCTGATCTGAACTCCTTCAAGACCCTAGAGTTAATGCCATCAGGTCCTGGTGATTTCCTGCTGTTTAATGTATCAGTTTCCGCTACAAAGCTATCCCTCAGTTTGGGTCAGCTCCACTGACTCATCGCTGGAGAGAAGTGGGTATGGTGACTGAACATTGCTAGCATCTTCCACAGTGAACACAGATGCAAAAAATGTATTTTGTTTTTCGGCACTGGCCCTGTCATCCTTTAGTGCCTCTTTTATACCTTGATCATCCAAAGGTCCGGCAGGTCTTTGGCTTCTAATGTACTCAAAAAATGTTTATTGTTACCTTTTGTGTGTCTAGCAAGCTTCTGAAAGTTTCTTTTAGCTTGTCTTATTTCAGTTTTACATTTGCCTTGCCAGTGTTTATGCTCTTTATATTTTCCTCATTAGGAGATTTGACTTCCACTTTTTGAAAGAAGCCTTTTTCTGCTTATTGCCTCTGCAACTCTACCATTAAACCATGCTGGCTTTCTTTTGGCCCACTTTCCATTTTTTTTATTTGTAGTGTGCATTTGCTTTGTGCCTTCAATATGGTATTCTTAAGTAGTTTCCATTCTGTGTGCAAGTTCCTCACCTTTTTAGGGGCCCCTTTTAACCTCAGTCTAACTAGATTCCTTATTCTGGTGTCATCTCCCTTTTTAAAGTTAAAGGCTACTATGGTCAATTTTCTTGTCTCACTTTCTATGTCAGGGGTAGGCAATGTTTTTTGGCCAGAGTGCTGAAAACACCACAATGCCTACCTTGGAAGGTGCCAGAGGGCTGGCATGGCAGAAAAACAAAATGAGGGCAAGGGGTACATGGCAGGATGACCTGCTTGTGCCCCTTGCCCCCCACCCAAAGCCCCTGCCCCACAGCCCGGGCTCTGTGGCTGCCAGCACCTACCCTGACTCTGGGTAGCTGCTGGAGCCTGGGCTGCTCTCAGCAGGGCTTGCAGCATCTTAGCTGCCTGCTGGGAGTAGCCCAGGATCCCAGCTGGCAACAGCTCCCCAGAGCCAGAGCCGGCTGCAGCCGGGAGGCTCCAAACAGCTGTGCCAGGCTCCAGCATCAGCTCCACACCGGCGTGTGCAGGTGCGCCTTGGAGTGGGCGGTGGTGGCAGGGCCTGAGGCAGCCCAGTCTCTCCCCCACTCCCGGCACAGAGGTGATGAGCCCGGCGCAGCAGTTTGGAGCCAACCTGGGCTGTGGGAAGCTGCAGCAAGCAGCAGGCAGAGTGCAAACAGCTGTGCCGGGCTCATCACCTCTGTGCTAGAAGCGAGGGAGAGACCTGGGCTGCGCTGCCTCAGGCCCCGCCCCCACCGCCCACTCTGGTGCATGGGTACACCTGCTGGTGCAGAGCTGATGCCAGAGCCTGGAGCCTGGCACAGCTGTTTGGAGCCTGCCGGCTGCAGCCAGCCCTGGCTCTGGGGAGCTGCTGCCAGCTGGGATCCCAGGCTGCTTCCACAGGCAGCTGGGACACTGCAAGTTCTGCTGGGAGCAGCCCAGGCTCCGTCACTGGCAGCAGCTACCTGGAGCTGGGGCTGTCCGCCGCGTGCCAAGCGAAATGGCCTCACGTGCCATGCTTGGCCCTCGTGCCAGGGGTTGCTGACCCCTGTTCTATGTGGATGTTGAACCCAATTGCATTGTGGTCACTGTTGCCAAGGAGCTCAGGGACACTTACCCTTTGCACCAAATTCTGGGTGCTACTAGGACTAGGTCAAGAATAGCCTTTCCTCTTGTAGGTTCCAGGACTAACTGCTCCAGGAAGCAGTCTTTTATAACATCAAGAAATTTGGTCTCTGCATCCCAGCCTAATGTTAAATTGACCCAGTCCACTTGTGGATAATTGAAGCCCCGTATTATTACTGTGTTCTCTGCTGTTGCAGCCTCTCTCAATTCCCTTAACACTTCTAACTGACTGCTGCTGTCCTGGGTTAAGGGTCAATAGTATATCCCTAGACACACTTTTTTCTGTTGCAACCTGGGATTTCTATCCGCAAAGATTCTATGGTACCTGTCTTATCAGTTGAAAAATCTATCCTATTTGATTTGATGCAGTCTTTGGTGTAGAGTGCCACTCCCCCACCAGTACAACCTACTGTATCATTCCTGTGTAATTTGTATCCTGGTATTCCAGCATCCCATTGATTTTCCTCACTCCACCATGTTCCAGAGATATCCATTATGTCAATATCAGTATTTACAGTATTTACTGCTAAGTGTTCAAGTTCCCCTACCTTTGATCTAGCATTAGTATAAGAGTGTGCGTATTTTTATTGTTGCCTGATTCGTTACTTCAGTGTGACCTTTTAGTCATTAAAGGTTGCTGGTGCTTGTCTTCATCCTGTTTCTTACCCCTATTCTTTACAGTTTTTCTGCTATAGGGTGTGTCAATCTGAAGTGCGTGCTGTTCTGCAACTACTGGCTTTTTTTTTTT
>NW_017729023.1:8043298-8048011 GCF_001723915.1 Gavialis gangeticus | reverse complement strand
TTTTTTTTTTTTTTTTTTTTAGTTTAGAAGTTGTTCTACCACTTTTTTAATGTTACATGCCAGCAGTTGTGGTACCATTTTGGCTCAGGTGTGTAACACAACTTGTGGAGGTCATCTCTTCTGTATAGGCTCTTCCAGTTCCAGAAGGTCCCCCAGTTCCTAATAAACCTAAGCCCTTCCTCCCATCATCTCAGCCATACATTGAGACTGGAGCTCTGCCTGTCTACCTGGCCCTATGTGTGGCAATGAAAGCATTTCAGAGAATGCTATCATACAGGCCCTGGACTTCAATTTCCTATCTAGCAATGTAAATTTAGCTTCCAGGACCTCCTTGCTCCCCTTCCCCACATTGTTGGTACCCACATGGATTGTGACCACTGACTGCAACCCAGCCCCACCTAGCAGCCTAAGTAGCCTATTTACACATCCCATGAGGTCCACTACCTTTGCACCTGGCAGGCAAATCACCGCGCGGTCCTCCTTGATGTCACAAACCCACCTATCTATATGCTTAATAATCAAATTGCCCACTATTACCATTATGTCTCCTTCTATTCTATGGGAAGGATATTCCCTTGGAGGAATATCCTTGGTGCAAGAGAACATTATACCATCAGCTGGAAAGTGGGTCCTAGCTAAGGGATAATTTCCCTTCTTCCCAGCTTGACACCCTTCAACCCTAAGGCCCTCCTCAGTAGCATGGGAGCTGCTACAGTGGAGGTGGGACTAAAATGTTCCTGAAAGCCTCATGTATGAACCTCTCTGCCTACCTGTAGCTGCTCCAGTTCTGCCGCCTGAACCCAAGAGAATGTATATTTTTTGTCAGAGCCAGGAATTCCTTGAATCAGGTGCACACTATGAAACCTGCCCCTACATGCTGCACTTGGTGCAATGAACTGGGTAGCCCCCACCCTGCTGCTGGACATGTACCTACATATTTTTAAAAAGTGTTACAACTGAGTTTCCTCATTAAGAAGGTCTTGATTTATGGGTTCCCTTAGACTAGAAACTTTGAACTTACAGAATGACCTTCTACTTAGCCTTAGTCTGCCCTAATTACAGCTAATAATTTAAAAAGGGATTTAAGTATTGATCTAACCACTGAGTTCCAGCAATCTCTGCTAAATAACTAGGTTAGGTACTCTTAATTAAAGAAACAACTTACCTTAAAGGCTCCCCTTCAAAGAGGGGGTCAGCCAACTGACTTGTGATCTGCTGGCAAACTATGGTACCTGTTTGCTCCAGGGCTCTCCTTTTATTCTCTCCTGGGCCTGGACTGACTCCTTTTATTCTCTCCTGGGCCTGGACTGGCTCCATCCCCCTGTTAGGGCTTTTGTCAGACACAGGCAGCAATAACTCAGCTAGCAGCACTTGCCAAATGTTTAGAGTCGATGGCCCAAGCAAACAACCAGCCAAACAAATGCTCATCAAACTAAATCACAGACAGACCAAGCTGACTTACCTTCTAGGAACAGGCTTTGGTGCTTGGTGTTTGGCTACTCTTTCTCTTCCTTCTCTTTCTCCCAGTGAACTGCTTGCAGACTGCCCTATTTGCTATGCCTGTTTGCTCACCCTGAGCATTGTGTAACACCTCCAGGAAAGGGCCAAGGCCCCTCAGATGCCATTGCCATCAGTGAGTTGCTTGCAAGACAAGCTTTATATAGGGTGGTATTTGTATGGCCCAGTGCCAGGTCTGGAATGTTTCATACACAGTTGGGACAGTAGGAATGAAAGTGGGAAAGCTGTTGTGCAGAATCCTTGGAGGTGCTCCAAGGAATGGAAGCAAAGCAGCCCCATTGTGTTGGCTAATGTTTTTACCAATGTCTTCTACTCTTAGTCCTCCATCCTCTCATGAATGCTTACTTCAGGCATCATAATGTCTTACCCAGCTGCTCAGCAGAGGATAGCAAGCAGACTGTGCTTCTGCAGGCATACAAAGTGAAGCATTAGTAGGCTTAAAAGTATCACTAGGGAAATATCATAATTAAAGGTGGTCAAAAATTCCCAGTGAACTTTGAAGATGAAAAGAAATATCGGGAATCTTAAAATACCATTATATATAATAAATTAATTTTCTCTTTTCTTTCCCAAACTACCTGAAAAATTTTGATATAAGAAAGTGGGGTTTTTTACTCTTGTAATTTAGTGATATTTTTTTAAATGTCACAAAGAGGATACATTTCCCTGGGACATTTTTATGAGTTTATGGCTCTTTATGAGACTGTTTTACCTTGAGTCAGTTTTTTTCTTTTTGGTAGAAAAATTGCTGTCACCAGTACTTCCAGTACTTTCCTGAAGAGAGAAGAGAGAAGCAGACTTCCATGGGTTATTTATGGAACATGCATTTTTTCCTAGGTGCATTGTGGGCTTAGGGATGCTGGATTCAGTACCTGAAAGTGGTATGATGGCTCTCTCTAAAGGAGTGGCATTACACTTCTGATTGAGCATGTTGCTGTTTATCTGGGAGCACCACGGGCCCCTTCAAACCATGTGTCACTTCCATGTTGCTTAAAGGACTGCTTTGTCTGTTTAGGGTGAAGTGCTCCAAATACCTCCAAATAAGTGCTGCCCTGAGTGTGTCTCGGGAACTAAAGGATTTTGCCAACATGAAGGGCAGATACATGGGGTAAGTGCTGTTTTGTATCGCTTGGCACTATTGTTATTTTTACATCTCAGTTCTCTGATTACCTGTCTCAATATAGTGAGGGCAGCTTTTGCTTGCAAACAGTTGGTGACTGTTCAGGTGCTTGAAAAGCCTGAGTCTGTCAGAATGGTTAGGCCAAAAACCTCTCTGTTATCATCAGTCATCACTCTGGGCCTTTTGCATCTGAAGAGTCTGGAAAGCAGACAGATTTTCATGGCTGAGGGTTGCTGAGATATGGAAGAGATCCCAGAAGCTGTAGCCAAGTCAGCTGCCATAGCCCCTGGTATACTCAGGAGAGGCTTTTTGGATCCTCATCTCTGGCACTGTTTTGAAATTCTTCTGCAGACCCTTAGTTTTCTATGATTCTGTGATTTTCTAGGGGGCCCAGCTGGCCACTCTCAGGTTTAAAGTGCAGCATATGGTTTCTGTTTTGTCCAGAGAGTGTTGGATGCAAGTGAGGGTTGAAGCCAGTTGACAGGAGATGATGAATAAATCTGTGATGGAGGTGTAGCTCATGGGCATCGCTAACAAATATGTGGGTGAAGAGCTCAGCATGTTGGGAACCTTTACCTTTTTGGGGCTGTGGCTGAAGGAATGTCTGAAGAGTTCCTCCACGTTTGCTTCTGTTTCATGTGGGGAAGGAGGAATATTAATACTTTTCCATTTTTTTCTGAAAGTGAATATAGTTGCTGTTTATAAACGTGAACCAAAAAGTGCCTTCAAAAGGACAGTGGGCCCAATTCTGGAGCCCTCACCCACCTTTCACACAGCCCTTACTCATGCACAACTTCCAAAGTCCATGAGGTTTTTGCCTAGAGAAGAACTTACTAAGTTACAGGAAAAGACTTCAAGATTTGCCTTAGTGGTTGAGGGAGAAGCCTGTTGTCTATGTAGCGGTGAAACCTCGACTTCTGCACTGCAGTTGCATTGCAGTTGCATGGGCTCTGTTCAGACTTCTTCCCACTGTAACATGGCTTTCTGAATTTATTTCCACAAAGTCCAACCTGTTGTGGTCATTATCTAGGTAAGAAGTTGTGTGATTGGAATGGAGTTCTCTAGTCAAGCCAAGTTAAAGCCTATCTTTGTGTGTGCATCCTTGGTAATATCAGCAAAACATTTAGTTCATTTCCTTGGCCAGTTCTAGGGCTGCTTCAGACTCTGTGATGCATACATTTATTACACGCGGGAACTGGGTCAGTGCAATTTTAAGCTATTTCACACATGACCTACCCAAAGCTATCACTTCAGATTAACTTTTGGGCAGATGCCCAAGATGAAAAAAATGGCATTTTGCAGCCAACTGTGTCATGGAGAGGAGTCTTCATGTTTTGCTAAAGCGGGCTGGGATATCCTCTCATAGGAGATTTTTCATTACGCGCTCTATTGAAGGCAGCAAAAAGGACCATTGATTTTTGCTTATAATTCTTCCCACTGTTACATAAGGTAACATACTTGGCATTTAGATCTCTGTAGTTAGTGCACGGTGTGGCTTGTTTAGCTTGGGGCATAATGTGTGTGGGTGGGGTGGGTCATTCATTCGCTTTGCTGTTTTCTATGGTTACTTGAGATGGGTAGTACTGTTGGGAGAAGAAATAAACATTTGAAATATGCACATTTCCTTTACCCAAATTGGAGGCTATAATGACCATTAGAACTTTATGTTGGAGACTGACTGCTTCATATATCCTTAGGTAAACACAGGGTGCAGGAGGTGGCCAGACCTGAAGGAAGAAGTATCCATGCTATAAAAAAAAACAAACATTGAGGTTCAGAGATAGTAGTTATTGGCTGTGACCATGTCCACTAATGGACAGAACAAGCAGATGGTTTAGTACATAGGTACTACCCTCAGATCTGGGAGGGTCTGTGTTCAGTTCCCTGCTCTGCCTTGGAATTCCCATGTGGCCATGTCCAACAAACATAATCCAGGTTCTCAGAGATATAGTTTCATAGTTTCTAGGGTCGGAAGGGACCTGAGCAGATCATCTAGTCCGACCCCCTGCCATGGCAGGAAAGAGTACTGGGGTCAAACGACCCCAGTAAGGTGGTCATCCAACCTCCTCTTAAAA
>NW_017729023.1:8040182-8042515 GCF_001723915.1 Gavialis gangeticus | reverse complement strand
GTGTCTACGCCACAGTCCCCCAGCTTCCTAATGAGAATGGGGTGAGAGACAGTGTCAAAAGCCTTCCTGAAGTCCAGGAAAACTATATCCACTGCCACCCCTGCATCCAATGATTTAGTGACCTGGTCGTAAAAGGCCACCAGGTTGGTCTGACAGGACCTGCCGCTGATGAACCCGTGCTGGTTGCCCCTGAGCATGCAGTTCCCTGCTGGCCCCTCCTGGATGTGTGCGAGAATAATTTTCTCGAACAGCTTGCCCAGGATCAAGGTAAGAACAGAATATGTGGGTTCCTGACTCCCAGGTGAACTCATAGGGATTTAAGAGCCTAAATAGGAGTTAGGTATCTGTACATCTTTGAGCACTTGGGCTTAAATCTTGTTGTGCCTCACTTCATCACCTGTAAAGCAGGGATAAGTAGCATTTCCCTGTTTCTCAGAGTGTTATGAGGGTAACTGCTCTGTGAAGTGTTCTGATATTACAGTAATGGCGACTGTACAAATATCATAGGCCAGTTGTCTTCCCTCACATCTGTTTTTATTTGTGTTGTATTTATTTGTGTTGTATTAATTGGCGCAGTTAGATTTGCAGTTGTTTTTTGGCTGATACAATGTTTTATTTTCAGTTGATCTTTTTTTTTCTTGAGGGGGAGATGTAACCATGCTCACTGGAATCGATACACACTGACTCTGCTTCCTGACTGTAGTTTAGTATCTTGCATTCTTGACCTGTGTCATATTGGCCTGGAAATAAAGATCACCTTCTTTCCAAACTTCTTATGTGTATAAATGTACTACAGTGTGAGCTGTGTATTTAACAGGCTTTGGTAATGTAAAGATGCACCCTAACAGCTGGAACACACTACACAAAGAGGAATGCTTTACTGTCTGTCACTAAGCTGGGTGAATGCTTTATTTTAGAAGTATCTCGGCTGCAAAACTGGCTCCAGAGATAACCCCCATGAAAGAAAATCCTCACACTGTAACTCAGCAGATTATTCCCTGCCCAATTTAATACTTCACAAAAAAAAGAAAGAAGGAAAGCCAAAGATCTGTATTTCTGCATTAAAAAATAGCAGTTTATCTCCCTGTGTTCTGCTGGTGTTGGTGTTGCTGTAGTATCTTCTAAGCTTTCTTTCTGTAAGGTAAGGAAAGAAGATTTTATATAGGGTCTTCAAGGACACCACAAGAAGCAGTGTTTTTCTTCTTGGGCCAAATCCTCCTCCCCTCTTGTATGAGAGCAGACCTGCTACAGTTGATGGGAGAGTAGGGCAAACAGGATTCAGCCTGTGGGAAGGTATTTTGTATTTTAAACATGTAGGGCCCCATTTTACATTCAATTATGCAAGGGTTCCTATTGAACACTTCAGTAGGAGGCATGTATGGTGAAGGACTATAAACTGCATTTGTAGTAACTCCAATCCAAGTCCTGCAGCCATGGAAGTAGTGGGGAGAATATGTACTTTTGCTTTTAATTGGTTGAGCTATATTGTACTGCTTGATCTTATGTGCATTGCCCTGTGATTGACTGATCCCAGCATGACCACTACACCACCCTTGGGCTGCTTTATCTCCATGGTACCAGCCACAATGGTTTTACTGGAGCCTGAAGTCTGGGTCACAAACAACTGAGCCTGATTATGTTTTGCAGAAGAAAGAAAATTTAAGAATTGATATGGGTCAGCTCATCATGGAGAAGATTAGTTCCAGTCTCATTGACCTTTGGATTTGTTTAACCTTTTTCCATCTTGGTTTTCTGTTGCAGCATGGTACAGAATGGGCAAGCTCTCAGTGCACAACGTGTTTCTGTGCCAATGGGACGGTTCACTGCACCTCTAAGCTCTGTTCGGCCCTATCTTGTGGCAGCGGGGAACTGGAATATGTCGCGCCAGGAGATTGCTGTCCCAAATGTGTGGGGATTGGTGGTGAGTATGTGAGTGGGATGTCACCTTTGAGTATACTTAAAATGACTCAAGGAGTGGTTTGGGTGCTGCTGTGCTGCTCTCCACCATAGTTTAGCAATTTGTTGGGAACAAATTTTTCACTCTTGAACTTCAATGAGAGGTCATTTCTCCTTTCTCCTTCAGTTCTCCAAAGGAGCAACCTAACAAGAAATACCTCAACATCTCAAGATTCTCTGTTCACTCAGCTAATTTTGGCATGTCTCTCACCCCATCCTAGTTAAAAAACTAGGTGACTGTGGCATCGATGCCTACACAGTCAGATGGATTGCAGATTGGCTGAGGGGTCGCACTCAGAGGGTGGTGGTGGATGGGTCATATTCGACCTGGGGCGAGGTGGGTAGTGGAGTCCCCCAGGGCTCAGTCCTGGGGCCTG
>NW_017729023.1:8012379-8039846 GCF_001723915.1 Gavialis gangeticus | reverse complement strand
TTTGAGTCCCGTTTCTCTTTTTGGGGTTTTTTGTTGTTCTCCCGCCCTGGCGGGGGGTCGGGCTAGAAGATCTACTAGGTCCCTTCCGACCCTTAATCTATGAATCTATGAATCTATGTGTTGATGAAGGCTGAGGTTTCAGATTCGACCCAAGGCATCTAAATGCCCAATTCCCATTAAAATTAAATGAGAGTTAGGCCTGTGAAATCCCAGCCTCAATCTAAAAGGCAAAGCCTCCTGAATACTGGTGGAATTATTGATGTTTTTTATTGCCGATAAATCAGGCCTTTGAGTTTTGAGACACATTATGTCATCTTTAAAACTTGCACAAAAACTGTTTCAGAAACTGAAATTCCCCAGTGCCATAAAACTTAGGTATGCTTTTGTAGCTGCATACTTAATACACCTGATAGAACCTAGGAACCAAATGCCTGGCTGTAAATGAGGGAATCTCTTACGATGTGCCTGAATCCAGTGGAGTTGAAGCCTTTGGTATTGGAGCTGGATTTTGTCTTTGCTCTGTAAGTGACAAGATTGTCCATTACACAGTGGCATAAGATTGCCTCTTACACCGTGGCATAATTTATGATACCCAAGCAGAACAGGCTCAACTTTTCAGCTAACTTAAAATGCAAAATATCATGTAAAGGAATCATGTAAAATTTGAGTGTCAGCAGTTGTACTCTTCAGAGTACATCTTCCCAGCACAGTCGACACCACACAAATTGTCTCGTCAGAGAAACCTGACTTCATTTTTTGATGAGATTACAAGTGTGGTTGAAGAGCGTCACTGCACCAATGTGCTAGAAGGTGCTTCTGCAAGGTGTCTGGCTTAGTACCATGCAACATAATAATTAAAAAATAGTATTAAACTACTTGAATAATTTGCATACTAAGTTAGGGACTGACTGACTGACAGACCTCCAAAAGCACCTGCCAGAAGACTTGTCAATCATAATAGAAGGGTGAACACTTCAAGTGGGGTTCCATAGTGATTGGTTCTAGGCCTGATGCTATTCCACATTTTATCAGGGATTTGGAAGTAAATATAAAATCTGTGCTGCTTTAATATTTGCAGCTGAAACAAAGATAGGTCGAGTGATAGTTAGCAAAGAAAGGGCGGTTATACAGCACAGTCTGAGTCACTTAGTTTACTGTGCCCATGCTAACAAGCCACAATTTAATAGTTAATGACACCATGCAGGAACAAAGAATACAGGGCGTACTTGCAACCTAGGGAACACTGCCCTTGGAAGCTGTAATTCTGAAAACGATTTAAGGATCACAGAGAACAAGCAACTTGACATGAACTAACCAGTGTAATGCTGTAGTCAAACTGGCTAGTGCCGTCCTTGGATGCATGGATAGGAGTATTTGGTAGGAGAAAGGAAGTGGTTTTATCTCAGTACGTGTCACTAGAGGGACCTGTACCAAAATACTGTGTCCAGTCCTGATGTTTGCAGTTTAAGATGTTGAAATTGGAGAGGCTGCAAAGCAGTACACAATGGAGAAAGTGCCTTGGAGTAAGAGACTTTGTTAGTTTAGTTTACCAAAATTAAAAGAGATGTAACCTCATTATAGTGCATAGCATCTTCTGAGATAAAAATACCAGGACTCTTTAAAGTAGGAGCAAAAGGCATGACAGAAATTAATGGCTGGAAGCTGAAGCCAGCCAAATTTTAAATGAGATATGGAACAAACAGTGGTGGTGATTAACTACTTGAACAAATTGGTGAGAAAAGACATTTTTCGGTGTCTTTAAGTCAGGATCTAGATGTATTTCTGGAAGATGTGCCATAGTCATATCAAATTGTTGAACTCAGTACTAGAGGAACAGGGTGAAAATTGAAGTCTTATGTTATACGGGAAGTTAGACTAGATGATGACTAGTCTCTTTGTAGCCATAGGGACTTATTGGACTGTGCAAAGATGCATACCGCCTATGGCTAGTAACCTTATATACAGATGTTAGATCTTGGAGTATGTTCTAAGGCCAGCTGTGGCAATTTCAAGATGAAGTCTTTTGCCCACAAACATCAGTAAGGACAGGAGTGACCAGACTGTGCTAGAAGCTTATAGGAGCAAGAATTTTACTTTTTTTGTGTTCAGGAAACATCTAATGCATTGCAGATGCTATCAGAAACAAACTGGCAATAAATAAATGTCACTGCTGGCATGTATTTTAGTATTCTAATAAGTATAATTCACCTTCAGGGGAATGTTCCTTCCTTGCTGAAAATGCTTATCGGTGGAGTCATGTATCTATAATTCTTTGTTATATTCCCACAAATTCATAACTCATTGACTGGCGGAAGGAGGAAAACCGGAAGTATTTTGTGTACCAGTGAACACTGCGCTGTGCAGCCAGTTGGGGCCTGCAAGAAAAGTCATACTCTGCTGTTATTGCTGGGTATTTAAGTGGTCCGTAGTTCCTAAAGCTTGGAAAGGATGGATCTGAGATTAAAGATGTGTAATGGAGGGAGGAGGGGGAGAGAATTAAAGGAAGGCTGAAAATGGAAACACAGAATGTCTTAAATGTCTCTCAGAGTCCTGCTCCTTTGACGGCCAAATGTTCCAGGATGGTGAGGAGTGGCAGCTCAGCCCATGCTCCAAATGTGTCTGCAGGAATGGAGCAACTCAGTGCTTCACAGCAGAATGTCGGCCTGTGGTGTGCAGCAGGGTAAGAGCAGCACTGTCAGGTTTCTCTTTTTGTGGGAAGTGGACACTTTTCACAAGATCATGTTGTCAAGAGTTACTACTGGGAGAAAAAGCATTAGGAAAAGGAACTCCTTGAAGTGTTAAAAATAAAACAACAAAGCCAACCTACCAAATAAAAAGACCCCCTGAACTTTGCCATGTATGTGCTTATGAATCTAATCTGAAAAGTTATAATATCAACTTGTGAACTCTGCTTTCGCTTTTTTAATACTGTGAATACTGTAGAGCTGGTCAAGAAATATTTTTGTTCCAAAAAAAAGTTGATGAAAGCAGAAAAGTTTTAACAGAACTTATGTTTCTTCAGAAGATTTGTTGAAACATTTCAGTTTTCAGCTAAAGTATTTTGGTTGGTAATTTTTTGTTAAGAAGTCCCCAGATGTAATAAAAAATGGATATTTCTCAAATGAGATGACCATTTTGGCCAAAAAGTCATCCTTTTGTCCAAGAAATGCTTTGAATTAAAAATCTTGAATCAGCTCTAGAATACATCTCACCAAGGGGTGATACGCTGCTGTAATGCTTAGTACCAAAACCTGGAAGCCAGTAACACTGGTAGGTTACTTACTTGCTCATGTTCACCCCAGAAGTCATCACGAGGGATCCTGGTTTTCTCTGATTAAAAATTGCAAATTCTCTGATTAAAACCCCAAAATCTGTGATAAAAAGTAAAGACCCCCCCCAGCCCTCCTCCCAGTGCTACTGGTGCCCTGCACTCCCACAGTCTCAACAGTTCTCTTGATGCCCCTCACAACAGCCCCCCAGACCCACAGACAGACACGCAGGCACAGACGTGCAGACACAGACACTAACACCCACCCCAGGTAAGTGTGTGTGGGGGAAGGGGCGGTGTAGGGCGGGCAAAAGGGAAGGTGCTGGGGGGTAGATCAAGAAGGGGAGAGCATGCCCCTGTGCCCACTTCCAGGAGCAGGGCCAGGGGGTGAGGGCCAGGGTGCTACTCTGTGGGCCACACATGCTGGCCGGCCTGACAAGGAGTTCACACACAGAGGCCGCCACTGCAACTCTGCCACTGCACCCTGCACTAGCATCCCACGGCCACCTGCATAGCTTTGTGGGCAAGTGGTGCAGGGCATGGCAGCAGCCATGCGGTGGCAACCACTGTGTGTGGGCCACATACATGCCGCCCAGCCGGGGGGCGGGAAGGGGGGCTTGTATGCAGCAGCCGCCACTGCAGCACTGCTTATGGCCCACGACTGGCTGCATGGCTCTGTGGTGGTGAAGGGTGGTAGCAGCTGCGTGCTGGTAGTGGGAGTGGGGGGGCAGAGCTGTGCAGCCAGCTGCATGCGAGCCGCCTCCTCCCCCTCCCCTGGGCAGGTGGCTGGGTGGCATGTGTGCGGCCCGCAAGTGGCGGGCACCACCATACTTGGCCCCGCATCACTTGCTTGCGAAGCCCCTCACAGCCCCCCCGGATCTCCTCTGCCCTCACCGCATGGCCCTGCTTCCAGCTGTGGTGTGTCGCCTGGGGCTGGTAGCACCCCCTGCTCCCTCAGGCCCCAGCCATCTTCCCCAGCCCTGCCCCATAGCCCCACTTACCTCTAGGCTCCAGGGGCAAAGGACAAGTCTGAGCCTGAGCCCAGCCTTGGCTGCCTCAGAGGCTCAGGCCCTGCTCTCCCCACTTTTGCTCCCTCTCCAGGCACGGCTGGGGGTTTCCCACCCTTTCTTCAGTTGGCTCTTGCAGGCTGGAGCTGTGGCAGCCTGCGAGAGCTCTTTGCAAAAGCGGAGAATCTGAGGATTTCTCTGCTAACAAGGCAAATCCATGTTTTCTCCCATAAAAACAGGGAATCCGTGCTTTTCTCCATTTTTTCTGTGGGAAACGGAAAACCCGGATCCCTGATTATCACCCATATTACAGAATGAAAGTGCTTTTGGTTCCCAGCTTTTTGCTTAAAATGTTAATTTGTCATTCCCTCAAATCTATACATTCCAAATGCTAATTAACACTGATAATTAACTTATCAATATCTGGATAATATAAAAAATCTAGAGCATACTTAGAGTGATTTCCACAGTATACAGTGCTTTAATGAATTGTATTCTATGTTAGTTTACAAACAAGAAGTGCTAAGAGAGTGGAGTAGATCAGTGGTACCCCCCCATCTGGATTCTACTTGGGGTTGGTTGTGGGGTGTGATCCAGCACACAAGACCAATCTTGCACACCTGGATCTGTTCATGCCCAGGTGTGATCTGACATTCAGGGCCATGTTATCTGCCAGGCTCCCCTGAGTCTGGATATTTGAGAGCAGTTGAGCTCTGTGGGCAGGATCTGACCTGCAGGCTAAGCACCTCTGCAATAGATAATGGTGGATTTCTTTTTTATTGGTTTCCTTAGGTCACGTTTCCCAGGATTCCCAAGCTTGTTTGAAACAATATGACCTTAAATTGCAACAAGAGAGATTTAAGTTATACAGGAGGGAGAATTTTTTAACTTTTAAGCTGGTAAAGCAGGGGAACAGATCATGTATGGAGACTGTGGAATCTCTCCTACTGAATGTTTTAAGTGCAAGGTTAGACGGACATTTTTGTAGAATGGTTTAGACACAAATGATCCTGCCTTGAGAAGGGGATTGGACTAGGTAACCTCCCAAGGCCCCTTCCAACCTTTTTTTTCTGTGATTCTGCATTGCTGACTCCTTTGCAAAATCTGCTCCTTGGGAGTTCCCATTGTTCTGCTCTACTCTAGGTCTCAGGGTACTACAGTTATCTTGATTTTTAACCACCTAGTGCATTCCAGTAATCAACCCAGAAATCCAGCTCCTGTGATGGGTGAGATGTGGTTAAGCAGGTTGCCAGGATAGCATTGCAGAAAGCAAAACCCCTGTTACAAACCCTTTCTTCTTTTAATGCTCACCCACCTATATACCAGGGGCCCAGGTGTTCATATAATTAACATTGGCCTTTGAAAGAAAGCCCACCTGTTTTTCTGCATACTAAGCACTTGCTGTTTTGTGCTGAGATGTGTAATTAATATTTGGAGATTAAGTGCTGTGTATTAAAGAAAATTTATGCAAGATTTGG
Source organism: Gavialis gangeticus (assembly GCF_001723915.1). Lineage (NCBI taxonomy): Eukaryota > Metazoa > Chordata > Crocodylia > Gavialidae > Gavialis > Gavialis gangeticus. Next base: position 8,034,093 of record NW_017729023.1, on the reverse strand, counting down.
ATTCCCCCCCAAATGTACACATATTATTCATTGATCAGTTACAGTAATGTTTAGTCAGCTAATCATTAAACCTTAATTTGGAAAAACTGGAATGAGTACACTGTTGTCATGACATGTCTAGAATAATCAGCTAAAAGCATCCAAGTTAATACAGCAAAACTCCCTCTTAGGTAATTCGGAAAATGTTCCGTAGATTTCCTAACAAGATGCTGTAATGGAAAAGGCCTTAGTAGCAACTGCAACAATCGTGTACCACTCCCTCTTGTTCTGCTCTTCTCTGCATTGTTTGTAGTTATACTTGTACTGCTGCTTCTGGGTCCCATTTCCCACCAGAACATACAAATGAAAAACTTCTCCCAGATGCTAATTCTGGCAAAATGGCAATCAGTAGAAAGTGGTCATTTTGCCATCCTTCAGATCCTGCCTCTGGCCTGTTATCTGCCTCAAGGGAGGGAATCAGCTATTTTGTCAGTTTTTTCTGTTTCTTCAAAGAGCTTGTAGGACCAGATTTTGCTACCCACCCTCTAGTGACGGTAGCACTACCAGATTTTGCTACCACACCCTCTGGTGACTGTCCATGAGGTAAGGTAGTAGTGTGTGTAATTAAAGAGATAGAACTGGGTTGCTAGTTCTTAGCCCTCCATGCTCTTTGACTGAGCCAGAACTGAGGAAGAATCATGCAGTCTTCCTGATAGCACAGGATCTTGTAACTCTGCAAGGGAAAGCTCCTCAGGCCTGCCTGGTGGGAGAACCCAGGGAGTCCTGATGGCTCACATTGCATGGGCTCCCCACAACCCCTGCCGTGGGGGGAAACAGTGTAACCCTGTGCCTTATTGCCCCTTGCCACTCAGAGGTTGGACAGCCCTGATCTACACCATGTACCTCTCTCTCTCTTCTTTGGTTTCTAAGTCACTGGCTATCTAAAGAAACCCAAAATCTGCTATTTTGGAGGATAACTTTGTGCCAAGTCCATTATTTGGATGGTAAAGTATAAAGAAGACCCCACATTTTTTACTGTAATTCAGGGCTGAGTGGCTGCTGGTTAGCATGGAAGTTACAGGCATGGACTACTAGGCCACAGTTTTAATTTTCAAACAGTTATTTTTTTTTGTTTCAATTCATCTTTAGGATGAAGTTATGATTGTAACTCCTGGAAAATGTTGTCCAGAATGTGTTCCAAAACCCTGCTCTGTATCTGGAGAAGCATACAAGGTAACCTTTGATGAACCACACCAAAAGCCAGCCTGACCTAAGTACTGACTTTTCTCCGATTTCCTTTCCCTCACATCTGACTTCTAGCCGGCATAACTAACTTGATGCAACAGCTGCCTTTTCTCTCTGGGAAGGTAAAGGAGTTGAAAGGGATTAAAAATAGGAAAGGAATCTGTTGGCAAGCAGTGACCAGGTTGACAGGGTGAAGTAGATAAGTAGATAAGGTGTTTACTATGTATCCGTCTTTTTAAAGGGGAAAAGCAGAAATGATTGATGAATCCTACTGTAGTCATATCATTCTTTGTATCACTTGGAATGCATTTAATATATTTAGTGATGTATACAAAGGAAGGTTTATTATGAATAAATATTTGTTCATAATAATAATTAAGTTCTTGGGAAGATTAGTGACTGTTTCCTAACAGTTTGAGATATACACATTGTGGAGTCTACCTAGTCTTCTCTTTTTTTTCTTTATATTTGCTTATAATGGGATATATCTTCTTTCTTTAAAAAATACTGTGCTTGGATATGGGCACACACATGCAACCCAGTGTGCCCAATGAAAAATATACACTGTAGAACCTGATTTGGATATCAGTGATTGTTATTATTCACATAAGTATGGATCTTCTCTTTGGACAGCATGGTCAGCAATGGAAGAGAAATCCCTGCACTACCTGTATATGTCATAGAGGGGAAGCCAGATGTGTAAGACAGGCCTGTGCCCCAATCACCTGTGAGAAGGTAAGTCAGATATACAGATCAGGCTATATGTATCACTCATCTTGTACTTAATGATGGTTCAGGGGACAGAACTCAGTAAATATTTGTGTTTTTTAGGATCAGAACAAAGTGCAGCGTCCAGGGAAGTGTTGTGAGGAGTGTGTATCTTCCAAAGGCATCTGCTTATCTGAAGGCATCGTCAGGTACCACAGTGAGATGTGGAATGGCACTCACTGTGAGTTCTGCATGTGTGATGGAGGGCAAGTCACTTGCCAGAATGCAGAGTGTGCCAAAGTGGAGTGTGCCTGGGTAAGAAACGATTTCTTCTTTTAAAACATACAGATGAAATCCTATTTTTTTCTTTAATTGATTGACTTTTCTTGACACAGTTTAAGAATCTGGTCATGGTAGATCCTTCAATTCCTGTTTTACCCTTCTGCCTTAAAAGCACTGAGCAGAAGATAGAGAGGAAATGGACTTCAGATTTTACATTGGATAGAAAACTGGCTGGATTGTAGGGATCAAAGGGTAGTAATCAATGGCTCAATGTCTAGGTGGCAGCTGGTATTAAGTAGAATGCCGAAGGGGTCAGTCCTGGGGATGGTTTTGTTCAATATCTTCATCAAAGTCCTGAAAGATGGGATAGAGTGCACCTTTAGCAAGTGTGTAGATGACACCAAGTTGCGGGGAGCAGTATATATACTGGAGAGTAGGGCTGGGATTCAGAGACACCTATACAAATTGGAAGGTTGGACCAAAAGAAATCTCATGAAATTCCATAAGGACAAGTGTGAAGTCTTGCACTTAGGACAGAACAATCCCATGCACCAGTAGAGGCTGTGGGCTGACTGGCTAAACAGCAGCTGTGCAGAAAGGGACTTGGGCATTACAGTGGACAATAAGCCGAATATGAGTCAACAATGTGCCCTTGTTGCAAAGAAGGCTAACAGCATACCGGGCATTAGTAGGGCTGTTGCCAGCACATTGAGGGAAGTGATTATTCCCTTCTATTCAGCAATGGTGAGGCCACATCCTGAGTACTGTGTCCAGTTTTGGACCCCCCACTACAGAAAGGATTTGGACAAATTGGAGAGAGTCCAGCAGAAGGCAATGAAAATAGTTAGAGGTCTGGGGCACATGACTTATATGAAGAGGCTGAGAGAACTGAGCTTATTTAGTTTGGAGGAGAGAAGACTGTGGGGGTGGGGGGGAGAAGCAGCCTTCAACTACCTGAAGGTTTGTTCCAAAGAGGATGGAGCTGGACTGTTTTCAGTGGTGGCAGGTGACAGAACAAGGAGCAATAGTCTCAAGTTGCAGGAAGGGAAGTTTAGGTTACATGTTAGGAAAAACTTTCTCCCTGGGAGGGTAGTAAAGCACTGGAACAGGTTACCCAGAGAGGCTGTGGAATCTCTATCACTGGAAGTTTTTAAGACCAGACTAGGCAAAGCCCTGGCTGGGTTGATATAGGTGGGGATGGTCCTGCTTTGAGTAGGTAGTTGGACTAGATGTCCTCCTGAGGTCCCTTTGAACCCTAATTTTCTATGATTCAGGGATGGACAAGGCAGGCAGTTTGGCTGTTTTGCATTGTGATACAGGATGCTAAGGTGAATCACTGTTTGTCTCTAATCACTGGCCCCTTCTGCTTTGTAACTAAAGCTCAAGCACATGTCTGAGTTCAACAGCTGTCATTGGTTTCAATGAAAACGTGCCCCCCCCCCAAGAGTTGACTTGGTGTGGACAGAGTAGATCAGATACAGCCAGTTCTGCAAGTAGTTGTGAAGAACTTTACCATTGACCTTTGCTAAAAGTACAAAACAAAATACTGACAAAGTTATTAGCTGCTAGATATTCTGACCTGCCTCCTTTCCTCATACAATGATGAGGCAGGGTTCATGAGGAGACTTATGGGAAATCACACTAGCAAAAGCATTACTTCTTTCATCAAGAGAAGATGACTAATTATATTACAGTTACACTATAAATCAGATCTTGAATACTCACTAGTATGCTTGAGAAAGAAGCCAGTATTAAGTACCATTTGGAATATGTTGCATTGTAGCTGAAAACAAATTTACCACTTTCAGGGTTCAGCCCAATATGAGGCAGTCCGAAGTTTCCAGTTGCTTTACAGAAGTATAATAAATGTGCTGATTCATAAGCAAATATATAAAGTAGCAGATTTAATTTGCACCGACAAAGTAGATTCTTTCCTTTTCTGTTGGAGATAATGTGTCCTGCTTTAGGAACAGATCCTGCATAATACAGGGTACCCTTAATTCTTGTTGAATTCCATGGAATTCAGTGGGAGTTAAGGGCACTCAGAACATCACAAAAGTGAGGTCCATGGTCAGTGTTTTCAAACCTTTGTGCGCCAAGTTAGGCATCTAAAACTCTGGTTAGGGATCTGAATAAGTGGTGTGATTTCAGGATGCCCTGTGCTACCATTAAATCAGTAAAATACAACAATCCAAAGGAATGGGGGAAAAATTCCCCTTATATTGGACAAGAATTATGGTCCTAAAATATAGGAAGTAAAAAATCTTTGCCCAAAGACTTGCATCCCACATGACATCTTCAAAAGGTGAAGCAGCTTTATCAGGTCTGTGGCAGCCCTATGCCATCTCCGCAGCACAGGATCTGCTTTGATTTATTTAAATGAAATATTTAATCTTTAAGCAGAGAGGTTCACACTTTTCCCTCTACCTCTCTGGGGTTCAGCTCTGCCAACAAAATTAGTGATTTTTAGACACCTACCTCAGTAAATCATAGCTACAGTAAAGCTGGGAGACTCTAGGATTCAGACCTTCATGAGTGGGCTATTAATCTTCCAGTCACGCAACCCTGTGTAAAGTATAATGAGGCCACACAAATCCCAGGCAGCTAGATGTAGCATATCAGCATTACATGGCTGGAACTAGGGCTCAGTTTTTAAACTCTTTCAAGCAAACCTTTCCAGGAACGGTTGAGTGAATCTGTCAGTGATGATTTTTGTGCTAATTTTAGAACATGAATTCTCAGCAGATCAGCTGTGAGTCTCCCCGGGAAGTTGCCTAGCGTGTTGTGAAAGCATGGTTGCTGAAGTCAATTTGTTCAATCAAAAGCACTTTAATTTTCAGAAGCATCTCATAATCCTTAATATTAGTTCCCACCTTCCCTCCCATGAAGTGCTATAGAGACAGCATTCAGGGACCTTTCTGAAAAGGACAGGTTATGGGTGGCGGAAGATAAGACTGAGCCCTACCTAAGAATGTCTGATACTGTATTTTGATAATATCCCACTTTGGAATCTGTCTCTAAACTGTCTAATCAATCCCAGGAGTATCTCATTACATCAGAGGGATGAATGGGCTGTTAACTAAAATGCACCTAGTTCTCTTCCAGGATGGCCCTGATATTAGGAAGAAAAAGAGGAAATTAAATTAAGTCCTTGTGTTGCACTGCATTTCTCTTTTCCTGGCAGGCTACACTAATTACTTTTGTGCACCAGAAATATCGGGGAGATCTGAAGTAGTGCATCTGTATATCTGAATGTGTACAAAGGCATTTTCTTCCTCAGTTTGCCCTTCCCACCCTTCACCTCCTTCCAGCATTCTTTATGTTGAATGTAATAAGTAACTCCTTGTTACAAATGACCTACCTATCTTGCAGGGTGCCTCTCACTTCTGAGCCCTGGAAGAACCCAACTTCAGTTTTGGCACACCAGGGTGGACTCGTAGATGCCTTTGAATCTAAAGACAGTTAATGTAATCTTAAGAATTCACCAGGTGAATTCTTTTCTTCACTCCATTTGTAGGAAACCTCACTGGCTGGCCAGTAATTTTTAGCATCACTCATATGCAGAACAACTTCCTCATAATTGGAGGTCAGTTAGGCCAGTAATTTTCAGCCTGGATGCCATGACACCCTGTGTTGCAGTCAAAAGCGGGATTCAAACCTAATGCAGTTAAGGATTGATACAACACCTCATTTGGTTAATAGCAATACTGTACACGAACTATAAAAACTAAATGACAGCAAGAGACTCTTCTCCTACATTCAGTAAGTGAACTATCTTAAAAGTCCTAGTCTTTATTAACTGCAAGACAGTTTTTCACTGATGCAGGCAGAAAGCCATTTTCAGTCTTGTCAGCCTACACTGAGCGTGGATCTGTTGCTCAGGAGGTGAATGGCTGGGTACAGAATGATTTCTCTGTCTCTCCTGGAATGCACACACTTTCTTGGCAACTCTGTTTTGTTCTTATACTGTTTAATTGTACAGTTTCAAAGCATTCCTTCTTGATAGTTGGTCAATTAAAGTCTGAACAAAGGAGGTAGGATGGGACCATCACATTACCATTGCTAACTGCGAGGATCTTGTTTCTAGTTATCCAGGTGTGAAACTTGTTTTTGCAAGCTTTTGATCAGTCCGGAGGTTACACTTTAATCAAGTAGGATGGGTTTTGATTGACTGAAGATGGATCTTGATTGACTGAACGAAATACCTTGGGGCATTAATGACAGGACACTGTACTTTGGATAATAATTTTAAAAATGGGTTAGAATTTACATTTACAATAGTCTGCATGGTGATGGTCTATATGGAAACATTTGCAAAACCCCAGACAGACATTGAATGCCTGTTTTGAGAAATATGCCTTAATTAAGGGGGAATATGTCAACCAGGATACAGTCACGTAGGGGTATGAGGATATTTATGAATAGTTTAGCATAGTAAAACATTGGGTACCTTTGCAACTATCACAGAAGATGAAACCAATTGGGATTGCTCTGTTTTGCATGGTTCCAGTCATGATCTTGCATTCTTGTGCAAGATGCACTGTTATTTTAATTTGGTCATTTAAATTTCAAGTGTAGGTCTGGCCAGGCTTTCACAGTCATTACCCTGAGGTGCTTTGAGAGTTTCTCAAGGGTGCCATGAGGTGCCACTCAGTGTTAGTTAGCCATGGTAGGTGTGCAAACATGATTCGCAAGATAAACCTAGAGATTTCAAATAGGAGTCCATAGTGTTAAAACCATTCTGACCTGCTGTGGTCTTTCTGAGTTCTTTTCGACAGAAGAATTGCTCTATTCTTTTCCTTCAGTCAAGAAATAAGTGAAAGCTAAGAGCTGGCATTTTCTGAGGGGTGCCTTGAATCTAAGAAGGTGGAGAATCACTAAACTACCCCAAGACTGAGTAATGTGGAAATATCCTTTCATCGCACCAGTTTTTCCCCAAACTAGCTAAATGAGCTGTGAAATCATACCTATTGTTCTTTTGGTACAGGTCTGTGCACGGCCACTTCTCCTTTAGAATTAAAGTGTCTGTTCTGATTTGTTTTCATACATCTACAGCTATCTGAAGGTCTATTTTTATGACCGTAATAGCACAAAGGAATCTTACTGCAAATTTGAGGCCAGGAAGGAAGTTTACCCCATGGTCAGATCAGTGTAGGCTGTGGGGATTTTTGATTTTCTCTGTAACAGGGATTTGGGATCTTTTGAACGTATATTAACAACGTTTTACAGAACGTTGGCTGCTGTGGTCCGCTGCTTTACCTGTGGCAGGTTTGGGTGTTATGACTTGTACTGTGTCAGGGTTGATTGTAGATTTGCTAATAAGTTAGACAGTGGATTTGTATAGGATAGTTTGGATAGAGACCAAACTATCTTATACAAATAACCTGCCTCAGGTAGAGAGTTGGACTAGATCAACCTTTTAAGTAGCAAGTACCCTCTAACTTCTGAAAATTTTAATAAGTATCCCAACACTCAATTTTCCAAGAGATTTTATATTTACAGACTAATGTGTGCCAGATGTTGGAAGAAGGGCTGTGTATATAAGGCCGTGGTATGACAGATGTCTGATCTGGTGGGGGAAGGGTTGCCACCTTTTACACCAGCGGTGCACAACTCAAGTATGTACCTGGGCTAGAGGTGATGTTGGCCAAAGCTAGGAGAGCTTTGTGCGGCATGCCAAATTATTTAAATTTAAGTGTTTTGCCATAATTTTGAGAGGAGGAAGGGGCGATAGAGAGAGAGAGAGAGAGAGTGAGTGTTGGGGTACCCACGTACCTGCTGCCTGTGTCTTGCGTACCCCCAGGGGTACATGTACCATAGGTTAAGAAACTATGGACTATATGACATCTTGAGATCCCTTTCAGCCCTTACTTCTCTATGATTCTGTGAAATAAAATGTCACCTAGAAAACCCAGGCATAGCCAGGAATTGAATCTAGCTCCCTTGAGTCTATAATTTGAGCTCTTTAAACACAAGACTACCTTTCTTCTCCCATAAGTGTTTCACCTCCATTCATACACAATAGACTGTGAACAGTCAGACAGATGCCCTGTTGCTATGTCTTACAGCTAAGTAGTTGTTCTGATACACTGGTATAACTTTAGTAAGTTCTCTGGATTTACACAGATGTAAGCAAGTGCTGCATTTTTTATCTTAGTTAAAAATCCTATATATTTTAAGCTCTCCCATGAGGATCTTAAAACTTTTATCTTTTTCTTCAAGAACAAAAAATAAAACAAAGAACATGATAAAAGAAGCCAGGGACAAAGCACTGGTCTTTTTGGTGAAGTTCCTGACCTTTTCTGGGTTTTGTTCAACAACCACAATGTTAGTTAAACACATTTTTTGGAATGTACAAACAGAGATGAAGTAGGATGTAGGAAAGATAAGGGTGAAATTAGATATGGAAGATTGCATTCCAGTGCAATAACCTCTCTTGTCTCTGCATTCCATGGTGTGTTTAGGTAATGCTAATTCTATCTGTATTGCTCCAACCTTTCTCCACAGGGTGAAGAATTAATTCATTTAGAGGGAAAGTGCTGTCCTGAATGTGTTTCAAGTGATAGTTACTGTGTTTACAAAGAACATACCAAAGATGTAAGTAGCCCAGTAATTTGGAATATGCAGTGCAGGGTGGTAAGCCTGTGAAGATTTGGAAAATGGGCTGTGTCCTACAGGTCTAGCGAGAACATTCTTAGTTGAGACTTACAAAGGAAAACTCCACTGATATTATTTATCCTTTTTACATTGTATAAAATCTGCTTATTTTTACTTTTCTGCACTGTGTATATCTATCAAAGATTTTTTATTACATTTATTAAATTTGCTTGCTTTCCCCTATCATGCCTCTTTATTGTTTAATGTACATACCCCTAAGTTTTCAGTGCATTCCCCCAGTTTTAAGATGTCTAACTTTCATTACATTCCTTTGCGAACTGCACCGTTAAAGCTTACTTTTTGAATGCATAACTTATTGAGCATTTTTTTCTGCAATAGGACTCCATTATTTATGTATATTTTCAAGAAATTTTTTCTAAAATTGACTCTTACTTTTTTTTGGTTGATGTGCAATAGCAGATCTTACATGATTCTGACAAATGAGTAATGCTGCTTATTACTACATAAGTAGAGATGAAAAGCTCTAACAGATGTGGGCAATGGAAAATTAATGTGTTTTTTTTCTAAACGGCAACTTATCTATTTCCTTTCTTAGATTTTTTTCTCTGATACAAGTGAGGGAAAGCGTATCAAGGTGAGTATATTGCATATTGTGTTGGATCCACTGGCTTTTTTTACTAGAGAAATCCACACAAAGGATCTCTAGTCATCTAAGCATCACTCTTTGCCTGGTTCATGCATATACCATCCACCTATTCTGGGGCTTAGCACAGTTGCATGTACTAAATGAAGAAATGGTTCTATTTTAGTGGTCCCATAGGTACAGGTCCCCCCAGACAAGGTAGGGAACAGGTATGAAATGGTCCTGTTTCCCTCTTCACTGGCTAGTGAAACTAGCTAGATATAGAGAAAGGAGCATATATTGTTCCTGTCCTCAGGCTAGTGTTTTCTGAAAGAAGATTGTAACCTTTTGATCTGTCTGTTTTTCCCATGGTAAAAGATTAACAGTGACTGTAGACACTGTCATGTGACTGTTTTTATTTAAAATTATTGTTAATGAACTGCAGAACGGGTCAGTGCGGTGGTAATCTTTTGAGATGATGTGAAATTCTGTCATTAATCAGACCTACAGAAAATTGGGGTGATAAAGTTAGGCAAAAGGGCAGATGGAATTCATTCCCAACAAAGAATGATGAACATTGGAAGGGATGTTGGAAACTGTAAGATACATTAGTGAGGTCTAAATTAAGTCTAACTACTTAGGAAAGACCAGAGAAAGCAAACAGGTGTTCCTACTATTTATTCTTGTTCATGATGTGAGAACAAGGAGGCATGCAATAAAACTGAAAGGCAGTACGCTTAGAAATGACAAAAGAAAGCAATTCCACAATACAGAGCAATACAAAGCTCTGTATAACTGAGAACAAGATCACAGAAAGTTTAAAAACGGCTCATCTATTTGCATGTGTAATGAGAATGTATAACGTTACATTGGATGCAATAAAAGATTCCATGGCAAGCAAAGCACCATGAGCCCACACCTAACTGGCAATGATTAGGCAAAGTAACTTTCCCAGTCTGTAGGAAAATAAAGATACCTTTCTCTCTGAAGTATCTGCTACTGGCTGTTCTTGGGGACAGGATTTTCGCCAAGATGGGAGTGCTGATATGGTCTGGTACAGCAATATTCCTTCTGTTTTGTAAGAATAGGGCTGATGATCATTACCCCTGTGTTAGATTTGCTGGTTTATTTTGGGATTGTTGTAAATCAAAAAACTATCTATCTTGTGCAAAGGCTGTCCCATTACTGGTGATATGATACCTAGTCCTAGACTAGCTGTCAAACCCACTGTGGCTTATAACATGCAACGTGGTGGGGATTCAGTCTTGTTGCAGAACTCCACATCTCTGCAGTGAGAACAGAGCAGTAACACAGACATTCAATGTTGTCTTGTGCAGAATGGAGAGAAATGGAAAGAAGGCCTGTGCAAAGAATGTGAATGCCGGGACACCCAGGTGATCTGCTATCACCGCTCTTGTCCGTCTTGCCCACTGGGCAGCCTGGCAGTGGAGGTAAAGGGAGACTGCTGCCCACAATGCAAATCAGGTATTTGTTTGAAGCAGTTTCTGCTGTTATTTGCATTTCTCTACAAGGATACTGCTAGATTCTCCCACTTGTCCTTGAACAGGGTATTAACTTCTATAACCCTGACTTACAGAACTAAAGATAGGAAATGAAGTTAACTTTTTTGTCAACACTTTTAAGTGATACACTGGTATGGGAGGGACCTGAAGGGGGAGAACAAGCTTATAGCTGTAACTTGATTATCCAGCCATTACTCACATTGGTTATCCCAGTAGTTTGGGTAGGAGTGGTTATGTGGGTGCTCGTTAGTGTTAGTAACAGATATACAATCCAGTCCTTGCATTCCGCACTCTCCTCAATTTTATCAACTTTCTTGTGATACCTATCTCAATTTTTAACTTCTCTGCTTCTGTTCTGTTCATGGCTTTGTAATTACTCCCCTACCTGTATAATTAAATTAAGATTTCAGGTTAGGTTTAAGACTTGAGCCAAAGGCTCCCACTTTCTTCACTTGGTTTGGATTAGACCCTTAGTAGCTTTCTTTTGACAGACAGTAAAATATCGGTAATTGGGGGTAGGGGAGGGCCATTCTTGAAATGTTTTGTGTTCCTTTTTTAATATAAGGAATCATGTAACAAAGAAAAGTGTTCCTTCTTAAGCTGTGATGAGGTTTTTGAAGTTTATAGGCTCATGATTAATTTCCTTGAAAAAAAAAGGGAACCTCTTTGTTTTGAAATGCCCATGTCAAGTTTGCCTCAGGCTGAATTAGTGCCCGTTAATAACTGTCTGGAAATGTTAGAGTGGCTTTTGCTATAGGGTAATTTTGCATATAAATTAATTTTTCCACAAGGTGTTGACATTTCCCTTCATTTAAATTTCATAGTTGATAGGTTTTATCTGTGGATTCCTAATTTTTTATATTGGCAGCTGTTCCTGCTGCACTCAACTTACTTTGGTTTATTTGGGCACTTTGGTTAATAGTTTATCAGTGGACAAAGAAAATGTGTTCACAGTTTTACATTCTGTGATTGCAGGAGCAGCTCCGTTGGCTTCTCAGATCAAACGTTTTAAAGTTCATTATTTATTACGCACCCAAAAACAAACAAAAATCGAGAAGTGAAGGAAATCCTTTTTCAGACAGTTCACACAAGCTTTGAGACTTCTCATAGACCTGAAGAGATGTATGTTTGGAACACAAATAGAGAGGAAATGGTTATGATATTGTGTAACTATGCCCAAATCACTTAGGATCCAACTTTTGAGTATTTTAATCTGAGTCCCATTAACTTCTTAGTAACTTCATCGCTAACAGAGTAAGATATGGTGGTACAGCATGTAACTCGTGCTATTTTGGGAAAAAGAGGCTTGACCCTTTGGCAGATGAACCAAATGATGGCTCTAGATCTGATTCTTGTGCACATGCCATTTCTAACCTTCTTGTGCCAAACCATGCACTGTTGACAGATTCTTTCTTGTCTTTTATTTCTCATGGCAGTGCAGTGCCACCCAGACTGTTTGATATGCTCTCAGTCCTTTGACCACTGTGACATCTGCCGGGATGCAACAAAGCAACTGCAGAATGGACACTGCGTGGGGAACTGTGAACCTGGATTCTACAAGGATGCTGGAGTTTGCTTAGGTATAACTAGTGAATGGGACCAGCTAAGTGGATTTTCTGCAGTGTCCACGGGTCTTTAGTTGGCAGGTTTTTCAGGGACTTATTCTTCAGGTTCCCCTTCAGTCACATATGTTTAGAAGTTGAAAGTCTTCCTTCTTAACTCATATTTACATGAAACCAAGGGATCAGGTTACATTTGATAAATGTAGCCTCCCAGGCTCTAATTTGACCCTTAAATCCTGTTGACTTCAATGGATCCTTAAATTAAGCGCATTGAAAAAAATCAGTTTGTAGAATATTTCAAGTAAAGGACAACTTTCACCACCTGCTTCTATGAATGGGCATGCTTCCTTGAACATAGCCTTCCAACAGGAGATATACATGGCTGGATATAGGATTTTGAAAACGGAGGTGCAGATGGTGTGACACATCACATAAAACACAGCATATATTTTTCTCCAGTTAAAGTGAAACTAGAAGCTTAACTAATATGCTAGGGAGCTAGCAATAGATCATTGAGTTTAAGATCAAATAAAAAAATTAAACTATTGCAATCTAATTTGCTAGATTTATATAACTTTCCTGCCTGCTGCAGTGGGCTGGACCGGATGATCTTCCAAGGTCCTTTACAGCCTTACAATTCATAGATTCATAGATATTAGGGCTGGCAGGGACCTCATGAGATCATCAGGGTCAGCCCCTTGCCCATGGGGCAGAAAGTCAGCTGGGGTCAGACCACCCCAGCAAGATAAGTATCCAAGCATTTCTTAATGGTATCCAGAGTAGATGCTTGCACCACTTCTGGGGGGAGTCTATTCCAGACTCTGGAGACTCAGATGGTAAAGAAGTTTGTCCTTATGTCTAGTCTCAAGCGGTCTTTCAGCAGTTTATGACCATTAGACCTTGTCTTCCCTTGGGGTGCCCTGGTGAACAGATGTTTTCCCAGTTCCTGACGCACACACCTTGGCTTCCACCAAGTCACCGACCCTGTGCCCTGAGCAGGAAAGACGACCCCAGCCCGGTGCATGTCTAACCTCCTCTTAAAGACCCTCAAGATAGGGGAAAGCATCACTTTCCTTGGAAGCCCATTCCAGATTCTGGCAACCCTTACCGTAAAGAAGTTCTTCCTGATGTCGAATTTAAATCTGCTCTCCATCAGTTTGTGGCTGTTGTTCCTAGTTACTCTAAGGGGTGCCCTGGTAAACAGAGCATCTCCTATTCGTTGCTGCCCCTTCCCCACCAATGAATTTGTGGAGGCTGAAGAGATCCAGGGCCCTCAATCTCTCCTTGTAGAACTTTGCCTGCAGGCCCCTAACCATACAAGTGGCCCTCCTCTGAACCCTCTCGAGGTTGTCTACGTCCCTCTTGAAGTATGGCGCACAAAACTGGATGCAGTACTCCAACTGTGGTCTGATTAATGCCGCACAGAGGGGAAAAATCACCTCCCTGGGCCTGTTCTTCATACTCCTGCTAATGCATGATAAACTGTGGTTAGCTTTACTGATTGCTTAGTTACACTGATGACTCGTGTTCATCTTCATCTTGTCAACAATGACTCTGAGATCCCCTTCTGCTGCCATGCTGCCGAGAAGGTCCCCCCCCCCCCCAGCCTGTAAGCATGCTGGTGATTCCTTCTCCCTAGGTGCAGCACCTTGCACTTGTCCTTATTGAACTGTATCCTATTCTGTTCTCCCCACTTTTCCAACCTGTCCAGATCGGCCTGGATTCATTTCCTACCCTGTAGTGTGTTAGAGGGTAGGGAATGTGTTCCCTACCCTCAAGATTCTCCACGTCCTTTCTGAACTGTGGAGCCCATGAATTTATAATATATATCGAGCTTAAAAAGACACAGCACACTAGACAAAAAATAGTCAAAATAAATCAAAAGATACTGTATGATTAGTCCTGTAGTCATTATAGTTAAATATGTGTCTCTTATTCAGATTCAAAATTTAGCCTTCTTGAGTGTCTTGACAGTGCATTCAATACTTCACTGTCAGTCATTTCTATACTGAGTTGTGGTTTTTAGCTAGAGCTGAAAACAGTCTTCAGGGCTGTGAAATGGAAGAGAGACATTAATAGGAAGGGCTAACAGGCAGCAAAATTGCAGAAGAAAGGATAGTTTGAATAGTGAAACATCAAGACCATTAAAAAGAAGAAATGGGTTGTTAATACCTGTGGAGTGAAGAAATGTTATCAGGAAAGAGAGAGATGATAATCAGCCATGAAGTCAAATGACTGTCTCAGCACTGGCTGAATAGAAATACCACTGCCCATGCCAGGCAGTTGGTTCTAAATGAGTGCAGCATGAATTAAAGGAGGGTTGCAACTGCACCACTGCACCACCCTGTATCCACCCCTGAACATATACACATCAGCATCATTGTACAGGAACATCTTAAGCTAATGCAGTATATTTTTCCTTTGTTTTGTGTGGACAGCCTGCAAGGAAACATGCCTGACCTGTACCAGTGGATTTGAATGTACATCATGCCAAGGACCAATGCTAATGAAGCATGGGCAGTGTGTGGCATCATGTGGGGAGGGATTCTTCCAGGATTATCTCCACTGTGCAGGTAACTTTATGGGATACTTTGTGTACAGGCATAGGGCCAAGCTGCACATACTTTGTATTGAGAGATCTGCTGTCAACATGGGTGTAGATGCTTGCAACATTATAAAACCTGAAAATAACAGAATTTATATAGGATGGCAATGATAGCAAATGGGGGAAAATGCATTAAAAAAATAAATTTGGCCTCACTTTTGTTTAAAAAAATTGCTCCTGAATGTCCTAGTTCAGATTTCCCAGTGCTTTTCTCAGTTGTCCTATTATGATATAGAAGTCTAGCTTTTGAAAACGTCACTGGGAAGTGGAGGGAGTAGGGGACATAATTACTATATTTTACCCTTGGCCTAAACTCCAGAGCCATGTGCTGGAATCCACTGCATGGATATATTTTTTGTGTTCAGTACTGGCTTATTTTCAGTGAATGAAACTCCCCCTCACCAGGAGGCTTTGCTTAGTGATGTTTATTATAGTTAATTAAGGATGGATACAGGGTTTGGTTGGAGCCAGAGAAAATCTCACATAAATATTTTTATAAGTTCTTCTGCCTTTGACATTTTCATTTGTTTGGTTCATGCTTCTCTCTCCATTGTAGACCAGCTATTATGGTAGCTGTTCTCAGCAAAAAGATGTAGGGAACATTACAATGTTAATTACAGTACCAGTTCCACAAAGCAGTGAAATGTGTTTGAAGGTTTATATCTTTGTCTGTATCCAGACGCTGAGATTCAGATTGGAAAATGGTGGTTTTCTGTTTGATTCAACCCTTACATAGTTTTTATGGGCTCCCCTCATTCCTTTGAAGTATCTTAGTTAGCCCAAACTAACTAAGATTTGGATCCTTTTTCATCCTGCCGGCTATATTTTCCCTAAAGTTAGCACTTTTCCCCTCATGCTACTGGTCTTTCTTAAAGAAGGTTTTAATTCTTCCTGAGACTCTAACTAAGCCAAACACTCGAACATCTGCTTAATTTCTTAAGCAAGTCCCCATGACTTCTGTGGAATGACTTGCTGGTTTAAAGGTAAAAGCATTTCCAGAATTGAGGTCTACAAAAGGATTGTTTCTGGAGTGTCATTTTCATAACACTTTCTGCCTTCAAGCCAACCATCCATGTTAGGTTTTGAATACTCTTGCCTAACAGACCTTATTTTCTAGTGTTAGTATTGGAGCAGCCACTGGAGACCCCAGTAAAGGACTGGGGCCACCATCTGTTAAGTGTTGTACACACTTATGAAGAAAATAAGTCCCTGCATAAGAGAATATACAATCTAAGTTCTTAAGTAATTTTCTAGTTTGTTTATTTTATTTTACCATTTCCTTTCCCCCTGCACCTGGCACTTAATTGGCAATGCCCAGTCACTCCTAAAGCAGTGGGAAAAGGTTTATATTAATTTTATTACTGGTTTGTAGATCACTGATTGTACATTCCATTCATATTCCTACTCATGCATGTCCACAGTAGAAAGTTGCTGGGAAATTTTGTTCATGTTTCCTCGAGGGAATTAAACCAATTTGCTTTAGTTCTGCCTGGCTGCATCTTCTGCATAAAATAAGGCTGGTAGAGAAAGTCTTAAAATTTAGAAGCAGGCCACATTTCATTTCCATTCAACTTGTCTTTGTATGCTTTGTTTTTTCACACATGCAATCTGATGGTTGAAACTGGTTTTCACTTGTTCAACAGTGTGCAAACACCTGCAGAAGATTTATCATAGAATCAAGTATAGGATGGGCAAAGGATACTCAGCTTGTGTTAATTCATTTAGCTCCAGTTAACAAACGTTGAAGATCTGGCCCTGGAAATAGAAAAGACCTCTGAGAATAGCTAACCTACTCCAGCCTCTCCTGCAATTGCAGGAGAGTTCTCTGCAATGTGTGAACAAACTACAATGAATCAGTGTTTTTACTTCTTTTTTAATTATTATTAACAAGACCGACTTTAAAGCTAAAGAAAGAATTTCTGCTGGTTTTCTACTCTATGTTTATAATTTGTTTTTCTGTAAAGCAATAAAGCCATTAAGAAAAAAGGGCATTTGAAAATTGGTAAGAAGAAAAAAATTGTTTCAGATAACTAGCTCTGTGATTAATATTTATAGTTTCAGAGACAGAGGTAGGACATGGAGTCCCTCTTGTTAAAGACAATGCGATAGAAATGAATAAAATAGCATCCCCCCCTCCAAAAAAGCAAAGCTGAGAAAATGAGAAATAAATTACATCTGCTTTATAAAGGAAGGGGGAGGAAGGACTTATTTCCCATGCCCTCATTATTTTTATCTAGTGTAAATATTAAAGATTACTGCTCTCTGAAAAATGTAGGTAGAACTTAGGTATTGCTACGTTAACTTACCCAAATGTGAATACTGAAATGCATGGCCAGTTTTTACAGATCAGAGCCAACATCAAAATAGAATGCTTGGATTTTTATTAAAAACTTATTTTTCACCATATTTTGGTTACAGATCTCTCTCCTCTTTAGAATAGGGGTGTCAGTATTACCAAACTGACTTGGTCCAGATGGAGAATTACCTTGTAATGACATATAGCATTGGTTAGAGGGGTGGTTAGCCTTATTAGCCTGAAGTCAGTCAGAAGATAGGGTAGATATGCACCTTTATAGACTAGCTAACTATATACATATATAGAGAAAGAGATGGTCTATAAAAGCGCATATTTACCCTGTTTAAGGTTGATTAAACATACCGTACATACTGTGCTAAACATGGTGTTAAATTGTTGAAAACATTGTGCATGTTTCAAAAGACAAGCAGCACTTCCTCAAATAATTCATCAGGCACCTCTTGGGATGCAGTTAGTGTTAATTGCTTGCTGTCTCAAAACCACCTCTGATTGTTGCACCTGCAGAGAGGCAGATGAGGTTTTTGAATAGTCTATTGACTAGGAAGACTTTAAAATAATTTATGCTCTGAATTCTGGTAAAGCAAAAGGGGGTTGAATGGCTGAGCATAGAGAGCACTAACTTTTCATATCTGGCATTGTGCTTTATGTACTAGGACTTCAATGAAACAAGTCAGTTATGCCATATTGACCAGAAATTGAAGGCAGACTGGTCCTAATCTGGAGTGCAGCAGAGCATAAATGCTTTATAAATCCACGTGCTTGTTTTCCCCAAGGGAGCTAGCACATTACAAGAGTTCTTGTCTTTTTAAAAGCATTGGCCCTGACCTGCCCATGTCTTGCACTCATTTAATACAGCTGGAAGTCCTAAACTTAGAGTAAAAACAATAGCGAATCAGGCTTATGAACGTGGCAGCAGCACGGTGCTCTTAGTTTAGCTTTGAAAGGAAACCAAAATATGAAAATGACTCAGCCATTCATGAGGGATAGGAAAACATAAGCAAAACCCAGCAGCCAGGTTAACGCCTTCCCCATTTCTTTCCTTGGCAAGAATGAAACAACACTGAGGATTGCAGCCTGTAAGAAATCTCCTTGAAACGTGTAATATAATTCTGGAATATAATTCGAAAAGCAGGAAAAGATTTCCATGACCTGTGTTTCTACCATTATCCCATTGGGCTCATTTACATAATAAACATGCTACTGAGATGTATAATGTTATCAATAAACCAGTGATAAGGCTGGTGGTGACCTTTCTGTGGCTTGCTGTGTTGTGTATGGAAGCCGTCTACACCAGGAATTTGGGAGACCTGAGTTCTACATTTGACACAAGTTTGCTCTACAGTTGGAAGCAGGTTTCGTAGGCCTACATTTTCAAAGTGGTTAATGGTCGATATTAACACCTCAGCCTTTGTGGTTTCCAGCTCAAGACATTGTAGGATGGCCTGAAGTACTAAGAGTATCCACTCTTAGCACATTTGGGATATGAGGCCTCTTTAAAGCATCTCAACTGAGGCTCCCAAAAGCTGAGGCATCCCAAGAAGCTAGTCACTTTTGAACATTTGGGACATTTTAAGTTTCCATTCTGTAAAATGGGGGAGAGCAATAATTGCATGCCTCACCTCACAGGGTTGTTAACAGCTAATATTTGTGTTAGGAGGATGGCAGGTTTCTTGTGACATGGATCTCACTTAAGGATTTTGGCCCAGTTTCAACTTAAATTTTGATTAAGGCCTTGCTAGTCAAGGGGCAGGCCTGGCACACTGTTTCAGAAGAGGGTTTGGCTTGGTCATGTCTAAAGCAATATGCAAAGGTATAAGTTCCTTCAGCTCCAAAGAAAATGAGCATCACCATGCTTGCAAAAGAGCTTTATCCCACTCTGCTTTTGTGCATTTGGAAGGCATGACATACTGTTTCCTGTGCTCTCAGTGTATGGCTGACTTTCACTTTTGCTGACACAGACAGTTTCCCAGAACCCCAGAACAGAAAGTCCTCCCCCATGCTCACACTCAGCCCTCTTTTCTTCAGTGCTTTCAGCATAGGAGTGGGAAAGTGAGTGATAAAACAGTTGGCCAAGTGTATTTGTTATGTGTGATCATCTTGAATGTAATGGCTGTACTCAGCCTCTACTCAGTGTCTTTATTCAACTGGGATGGATGGTGTGGAAAACAAGTGAGGAGGCTGAATATCCCATGCTGTCAAGGGACAAAATGGAATAGATGGAGCCGGTGCTTCTCAGTGCCTCTGTACAACAGGGAAAATTACAGCAGAGGAACAAGCAGTTAAATGCATGGAGTGTTTCTGGCCCAGTCCTATAGGGTTTTTAGTTGTTTGTAGATAGTTAAAAGTGCATGCCCCTTCAGCCTCACCCCCCTTGTATCTACATACCCTGTGCACCCTAGTGCCTAGGCAAGCTACCTGTTACTTCCAGAATGATCTGAGCTGAGGATAGCTGGGGAAAAGCCTGAGAATGCTGCCCAGCTCCCCCATAGCTTGTGCTGAGATGTTTTTCCTTAGCACATAAGTTACTGTAGACAAACCGAATAAAG
The DNA here is from genome assembly GCF_001723915.1 of Gavialis gangeticus. Lineage (NCBI taxonomy): Eukaryota > Metazoa > Chordata > Crocodylia > Gavialidae > Gavialis > Gavialis gangeticus. The sequence continues at coordinate 8,014,086 of NW_017729023.1, read as the reverse complement.
ATATTGCAGGGAAATCAATAGCTGTTGGATTTTTGTCAGGGAAGGGGGAACCCTCCAGGCACGCAGGCAGTGATAAATCACTGATGCCTGTCACTATGAGCATGATAGGTGAAGGATTATATGTGTAGGAGCATGAATCAAGTCCTGTTTGATAGTCAACAGGAGACCTGCAGCTGAAGCCCTGTCAGGATGCTTGCTGCTTTGAATGCAGAATACATGGTTTTACTCAGGCTATTTGTGGATACCAAGGCCAGAATGAACAGGTGAGTTAGGCCTGATGGGGAAGCCATGCATTTAACCCAGGCCAATATGATCTTTGCCTTTTGCTGCAAATATTAGGTTCAGCTAAACTGCCTGAGTGAATTAGCCACTAGCCGCATTTGAGCCATTAGCTCTGCTGCCCACTCTAATGCAGCCTAAAAGGAATGAAAGAGCTGGGAGAGACAGGACGGACACAGAGCAGCCTTAATTCTTAGGGGGAAGGTGATCTGTGTGGATTCATCCTCCTGTCTCTCCTCTTATAGTCCACATCAGTCTTTCCCAATCTATTATCCTCTTCCTTCTCAGTCTCTCCAGCCTTTAGTTTCCCAATTCTCCTTTTCTTTCTTGTCCAAGGGCAGCTCTCTGGCTAGTTCCCTTAGCCTGGTCTGGAGATTTCCTGTTTGCTTCTCTTCTCTTCCTGTTATTCCCATCAACTTGACTCTAGATGTTACTCTATTCATGGCACTATCATTTCAGGCTTGTTGTACCTTCTCAGCAGGTCTGGCAACCTCTGCTAAGCTGTTTGTTATCTCTCTGTTTCTATGACTTTTCCACATCAGATATAACACTACAGTCATTGCACCCCAGGGAGATAGAAAATTTGAAGACAACAGTTGCTGCAGTAGAAACTTCCAGAGCTGATGAGACCCTGCAGTGGCTTTGCAGAATCATTGCCAAAGGCAGGAGGGGCAATATGGAATTGGAGAGAGAGAGAGTGAGCAGGGGGGCACTTTAGCCAAATGGATCTGACCTTCAGATAGAGCTGGTTGTTTCCACATCTGGCTGGAGCCAGCATCTCCCTCATTTCCTATAAAGCGTGCTACATTCTGCCTGCCCCTAAGCTCTCCCTGCCCACAGGCATGCCCTTCTGTATTTGGTCTGTCTTTGCAAAGTGAAACATGCAGTAATTTTAGTGAGTTTTCATTTTGCAGGCAGAGATTGCAGAAGTATCACAACTTGGCCTGCTCCTTTAAGAGACCAGCTCAGTTATCCCTTTCTGCTTACACCTGTACTGGCAGTCAGGCTTCAAAGGGAGAAAGCCCAGCAGTTGGAGGTTGGTTGGGAGGAGGAGCAGGGGCATATCTAGAGGAGGTGCAGTGGTGCAGTCACATGCCTCCCTTTCAGACCATGCCATGGAAACAGCAACCAGTACTTTTTAAAGTCCCCAAGAGCTGCTCCTGCCCAACTCCAGCTAAGCTGTGCAAGGAGCCATGGTCAGCCTGAAGATAGTGCAGTGGTGGAAGCAGGTAGGATTCCCCTCTCTGCCTGGTCCTCCAGGTGTTCCCCACCAGCCTGGGAGCAGGCGCAAGGAGAGGAAACCTGCTTGCCACTGCCATTGCCTCTGGCTGAGCCTGTAGCCCCTTGAAGCCTGGTTGGAGCAGGGCAGGAGCAGCTCTGGAGTTCCCCCGACCTCTAGGTTAGCTGGGTACCGGGGGGGGGGGGGGG
>NW_017729023.1:8006615-8012101 GCF_001723915.1 Gavialis gangeticus | reverse complement strand
TGGGGGGGGAGCAGTGGCAGCAGTAGATGGGAGAGGATGGGAATGGGAGGTGAGAAGAGAGGAGGTACTGCTAAACACAGAATGGGGTAGGAGAAAGATTCTTACCTGATTAAGGGACTTAAAAATGTCCCCAGCTGCTGCTTCCATGGCATGATCTTCCCATCCTGATGGAGAGGAAGCTGGGACTGGGGGTGCAGCCACCCCTGAAGTTCTGTTCACTGTTCCTACTCTACCCTTTACAAAATCCTGGATCCATTCATGAGGAGGAGAATGGATAGGCAATATTTCTGGGGGAGGGTGTGGTGGGATGAGAAGTCCATTGAATTATGAGCTGTTTGCCAGTAGTGGTAGGAAGGCTGCTTTGCTGCAGGCAGTTGGATTGAATACAGTCCATGAGCTGGCAGCGAGGTAGTAAGAGAGCCTATTGCTGCTAGGATCTGAAGATGGTGCCCAGTGAGGCTTAGTGCTGGTCTTGTCTCTCTTGACTTAGACATAGTGAGCTTGTCTACATGAGACACTAAAAGTGCAGTAGACTAATTCTACTGTGCATTAGTGCATCATAGCAAAAGCCATGTTAATGTACTAATGTGCAGTAGAATTAGTTTAATGCATTTTAGCATCACTTAAAAGACATGTGCTGGTGCTACTGTGCAGTAGCTTCGATTACTGCACATTAAGTTAGTAGCTGTTATTACAGGTACTAAACTTAGTGCAGAGTAATTATGGTGCATTAATGCATGTGTAGATGTGCCCACTGTTTCTTAACCAGGAAGGGAGGAGAATGCAACTGTGACCTCTCCAGGTGGGCAAGTCATGCCTCAGACAGGAGGTCTGAGGAGACTGAGCTTGGGGAGGCTGCAGTCAGTGTCAAATTGCTTTGAGAGGAGGCAGTCCAGGATAGCATGTCTAGTTACAAGTAGGATTCGTATAGGGGAGGGAGGGAGTCACTAATGCAAAGCACTCTTGAATACCTAACTGATCTTGGCCCTGTGAAATGTACATATTATAACCCCCAAATGCAGGGTTATAGGTGTAGAAAGAGAACAAAAGTTATGGGACAGGATTGTACCCTGGAAAGCCATGACTCTGGAAAGGATCTAGCAGATAACCAAGAGAATATGTGCACTGGTGCCAGAGCACAGAGGATAATTCAGCAAGGTGGTATAACCTGTGCATGGGGCATTGGTGAGTCTGTGCCTGGAGTACTGTGTCCAGTTCCTGTGTTCCCACCTGAAAAAAGATTCTTCAATAATGGAGAGGGTTCAGAAAAGTGCTCTACAAATAGTTCAAGGTGTGGACAGCTTGTCTTATGCTGAGAGAATTAAGGATTTCAGTCTACTTACGCTGTGGAAGAGAAGGTCAAGAGGTGCCTTGATAACAGTCTGTAAGTACACACAGGGGAAGAATATATTCAATTTTAGGGAGATTGTGAATTAATCATAGCAGTATGCAATGGCTGGAAGTTGAGGCAAGTGGTAGGAACAACTCTATACCTGTAGTTGTTCAGACATACCTGTGAAGTTGATGTGAGGGCATCTCTGTAACAAGTTATTCAGACATAGGCATTTTTATATTCAAAACCATGATCCAAACACAACTTTCAAGTGTCAACAAGCCCTGAGAAGCATTAAAATTAAAATAAAGAGGCAGCTTTCCACAAAGGAGGGAAATTAACCTTTGGAACAGGTTGCTCAGGGAAGTGTTAAACCCATTATCACTTGCAGTCTTTAAACTGAGACTGGATGTTTGGTTAATAGACATGCTCTAATTGAAGCACAACTGGATGAGCTTGATAGCAGTCAGGTATGTTAGAATTCTTTCCACTGCAGAAATCACTGAGTGAAATTCTAAGGCCTGTGCTATGTAGGAGGCGAGACCTGACAATCAGAGTCATTCAGTGATATTTGACTCTACAGATTGGACTGACTGTAACATTCTAGCCAGGAGAAGGTAGGAGTGAGGCAAGAAAAAAATGGGATGCGAAAAGATAAAGAAGAGAATAGTAAATTGTAAGAGAATAGAAGGGAAAGACTAGAAGGGATCATAGGCTGGTCTAGCAGACAGATCACTGGCCATGAATTCAACCCTTATGAATCCAAGTCTAGCTGTGTCACAGACTTCCTTTGTGACCGTGGGCAAAGCATATAGCTTCTCTGTGCCTGAGTTTCCCATCTGCAATTCTCACAGGAAAGTTAATATCCATCAAAGAGCTAGGTGCTCAGTTGCTGCGGTGATAAAGGTCACACAAGCAGGTAGATGCTTGCTTAAACTTGTTAATAAATCAGAATGATGCCTCCCTCTCCCCTCACCCTCATGTAACAAGAAGAATGGAGCAGATAAAAAGGGAATTGAAAAAACTGTGATTGCAGGGAGGCATAAGCTACTTCTTGTTTTCGAAGGCGCAGGTATGTTTAATGTCAGTTGCAGCTGTCTACCTTGCTTTTTAATTGCAGCATCCACTTCTTTTTTCCCTGTCCTCACTTGCCCCACAAGATTAGGTGTGTTTTTCTCATATTGAAAACAAGCATGCTCTAATCTATTCTGGGCCAGTATGTACCTTGGGTCTTTTATTGTTTTTTCTAAGCAGATTCTAATTTAAACTCTCTAGAACATGCCAGCATTTCCCCCTTGTGAATTGTTATTGTCCCCTTCTGATTGCTGTGTTGCATAGCCTTCCTATCATATTTGAAACTACTTTTGTTTCACAGGTATCTTTCATATATAATTTGAATTTCTGAGTACAAATGGTGTTAATATAATTTGGAAGATGGTGGTAAAATATCCTGTAAAACCACACTAAGATGTGTGCGTTTTAGGATTGAATAGACATACTTTTGAAGCGCTCCAAAATCTTGCTTCAATTGGAGCAGCTCAAATTTGGAGTTCTTCAGATCCACGCAGACTTCTAGGCCCTTCCCCTCTGTGTCTTTGGAGTGCTTCAGGGTATCCATGAAGTCATGTAGCGGTGGTATTCTGGAGCTAGGGGTGTCTCTGGAGGTTCCCTGAGGACATCTACATGCACAGGAGAGCTCTCTTTAGCTGTCCACCCTGCCCCCTTTTCCCCCGTCCTTTTTTTCCATTTTCTTTGAGAGTCATCTTTGAAGTGGTTCAGCTGCTTTCAGAGTCCTTCTTTGGGCATAAACATCTGTACCCTTGTTTTTTGTAGAGTTTCAAAGGTACTTGGTGTGCATCAAATATCAACTCTGTTCGTGAACTTACTTTACAACTGTCAAATGCAGTTCTAACAAGTGGGTTGTAGCTTTGTGAATGCTAGTGTATTAATGGCAAATGCCATGAGGGTCCTGTTTCCCTTCAGAATTCAGAGAAAGACTACAAGCACATACCTGTCTTGTTGTGAAATCATAAAGTTAAAAACGCATTTCAAACATATTTGTGCATAATCAGGGGAAAAATCTAATAGCTTAGAGTACTGTAATTCGTGCAGGTTATATGAGTACAGGCAGCACATGATTTAACACGTATCAGCCACACAAATACGCTAAAACCTAATCACACCAGGCTGAATTTTCCTGGCAGTTTTACAATTTCATCAAAGTCAATGGCATCCCCCAGCTGTGGCAGAAAATGGAATTTTGCTCTGTATAGCCATTCATTTTACTGCAAAAAAGTATATTAATAGGTTGCCTTATTCTATTTTACTGTATGTTTCCATATAAATGTAAACAAGGGAGATGTACGTATCCATGGCTTGTATGGCACAATATTGTATCATTCAGGAGCATCCACAATAGCACTACGTGCTAGCCTTACTGCAGAGTTTGCCCAGAGATAGATATAGCTAACGTCTCAATTTAGTAGGGCTGTGTCCCTTCTATCTTTTGGCCATATAAGGGCAAAATATTCTGGCTGCGCACAGTATGCTTCACGTGAGAACTGGCCAGAAAGAGACAGCTTCCCCCTGTCGCCAAGAATTGCTTATTCCCTGCTGAAATTCATTGGAAATGGAGTTCGGCTATTCATATTCCAGTGTCCTTTTGCCATCTGCTTCTGGGATGAATTGACTGGACTCTGGTCCTGCAGTTCAGGTCCGTGAGAATGGATCTTTATGTACTTTAAAAGTCCCATTGCTGTCAGTGGGTGCCTACATGAGTGCAGGAGTCTTTTGGCACAGATCTGAATGCAGGGTGGAGGTAGAGCACAGCACCATGATCCTGGTCAGTGCTACTCAGATACCAGCATTGACAGTGTTTAAAGCTGCTGCTCTGAAGGTCTCATCGCAGCTGTGGGAGCTGTTCTGATTTATACTTACCAGTCATTCTGCAGGAGCAAATTGCACCCACCAAAGGGTGATTTGACCAGTTGCAGCACAGCCAGGATTTTTGGAAGCAAGTAATACCAATGTCTTTTTAGGAATAAAAGTGTAAATCAGCGAATTCCCACCTAAATCATTTTTTTAGAAGTCAGTTGTGATTTGGGTTGTTCATTAACCTCTTAGCCCTTTCCCCTACAGCTTGTCACGAAACCTGCTCCACCTGCTGGGGGGCTGCTGAGAACAACTGCTTGGCCTGCAAAGACCACTCTCATGTATTAAAAGCAGGGGTCTGTGTGACCAGCTGTGGCCAGGGGTTCTACATCAGGAATGGAATCTGCACTGGTAAACCTCCACTTTTTGTTTTCTCATACAAGAATTTTGCATGTGCATTTCTAACAAAAATCTGTTCCGTTCAGCCAGGCAGCAAACATGGTGCCATACGTATCTTAAAATGCCAGGCGTGCCCTCTTGCATGAATATTGGGTGATAAAATGCTGCCATTTGGTTTATAAGGTTACTTGTTAATTTAAATTTTTCAGATGTTGAAAGGTTTAAGCAGAACAGCATGAAAGCAAAAACAAGATGATTCTTAGAGCTTGACAAATCCACTTGTTTGTGGAAAGAGATGCCCTTTGCCAGCAGGTTGCCTGAAGTTATGAATTTATCCAGTGCCTTAATGATGAATGCCTACAGGGCAAGTAGGACTTGGGGAGTGGGGAGGCCCATTAAAGAGAAAGAAAGAGGGGGAAGTAACTCGAGTAAATCCAGGTGGATCCTGAGAATAAAAAACAGGCTAGCTTAAGGAATTGCCAGAAGATTGGACTAGATCAGAGAGGGCCAAGCTTTTTGGCAGGTGGGCCACAATTAACCTCACACCCTCCCTAAGTGTCACTTCAATCCCCTTCCGTGATCTGCTGCTCTAGTTTCTGCTCCATGTCCTGTGTTCCCTGCCAGATCTGCTGCTGTCCATGCCATTTGTAGCATACATACTTCATGTAGGCCACCCCTGAACAAGACCATGGTCTGGGTTGTCCAGAATCATGTCTCCCAAAGTAGGCAGCAGTAGCTGCTTCAGAAGAAGGTGCAGTTAATTTTACAGTAGGCACATGTAGGATAATGTGCCCTTGCATAGGTCTTATCTCCACTGCTGGTAGTTAAAGACTGACTTAAACTCTGATGCCAAGTAAAATTAATTGCTAATGTTTCTGCCCCT
>NW_017729023.1:7971475-8001615 GCF_001723915.1 Gavialis gangeticus | reverse complement strand
TCTCCCAAAGTAGGCAGCAGTAGCTGCTTCAGAAGAAGGTGCAGTTAATTTTACAGTAGGCACATGTAGGATAATGTGCCCTTGCATAGGTCTTATCTCCACTGCTGGTAGTTAAAGACTGACTTAAACTCTGATGCCAAGTAAAATTAATTGCTAATGTTTCTGCCCTTTCTAAATGGAATTGCACTGTGACCGTGTTCTTCCTTTACCTGGTGAATGTTTATAGTGAAATTTTGTTTGTATGAAGTTCACAGAAAGTTAATCTTGCACTGGTAGCTTACACTTGTTTTTAAACATGGAAATTGTAATTGGTTTAGATTCCCCCCATTTTCAAAAGTAATGGGTGATGCTTTTGAAAGCTTGAGTTTGTGGGTGGTCTGCTTCAGGCACCTTCTAGTTTTCTCAGGTTCCCAACATCGACAGTTTACATTTGGGAGCTGTAGTTTCTCAGCATCTCAGAGCATCAGATGTTGGCTATCCTGAGCTGAGCATCTAAAATTAATGTTTTTTGGTGGACATAGAAGCCATTTTTGAAGGGAAGTCATTCAGCTGCAGAACAGAAAAATCTGCTGGGTGAAGTTTTAGTGCCATGGAAGCTTTGCCTTTGACTTCAGCTGGGCCAGCATTTCCTGCTGTACCTCTCAGGTGATCAGTTGCACAGCTACAAGGCTGAATAGCAGAGCGAATGTTTGCAACAGGAACTGGTCACTTTTTTTCTTAGTTTTGACTTTTTGTTGAAAATTTTTCTTCAAACTTTGATTAAAAAAATACAGGATAATATTAATAGGATGCTTGCAATTTCTCTACCCACCCATTTTTCAACATGTGAGAAATCCATAGGCTGGTGCTCACATTTATCAGATAATTTCCATTTATGAAAAAATTTGTACAATTGTTGCCTGTTCATGGACAAGTAGCGAACAGTATAATGTTCTAAAACTGCAAAGGTTTTTTTTCTCTGCTGTTGCATTCATAGCAGGGGAAAGAATGTATACACACTCCTTTCCCCTCTGAGGGTCAGTGGAATAAAACTTTATATTTAAAAAGAAATTTTAACATGTTGTCTGCATAAAAGACTGGCACCCCCATGATTTGGTCCTGGCGTTATAACTCTTTAAAGTGGTGTTTGGCTTTAGTGCAGAATGGTCCTTAATTTGGCAACATGCTAAAGTGAGCCACAGTGGTGCAAACTCATATATATTATGACTCTACATTGTATTAATGAAGTTACACATCTGAAAATGTCCTTAACAGCACTTACGTGTGAGAAGAGAGCCTTTTAATGGGAACTGACTGCAGACCAGTACTATGCTGAGGAAAACCTGAAATGCTAGCTGTAAGAAAGCTGTGAACTCCCCCACCCTCATTCATCTCTGTAGAGGATTAGTGCTCAAGCATCTTTCTGGTGGAAAATGACAAATTGTTAACCATGTTTTACAATTTATCCAGGCAGGGGAGTGGTGGGATGTGACCCTATTTTTTCAAGTGGACAATTATACTGAGAATGGGAGGCCTCTGGGATTTGCAAAAAACTTCCTCTCACTGAGTGTTTTCTGATAATCTTCCCTTGTTGCAGTAACATCAGTGCACCTCTGACTGTGATAGCACTAGTGGGAGGTAGCTGGGGTAAATCAGCTGCTGATGTTTCTCCTGCTATGTCACCCTGAATCCCAGAAGTTATTTAGGTCAATTTGGGATCTGTCCTATCTTCATATATACACGTATCTCCACAAATGTTGCTAGGCAGGCAGTGAAAAGAAAACTGATGATGCATAGGTTTGATAAACTGTTACACATTGAAGTATCCTTGTAATGAGGAAGAAATTGGGCATGGTTATATTATATTTGTTTCTAAGTGTGCATGGAGATCAGTGGCCTTGCTGTTTTTTTCCTGATGAGTTCATTACATTAACAACTCTCCCTTTGGGCAGCTTGCGACCAGTCCTGTGAAACATGTTATTCAGACCGACTGAGTTGTTTAACATGCGCTTCAGATAGGGTGCTTCACAGTGAGAAATGCATGTCAGAGTGCCCGGCCGGATACTACGCAGGCAGCACCCGGAGATGCAGAGGTACGAGGCATTCCTTCCTGACCTTTCTGATGCCCTTCAGGGCTCAGTTCAGAGCACATCATCTTTCCTCTGGGTATTTGCAAATGGGAGGGGAATTGTAAAGGGTGCAGAATTGTTTGAGAGGGCAGGAGATTCGAGTTTTTACGTTAGTTGGTTCACTAGTGATGGATTATATTCAGTGATCTCTTTTGTAAAGCATTTTGAGATCTATGGATGAAAAGGACTGTATTAGAGAGAATTATTATTATTATTATTTTACAAATTCTTATTTGTCATTGTTTTAACATCTGGTGGAATATTATGGATGAGCACCAATTGAGGAGTGACTGTTGTCTGCCTGATAGAGAAACCAGCAGTACCCACTGCAAGCAGAATATTACCTACAGATGTATTACAGTGCTTTACTCTTTGTTCCTCCTCCAGCTTGCCATGAGTCATGTTCCACCTGCACCGGACCACTGGCCAGTCACTGTACTTCCTGTCCCTTTTCCCTGGCATTACGCCAGGGCCAGTGTTTGTCTTCCTGTGGAGAGGGCTTTTATCGTGACCATAATGTCTGCAAAGGTAAACTAGATCTTTTGAAAAAGAGCCTGGGTTGGTGTAAGTTGGCTTTGCTCCATTGGCTTCAACACAGCTATGCTGACTTATACCCGCTGAGCTTTGGGCCCCTTATCTTATGCTGAAATGAGCTGAGGGATGTGAAACTCCTGCTTTTTGCTTTGTAATTTATTCCAGAATGAGAAAACACAGATTTTCTTAACTACTTTATAGGGTTTTTTTCCCCTTCAGGATTTGGTTTTGCTGGAGATTTTTTTTCTCTACACAGTGTGAATAAGCTTACATTCACAGGACTTCCCACAATTTCTCTGATGACTATAAAAATGTTCATGACTTTTACATTCATGTTCACTCATATGGTGGATTTGCTCAGACCAAAGGCATATTGAAGCAAGGGAAAGCATAAATTCAGAAGACACATTTTGCTCTTCCCATAAACCTTTCAAAGATATCATTTTTCTCAGCTTCCCCCAAATAGGCAGTGTTTGTTTATGCAGGTCTGTAAGTAATAGACACGTTGAAGTGCCTGAAAGGCTGAACAGCAGTATTCTCTGTGCAATTTTGAAGAAGGTATTTATTTATTTTTTTTAATTGTGAACAGATGTCAAACTTTTACAACTGTAAATCACCATTTTGCTTAATAAAACAAAGCATTCTCTTAGGCACTAGTAAAACTTTCCAGGGTAAGGGCAAGAGCCTCACTTGGTTAATCATTTAAAAGTACAGGCTGGAATTTACAGAGGTTAGACATTTGTCTAACTTTGCTCCCTGTAAGATTGGTGGTAAAACTCTCATTGACTTCAGTGGGAGCAGGATTTGTGCAACACTGAGGGTTTTGGAGACACCCTACCTATGCTGAATGCTTTGAAGCATATCTTGAAGGGGACAATTCAGCACTGACAAGTCCATGAGAAAGATGATATACAACCCATTTGCTTCTATCTCTCATTTTTATGAAAGGAGCCTTTTGTTTACACAGGGACTATGCTGTGTCTGTCAGTTTAAGGCTGGTGCTCTAATCTATGTCTCATGTTCTTCTGCTGATGTGCAGGTTGCCACCCATCCTGTCATGCTTGCATTGGCCCAGAGAGCTTCCACTGCACACGGTGCAGGGAGCCAGAAGAGGCACTGCAGCTGGAACAGCACCCTGGGGGAGCTCTGCACGGTGTCTGCCTCCCTCAGTGCAACACTCATTTCTACCTTGACGTTGCTGGAGTGTGCAGACGTGAGTAAATGAGTCACCCAGCCGATACTGAAGCACTTATGTAAAAGCCTGTGTCAGCTTTTAAATACTTGGGATGGCTGATACCATGCACAGCTGGAATGTGCATGGTTTTTTCATGCTACAAACTACCACATCTCTCTGGTGGCACAAAAGAAAAATGGCCTGAAGTATGTAATGTTTTACAACCTAAGTGCAAACATCTAAGGATGATCCTGAACATTCTCTCAAAAGGGGAGTGCCAGTGTTTTTGAGAACCCATATAATTAAAAAAATTGTGTAAGGCTCCAAAAAATCTAGTTTTTATGGCCCATTGTGCAGATCTGCACTAAGGGGTGGATTCTGCTTTATTGAAGTCAATGGTGGGAATTTCACCCTGGGGTGTAATTGGAACAGGAGACAGATGATGGATGGCTGTCCAGCTTGTCTCTGGGAGAGTTTGTGGCTTTATTACAGCAATGACTTAGCAATTTCAGATGCACACCTTTCAGCCATGGTAATACTAATACTTTTCAGTCTCCTGAAGCATCTTTCCACTCCAAACAGGAAGTGTGTTATTGTAGGATAGTCAGCCAGAGAGACTGATCTGGTACAGTTGGAATACATGTGGCCTTGCCAGCCATGCTGAGAAAAGACTCTTGTAGGCTGCAACTATGGGTCGTGCAACCAGTCCGTAGATCCAATGGCTGCTTGAAGTTTTGCACAGCTGGTCTGTCCATAGGAATGACAAGTCTTTCACAGAGAGAGCCGATTGGGCAGGTTCATAAGTGAGCGTAGGGGTCTTGAACCAATTCAGTCCACCCCAAGTCTGAATAGAGATGATACTTTTGCAAATGGTACATCTGAAGAAAAAGTCTCAGGAATCCCTGCACACAGTGATCATTCTCATCAGCCAGATATACTGCAACAAAAAGGATTCTACTAAGCTTCTTTCTTTTTTTCACTTTAGAAATGACTAACATTTCATACGAATCTAATAAATATTGCATTTAGCATATTAGTTTTGGATAATTTTGGAGGTGCCTGTGTAAATTCTGTTCTTGACTGAGAGAAGTTCATAAAAGAGGAAACACACTGTTTTGCAGAACGGTTTTGTGCTAACAATGAGGCATGCAGGCTGTAACAGGTATAATGCTCTTCCTTGGCTCTTAAAGGCATCAGTGCAATGTATGTCTCCGTGCTATGCTCAGCTGAACAAGTTCCAATCCAAAGGAATTTATGTCTATGTAGATTTAAGAAATCAGAGCAAGTGAAGACGATGTGCCTCTGTCTTAAGTATTTTCTGTGCCAGCCTTAAACACATAGTTCAACTGCTTCTGAAAATACCTGTTACAAGAATGTGTTCTTTTATGTTTGCCAAGTAAAACAGCAATCATTGTTCTCAGTGAGACTACAGTAAAGTGCATGGAGAAAAATAACTATGGCTTGTATCTTTTTGGATTAATATAATTATATCAGGGCAGATACTCAACTTGTACAACTTTTCACAACTTTATCAGAGGTATCAAACTCATCCAGTATTAGGCCAGATGAGTGGCATGGGGACAGTCCACAGGCCACATCAGGCCCACAGATTGGCCTCATATGGCAGAGCCAGCATGCAAAGACAGTCCTTTGCAGGTGCTGAAAGCAGCTCACTCCCCAGATTGGCCCTGTGTGCCACATACAGCATGCACCACCCCCAACTCTGCAGTGCATGGAGCCTGTTAAGAGTATGTGGTGTATATGGTGCCCACACTGGACTGGGAGGGGCATGCTGGCTCTGGGCTGTGGAGCTGGTCTGTGGCCCTGATCCTGACTGGCCCCTGTATGCAGGGCCTTTCCAGAATGGGTGCTACATGCAGTGCATGCCCTGAACCATTTTTGCATACTGTGTGCAGTATGTATGTGTGGCAGGACGGGACCTAGGGGGTGCCGTGAACTCCCCTAGCGCCCCCCTACCGTGCCAAATTGGTTCCAAATGCACCCTCTTTATCTCGCCTGCCACGTCTTTGGTAAATATTGTTAAAGGGAGGCTGCCTTCTTACCCTCCTTGGCACAGTGCTCTGCGATGTCCCAGTCTGTGCCCCACCTTCAGTAACACTGCATCTAAAGCTTCAGGGGCCACGCGTGGGTCCTACAATCACCCTTGCCCTCACGGGTCCTCTGCCTCATCTCCGTTACCCATGCCCTCACGGATGCTCTCCGGCTCGTCTCCCTATCTGCCTGCACCCTCTTGGGCACCCGCTAGCTTCCCTCGCGGCTCTCGCCCGCACTGGGGCCTGTCTCCCATGCTCTCGCCTGCACTGGGGCCTCTTCCCTGTCTGAGCTCTTGCAGCCTGCACTGGGGCCTGTCTCCGTGCTCACGCCTGCACTGGGGCCTTGCCTTGTGATTCCCGCCCGCACTGGGGCCTTGCCTCGCGATTCCTGCCTGCACTGGGGCCTTGCCTTGCAATCGAGACTTAGGTGGCTGTAGCCGTGCCTGGCCTCCAGACCCCCTTTCCGGGTCTTGCGCCCCACTGGGGCTTCTTGCCTGTGCCCACACTGGGGCTTTACCCTCCTGATACTGCCCACACTGGGGCCGGGGTTGATACACCCCAAAACGCGGTGCCCTCTCTGGCGCCAGGAACCGCCACACTACTGGGGAGCTCCTATGAGGCCTCCTCCAACCCCTACAGCCTCACCTGGTCCTCCGGTCTTATACAACAACAAAACAGAAAACTCCCACTCCTGGGCTACAACATAAATTCCAAACCAAACTGGCTAACCTTCATTCATATCCCTACTAGGGTTTCCTCCACCCAGTATCCTCATGCAGAAACCGCTCAGACCATCAGGCTTCTCTGCTTTGCTTGCTCCATCTTCCTCAACTGCCAGAGGGGAACTGACCTCTGGCCTCAGCCAGGCTTGTTTATATAGGCCAGGCCCTGACCCCTTCTGGTCAGCTGACCAGACTGGTTGTCTCGGCAACCCACACCTGTGCTGCCCTGGTGACTGGCAGCTGAGCCTCCCCCTTCTCACCACTAGGGGTCTCCCATGGGTTGCTTCCATTTTAGGCACAGGGCACTTAAGTGCCCTGTGACAGTATGCCAGGTCCAGCTCTGTGTGCTGTGTGCACCATATACCAACCCAGCCCCATGTGGGGCCAGGGCCAGCATATGCTGCATGTGGGACTGATCCATGACCTCCAGAGAGCGCTGCAGGCCAGATGATAGAGCTTTGTGGACCTTCTTTGACACCCCTGGTTTAAGTTAATGGCAGCATAGCAATTAACATCAGCTGAGACTCTATCCCAGAGTCCATTTGCTGTCAGAGTCTATCTGACAGCAGATACTGGATGATTCTGCAACTCTTGGGTCGTGTCCACACTGACCTGGTACTACTGTGAGGCATGTTCCACCCAAACACTCCTGCTTTGCATATGCCAAAGCACAAAATGAGGCAGTGTAACCAGTTTTGGGTGAGAACTATATGTGTGCCCCTGTTATGGTCCTGGGTATGACCATAAACTGCATCCGACTGGAGAGCCTAGTGACAATGTGGTGGGGCTGCTCGTGGTCAGGTAGCTCCTATAAAATACCACAGTTTTGCAACATCCAGAGTAAGACAAGTATAGAGCACCTCAAAACTCTAGCCCCCATTGCCTTGTGGGTACTACTTAGTTGAAGAAAGGATAAGGGACATCACCCTGACAGAAATGTACCCTTGCTAAGGCATTAGGCAGTCAGCAGCAGGTCTTATCTATTGCTCTCCAGCAGAAGCTACAACCATTGAGATACTGAATGTCTGGATTGATCTAGCCTTTGGATTTTGTCTCAGTGGTCTAACGTGGGGATGGTAGATCTTGGGCAGCCTCCATTCCTCTATATTCTTGTCTAGGCACACACGTCAAAGGTCTTGGTCACTAGACCTCTTACACGTACACCATGATCCAGAGGATTGAAAGTTGCTTACTGTATGTGTGCCCCGAATGTTTATGGAACAGAGAGCCTAAGAGCGCTTCTGGGCACACCCTTGGGACTACCCAGAGGCAGATGCATTGCCTCATTGTGGAGAGATGGTACATGTAGAGTGGGGATAAGTTAGTGCAGCTTGCCTCAGGGTGGTGCTCTGGGTGTGGCATGGGGGCAGTGTAGACAAGGCCTTATACAACAGTTGTGCCTTTGCCTAAGTAAAAGCAACTCCATGGAAAATGAAAGAGGGAGCTAAACTACTGCGTTCAGATTCACAAGCCATAAATAGGGTGACCATATGGGAGAATGGGAAATTCCAGACACTCCTTGCCACCCTCCTCTCTCCCAGGTTAGTGGTGCTGCTGCAGGCAGAGGCAGGGGTGAAGTAGTGTGGTGCACTGGCAGCAGAGGTGCCTGTCTGGCACACCATGCTGCTCCATATCATTCTGCCTCCCCATCAGACTGCACCCTGTGTCCCTACATTTCTGGGATGCTTATTTTTATTTTCATCAGCCCTCCAGGGACTGGCCTTTGAAATGTGGGAGTGTTCCAGCTAAATCAGAGTGTATGGTCACTCTACCTATAAAGAACCAGCACAAATATGACTGAGCAGAGATGAGTAACACTGCTAAACTGGGTTGGGCAAGAATGCTAATGCATTCCTGTAGGTTGTTAGCATTGATATGCAGAAACACCATGAGAGCTGGGGTTACCAAATGGTGGGCCGTGGGCCATGGTTAGAGACCTGTGGATCATAAAGACATTCTGTATCTTGAATAGGGTTTTTAGTCAATGTTTGATTCATAAAGCGCATAATGGCTCCAGGCAAAAGTTGGGGGTTGAAGATGCTCCATTGGCTTAAAAAGTTTGGGAACTGCTGCATTTGAGGAAAGCTGTAAAGAGTTAAAATGGCAACCTTTCCCTCTAAAAATAGTTTTCAAACATTTGCAAATGCTCCAACCAACAAATGCAAAATGTACAATAGGCATTGTACATAAATGCCTGTAAATATGGACCATTTCAACATCCCGGGGGGTGAAAAGTTTTCCTTAACAGCCTTAGTCTTCTGTAGACATCTGATCTTTTTTTTTCACTCTTGCAATTTTTTTTGAGACCAGTGGACTTGATCCATTCTAGATTTCAGTAGCATTGGCTGTGCATTGGCCTAGCATTGTGGCCAAGTGGAAGATAGAACTGCACAAACAGGGAGGGCTCCTGAGCTCTGTTCCTAGACCTGTTGAGTGACCATGGGCAAATTGCTTCCCCTCTCAGTGCTTGTTTCCCCTCTGATATTTGGTCCATCTGTTTTAGATACACTCTAGGCTCTTTGGGTGCTTGTAGACATCTTTGACGCAGTGCATTGGAGCAGACTTGCTTAATCCAATTGTATCCAATTCTGGGCTCCAAAATTCAGAAAGGATGTGTAGAAGCATGAAAGAGTCCAGAGGAGAGCCACGTGCCTGATCAGAGGACAAGAGAGCAGGCCTTATGAGGAGAGGCTGAGAGCCATGGGACTGTTCAGCCCGGAAAAGCGCAGGCTCAGGGGTGACTTGGTGGCAGCCTATAAGTACATAAGGGGTGTGCATCAGGAACTGGGAGAGCCTATTTGCGAGGGCATCCCAAGAGAAGACAAAGTCTAATGGTCACAAACTCCTGGGAGACCATTTTAGACTGGACATAAGGAAAAACTTCTTTACTGTCCGATTCCTCAGGGCCTGGAATAGACTCCCTCCAGAGGTGATGCAAGCACCTACTCTGGATACTTTCAAAAATACTTGGATGCCTATCTTGTTGGGATCATTTGACCCCAGCTGACTTCCTGCCCTTTGGGCAGGGGGCTGGACTTGATGATCTTGCAAGGTCCCTTCCAGCCCTAATGTCTATGAAGTCAGTCTGCTGGAGCTTGCTAATTAGCACACTCCAGCAGCCTCGGTGTCTTATGTATTCAGTGTCCCCGTGCTTCAAAATGGCAGCGGGGACACTTTAACTAAAGCCTGTCAAACCCCACCCCCAGAGCACATGTAAAGGTGCCCTTCATGACTGTACTTACTATATGTTATATACTGCCTACTATGATGGGGCCCCTTATCTCAGCCAGGGCTCATCTCAGCCAAGGCTGCTGTGATACAGCTTTGTAATAATCTGGGAAACAAGTGTCATTAATTAGGCACTTTGCAGGAATTTATTCTGTTTTTCATCTCAGCTCTTACCCTGTATCAAGCTGGATGGCCCTGTTGATAGGGACAGTGTACCTTATTAGCTGAGAAATGAAGTGACCAGCCCTCTGTGGAGTTGTGGCTACTGCCGTGGTGCTGGGGCCATTGCCTTTGAATGGAACCATAGGAAAGAAATTCCTTCCTAGAGCCATGCTAGGTCATAGAGTGATAGCAAACCATGAGCTGTGGTTTCACTCCTTCCCACCTGTGGCTTGGCAGAAGCCCCAAGATATTCCAGGGAGGAAGGTTTGGCAAAACACTACAGTATGCATCTAGGCTTCCCATTTCAAGTATGCATGGTTCCTCTACACAGAGAGAAATGGGGGAAAGGTTGATGAAATGCAGTTACCCCTGGTTGCTCTTTGCCTTTGAGGCATGCGTTAATACCACCTTCGTACATTTTCCTATACCGCTGCCTTTTGCTGGCAGAGATTTCTGCAAAGTATACACCTACTTGTTGCCTAAGAGGAAAAGGCAAGCTAGCTGGTAAGTGTAATTGTCTCTGTCCAGAAGCAAACACAAGTGGGAAACCTATTGCCTTTCTTTTTGTTTTGTTTTTTTTCTCCTGCAGAGTGCCATGCCTCGTGTTCAGCCTGCACAGGCAGTGCTCCCCAGAACTGCACAGCCTGTGCATCTCCCCAGGTTCTTCATGATGGCATGTGCCTCCCTGCATGCCCAGAAGGACTGTACAGTCAAGAAGGCCATTGCTATGGTAAGTGCACAGCACAGCACCTACTGCTACAACTTCTTACTCAAACTTTTTGTAGCTCCATTATAAACACTGTTAGAAAAGTTGCTGGATTACATGAGGTTATTTAGCGTTATTAGTAAAGAAGAGTATGGTCCAGTTTCAGCAAATAGAATACCTTACTAGTGGGGGAGAAAGGCTTACACGTTAAATCAGAAATTCTAATCAGCTTTGCTTGACTGGACTGGTTCATTGCAGTAGACTCAGAAGGTGGCCTCAGCTACCACTGAGGGAGGAGAGTACTTTATTATGCTTCAGAAGGCTTAAGTAAGACTCTGTGTTCAGAAGGTCTGATTTTATTAATGCACCATAGCCCAAAGGCTAGAGAAACATATTGTCAAAGTGAATTAGATTTATTTTAATCCACAGTTTACTGCAGTGCTGGGTTTATAAAAAAGGTAGTTATGCAAAAGTATGAGAATGCTCATCACTGAAATAGCTATAATAATCCAAGTAGGGAAGAGGTACTACATTTCTCATGTGTGCATTATTATGAATTCTAAGCCTCTTCAGCCAATAAGATTCCAGCTTTTCATTCAAGCTTAATCTAATATAAGCAGATGATTAGAATTGTTTATTCTGCAACTGACTGGCACAATTCATTCCCACGTGCCCCTTAGACTGGAATCCTGGCTTTTGGAGCAATCATTCCTTACTAACTGCTTTGCAAATACTGGAGGGGACAAGTTTGAAATGTGATCTGTCCCTCAAAAGTCACATGAAGTTTATGTGGTTTATGTCAGATTTCAGCCATCGTTTTTTTTGGTGGTAGAAAAACTTAACACAAACTGTATTATTTTCTTTCATGAACAGTTTCTTTTTTTGCAGTGGGATTCTCATTTGCAGACAGTAACCTCTTCTGAGGTCCCTGGTTCTGTTTATTCAGTTCTAAGCAAGAAAGACTCCATACATATATTTATTGGTCAAATGATGACAAAATGATTTTAGTGTTTGATACTGCTGTCTAAGAAATGGGGGTTGGCTCTGTGTTGTATTACAATCCATTGATTTTGTGCTAATATAGATGAATTAATGGCAAAACCTTAGTATAAGAAACATGACCTCACCTCACAACTTTGAAAAGATATATCATAAATGATACTTTGGGCATTGGTAAGCAGGAGGTATATTTTCCAGATAAATGTGTTAGTGCACATGCTTCATTCTGTTTTTACTGAATATGAAATAATCATGAGTGTCATTTTTAAGAGGCTGAGATACTGATAAGTAACATTTCAGAACTAGATGTGCTAGGAGATTCCAAGCTTCCTATAAAGAGTTAGCAATTGTTTCTAGCCTTGGGAAGTCCTGAGATGCTAGACTTTGAAGTTGCATAATTTTATTCAGAGAAAAAAATGTAGAGGTTTTTGTACATCTTTAGGTATAGTATTTGTATCTCCTTTGGGTCTGTACATAGTAATAAGGCATATGGCTTTATTGGTAGATGGATACAGAAAACAGTCCCAGTAAAATATTTTAGAAGACTTTTTCTAGTATTTTTTGTGTCATATGCACAATAAATCATGATGGAATTTCAGTTTTATTGGCACAAGTTTGGGGGAAGACATCTGCATAAATCACTCTTGACTTCTCTGCTTATGAGTTACGTGGCCACCCCAACTCATGCCTGTAAAACTTTATTCCATGTCATTTTTATGTATCTTTCATCTCTTCCTCTCACTCTGGGCATGTGTGTGTGTATGTCCCACTCGCATGCTGAGAGGAGCAGAGAAAGATCTCTATATTTTATATGGTTCTAGACCTTGATTTATGAAAAGGATAGGCAAAAAGGTCTGAATTTTCCACTAGTTTGCATCTTGTTTAATCAAAAGGGATGCACAAAATCCTTCTAAACCAGAACTTTCTGGTAATGTACATTTTACACACGTACCGGGCTACAGAAAGTCAGACCTCTAACATTTGGAGAGGGTTTTTGTGCTTAGGCTCAGTAATTGCCTAATAGTGAATGTTGTCTTCTCCTTCAGCCTGCCATCCATCCTGCAGGAAGTGCAGTGGTCCCTCAGACTTTGACTGCATTGCCTGCCATCCCCACATAGCCCTGGCTGATGGAAAGTGCAGAACTAGCTGCAAGGAGGAGCAGTACCTCAACCTGGTTGGATACTGTGTGGGTAAGTGAGAAGAGGTCATTTCAAAGGTTACATAGGCACTCAGTAGGGCTATGAGAAGCTTTGGTCACCAATTCAATTCGGAGGAGATTCGGCCCGATTCAGCAGCTGAATCTCCAAATCTGAATCGAATTGGTAGACCCATTAAAAGGTCCAAATCAAATCTGAAACTTCTGAATTGATTTGGAGAGATTCAGATCGGCTGGGGAGAGAAAGGCACAGCCAGGTGACTGCAGGTTCTTCCATGGCTCCTCCAGCTGTGCCTGCCTCTCCCTGGCTGCCCTGCCCAGCCCCAGCCCCGTCTGGCCCGAGCCTCCCAGCACTTATAAAAAGAAGAAAAAAAAGCCAACACTCAGAGGCTGCAGCAGCAGGGATCAGGGCTTCTGACGCCCCTCTGTGCAGCGTGGGGCAGCAGGGATTGCCCCCCCTGGCAGCTGCTGGGGCTGAGTGGTGCCAGACACTGGGTGACTGCTGGAGCCACCCCAGCTCCCAGACAGTGCTGCACCCGTGTGATGTGACAGCTGCTGTGCGGGATGCCAAGCTGGAGGGGGAAGGTGATCCCTGTTGCCCCCCGCTTCCCTGTGCTGCTCAGAGAGGCTCTGCCACGAGTCCTCAGAGGCCCTGATCTCTGCTTCGAGAGCCAGTGAGTGTGGAGCTTTTTTTCTTTTTTTTTTTTTTATAGTGCTGGGAAGCTGGAGACAGGTGGGGGATGGGGCCAGGCAGGGCAGCCATGGGGGCTTCTCTGGTGGCTCTTCCGGCTGTGCCTGCCTCTGCCTCTGCCTCAAATTAGCGCCGAATCTCCAATTTTGAGTCTGCTGAATTGAATGGAGACAGTGATTTGAATCACTGTCCTCCGATCCAGCCGAATCCGAATTGAATACTTCTGTATTCACACAGGCCTAGCTCTCAGTCATTTTTCAGTGATAGCCAAATATTTTAACTGACAACTTGCACTGAAAGGGAGTCAAAATAATTGTTGATTATAACAACAGCACTACTACTGCATCCAACAACACCCCAGTGCACAGACTGAACAGCAGGATCACTTCTTATGCGTTGTTGTGGGAGCTCCACACCTATTGTATCCACCTTCATTAAAGCTGGAGACCAGGAATAAGGGATTTGGTCCTTCAAGATTTATTGCTGCTTGTTTTAAAGAAGACTTAGGGGTCAAGCCTGTGAGGCAGTATTTTGCAATATTATGAGAAACAGTAGAGAGTTTGCACAATTATATCATAACTAATAAGCTCCTATTTAGCAGTTGCTGCCAAAAGAAATCTTATACTGCCACTGTCTCTATTAAGTGATTGCAGAACCTCTTACAATGGTAGCATGCCATGGAAGTAATGGATGATGGACAGGCCACTGAAGCAGCCAGACCAGTAAACCAGCTGTAGTTCTGGGCTGAGCTGTGGAATAGAGTGTCCTGCAGGCGCAATCGGTTGTCTGGGGCCTGCAGCCTTCCTAGGGGAACAGTCTGCTCTTTGCTATGGTCTTTTTTATGCTTTCCTGCCTAGCCTGGTGGAAGTTCTGATAGCACAGCACTGTTGCCAACACTAACTCACCAGAACATGTGTTCATTTACACACTTCTGGCAGCTTCATGGAGCTCCATTACAGGCAGCTGTCCTGCCAGACTGCAGAGTGCACCCTGGGAGGTGCCAGCTGCTGAAGGGAACATAGATGCTGGCAGGAGTATCTAGTTGTGTCCTCTGTTGGCTGGCAGAGGCTGGCAGAGCCCTTTCTGCACTCAGAAAGGGTGGTATAAGAAGGTTTTGCTGTTGCAGAGGGGCCTTGGGTATGAATGTAGTCAGGTTTACTGGTAGAACTGGAGTACACTAGCTTGCTAGTGTAGATGTATGCTGTGCTTTATTCATCCCCTGCTGTTGCACTGTTTTGTGTTTCCCTCTGGGACAGAAGCAGTCACAGGTAGTTTGATGTCTGAAGTGGCAATATGTGGCAGTGAATAAGGGAAAAATATCCCCCGAGATTTGGGAACAGCCTGGTGGGCCAGCAGCCAGGAAAGCTGCTTACTGCTGCAAATAGCTTCAGAAAGATGAATTAAGAAAGCATTCCATGATTCAGAGAAACAGCTTATTGGGCCTTAAAGGGATATTAGCACAGTTAGGTTTGATGTGTGCATTTCTGAGTGATAATAAAATGTATTCATAGAATTCACACTTCATGGGTACAGTATACATGTACTTAAGTTTATCATTGGACTCCACTAATTGCATTTACCTGTTTAAAAAGAAAAATCACATTTCATCTATCACAGAGACAAGTATAAACATATCCTGGGAACAATTCCAATCACTTCTGAGCTTTATCACATCCCCTTTTTTAATTTATCAAAGGAGAGAGATACAGCTTGTGAGGCTTATGCCAGTACTGAATGGTTCCAAGAGAGATAAAGGAAAGGGAGGGGGGGAAATATGCAGTAGACATAATAGGAATATCTATTCAAGGGCTATCATTCTCAAGTTAATCCTAGCAACTCCCTTTTTTTCCTTTTCTTTTCTTCTTTGTGTAAGACTTGCTTCTTTTATCTCAACAAATAACTTTCTGAGCCTTTTTTCCTTACCTAAGCAATGTTACTGTTTACTTGTACCATAGACTATGGCAAAGGAAGGAACATTACAGTGAAATAAGAGAGAAATGTCTAGCATTTAGCTATATCTAGAGCATTGCAGAATAAAGTTGGATTAGCTATCAGTTTGTGGGCAGAAGGGGACATGAGGCATCATGTTGTTTAGCTGGTGTGTGTGGCAAAATGATTATAGTACGTGACGCATGTGCAGAAGTTTTAGCATTTCAGAATTAAAAGCTACATCTGGTCTCTAAAGCTGCAGAAGATGTAGAACATCTCTTGCTTATATGAGAATATTATTCAGACTTACTGAGCCTAATTCATTACTGTGTTCATTTCACTGGAGTTACACTCAGTAAAAACAGAGTAAGATAATTGGTAAGTCAATTCCCTTGTCCTTGTTTTTGATATGGGTCTTCAATAAATGTATAAGTGTAGCAGGATGCTAAGCTGCCTTTTGTGCTGTTCAGATTTCAGTGATTTAGAAACTCATTCAAATCATTAAGAGCTTATTAAGGGCCTGATCCTACTTAGGGTTTTTTAATTGCAGACCCCCAAGAAACTGGCTAGCAGATCCCCATGTGGGAACATCCCTTTAGGCAGCAAAATCATGTTTACACATCATGTCTCTATCCAGTGCGATCCTTTTCTCCATCCACTTTATTTTCCCATTATTCTTCATTATTCATCATGTAACAGAGGCATCTGCAGCAGCCATCTCCAGCTGTAAGATTTATTGGAAAGAATTAGCAACATTTTTCATGTGTCAGGATTCATACTGGGAATGGTGTTCTTTGCCTCTGGTGTGTCCATGTGTTGCATTCAACTGATCATTGCTATGCTGTCTTGTAGAACAGTAAATGGGCTTTCATGGCCATGGGTCCTGTATGGTAAGGGGGGCATGCAAGTTTGGTCTCAAAATCAGTGGGGCAAAGAGATGGCCCTTAACAATCCTTACTTTTAGTCATTTCTTAGTGTAAACACATATTTCAAAGCCAGATTCACACTCCCTGAAGATACTGAGCCTCCCTTGTTTTTGGATCAAGGGTTACAAAGAAGGGAGAAAGGTTTTTGATCACAGCACAGCCAGGAGTGATGGCATATCTTGGTTTTGTTTCTAGATCTGTCCTCAGTATTGCTGTGTGACCTTGGGTGAGTCACTTAGGCCTTGATCCTGAATTGGAGAAGTCAGTGGGAGTATTGCCATGGTCTTCAGTGGCACAAGCTTGAGCATCTCTGTATAATAGGGACAACAATACTTCTCTGTCCAGAGGTTTGTGTGAGGATGAATGCTGCTAAAGTGCTTTGAGATCCTTGGATGAAAAGTGATAAGGCAAGAGGATCACTTTTGACTGACTTTAAAAATGTGAGTGGGTGTGAGGGTCTTTGAGGGAAGGAGATTTGTCATCTGAGGAGTCATTTCTCCTTGGGCTGAAGTGGCACGCAATGTTGGAACAAACTACATTCACTGATAGCTGTCCTGGAAACCATGAGACCTGCATCCATGCTGCTGTTGCATTTCAGTCGCTCTCTTCGTTTAACACTGACTGAAATGTTAAATTTGCCTTTATATATTATTAGATGTCAGTTAAAGAGCAGCTGTTCTATAAAACTAGACATCAAAAACCATTACATTGACATCATAGACAATTTACATCAATATGTACAAGGTCTTTGACTTCGCTTCAAAAGCAATATTTTTACAATTATACCTCCATCCATCATTATTGCCTGTTAATCCAGTCCCTCCCTAGCCCATCAGACAGAACTGCCTAGCAGCTTAAAGGGAGTGCCAGACATTAAAGAAGCTACATGCTATTCTTTGTACACCTGCAGGGGAAAAGCTTTCGTAAAAATATTGGGAGAGCCAGCAGTGAAGTGAAACTGCTAGCTTCTGTCATCTGTTGTTGTTGCATGTGCATTGGAATGATCAACAGAATTTTCACTTTGTTAGTAGGGAAAGAAAACATTGTGTTTAATGCATAAACACTTCATTTAACACAAGAGAAAAAATGTTCGAATATTTTGAAGCAGCTGTGAGTTTCAAACTCTGGTCTAGAGCTCCCACAGCTTTTGTGAAAAAGCTTCCTGGGAAAGTGTAGCCTACCTGGATTTTTATATATATGAACATTGTACATATGTGAGTGCTTGGATTGTTAGCCAATTCAGTTTCCCATTTTCATAAAGAAATTTGACAGAGTACTTGATTTTCCCCCCAACTGATGGTAAGGGGGTGGTCAGCTTCAGAAGGCTTGGGAACCTGGTTCAAATACTGTCCTACTGGTGAAATCCTACCCCATCTGCCCTTTCTTGCAACTCATCAAACATTTCTTGAGATTTCCTTGTGTGTCTTCTCCAAGATTCAATAGCATCCTGTGAGGAAATTGCTAGAGCTGTCATGTCAGACAGTGGGTCAATCTGAGAGTTCAGAGACAAGTTTCACTGGGCCCTTTTGTTAATCTAAGAACCTCCCAGAGGTGTTGAGAAAGAGAGTGATTGACAGGGTGATCAAGGTCAAGGCACCTCCTCATCTTGGATATCTGTTTCCTCAAGGATGACTCCTCTGATGCAGTAACCCCAAACCCACTATTTGAAGTCTCTGCCTTGGTTTTCTCACCAGCACTCTCCAGATCTAAGCACTCAGCCAGCTGAAATCCCAAGTGGATTTCAGCTTAACCTTGATGGAAACAGAAGGGTCCTCTGAGGAAAAGAAATGTGGCTCAGCCAGAAGATTATCTAACGCAAAAGACTTTCTACCTCACTCTTGAAAACGGTGAAATTGCACATTCTGTCTATAAAGAAATATGAGCAGCTCCTTGTTAAGTTAATGGGATTTTTTGTACTCTCAGAGAAATGCTTATAATATCTCAAAGAACAGGAGAGTGTGTGAGCAACAGAGAAGAGAATTTCTGGCATACCTTCACTGAAGTCAATAGCCTACACCTCTAATGTCAGTTTATGCCGGCCTGATATCTAAGATGAAGAAAAGAAAATGGTTACCTGTCTACTGCGGTCTGGACTAATCTGTCTCATGCCCACTCATCTAGAATTCCCTCCTCCAGGTGCTTGCAGGATCTCTTGCCCTTTATGATAATATAAGTGCCTCTATGTAGGAGTGTGCCAAAATGCCATTCACAAGCAGGTGAGTGTATTTGTTCATGGGATACAGTCCCTTTCAGCATTTGCAAGAATAAGGTAAAACGCTTCTAGTTTTAGATGCCCATCTGACTAAGCTCTACTGATTTTTTTTCTCTCTGCTTTTATTGTAAATTGCTTTGGGATGTTTGCATGATGACATGTCTGTAAATCACAGAGTATTAAAGTATTGATTTAAAATAATGCCCTGTTGTTATCCGCTTACCCTATTATCCTAATGGATATAATATTAAATATCCACCAGGGAAAAATGTTCTCAAGAGCCCTTAAAAGGGAAGGTATAGTTAAAGAACTTAACTCAAGTGTTTGCTAGCTTAGCTAATGGAAGAGTAAAGAGGGAATAAGGGGTCTGATCTGGTCTCCCTTATGAGTATTGACTCATGCCTCAGGAACAGTTCCGGCTTCATGTTAAGTCCATATTCTGTTAGTTTAACAAAGAGAGTGGCCTGCCCTGTAATTATAGAAAGGCAGCAGCAGCAGCCAGATAGGAGTTGTTTTCTTTATCTTTTAAGTGGAAGACAAATGGAGGGTGGTAGGTTTTACCCATTTTATTGTGCTCCCATCTGTAAGGGTGCTTGTCCACGAGCGTGGAGGCTGCTTCAATGTGCTGTAATTACAGCGTGCCAGAGCAGACTCGATTAATTGAGTCTGCTGGAATGTGGTAATTACCGTGCTCCAGCAGCCTCCCATGTCTCATGTATCAGTGTCCCTATGCTTAAAAATGGCAGCAGGGGCACTTGAACTAAAGCTTGTTTGATGATCTTTAGTTCAAGTGCCCCTGCTGCCATTTTTAGTCACAGGGACACTGATACATGAGATGTTATGGCACTTTAATGAGAGAGGCTCTTGGAGCCATTCTAGTTAGTGCCACCCCACCACCCCCAAGGCACATGTAAAAGTGCCCTAAGATTTTAAGGGGAACAAATGGAGAAATAAGATAGTTGGAACATGATGAGGACAATATAATGTTAGCTAAGTCACTAGTTAATGTAAAAACAGGTCTGTGATTTTCAAAATGATTAATGGAAGGATCCTAGGGCCATCACAGGAGTGCTAGCACCCTACTCTGAAGACTATGGATGGGATTCTATGGGAAGACTATGGATGGGGTGTACAATGAAAGCTTAACTCTCTTAAGCAATGATTCTCAACCAAAATGTCACAGCACCGTAGGGCTCTTTGAGACTTAGTAATGTTAGCACTGTTAGGTATGCAAACATGATTCACAGGATAAACATAGAGATTTCAGATAGGAATGCGTAGTGTTAAAACATCCTGACCTGTTGTGGGCTTTCTGAGTTCTTTGCAACAAAAGAATTGCTCTAGTATTTTTCTGACAAAAAAATGAGTGAAAACAAAGAAGTGGAATTTTCTGAGGCATGCCTCAATCAGAAAAATGTTGAGAACTGCTGGTCTTTGAGAATCTTAGCCAGTATCGCTCCTGCAGCTAATTACTTGGAATCACACCCTGGGTAATTGTTTAGTGGTGAGAAAGAGTCTCTAAGTGGATCTTTTATCATGCTGACTTTTGTAGGCTAGTTAGCAATTCTATTAGCTCCTCAGATAGTTCAGTTCCCACCAAACAAACGTCAGTCTCTGAAAACACAAACAACACAAAATTCTCCATCGTCTCCAGACATTAAAAGACCCACTTTCCACTCTTGCATTTTCCTGATACAGCAGCCTGGCTTCTCCTGACAAGCTGTTCCCTCACAGCTTCCTTCTTGCTCCTTCTGGGTTTTTAAGCTCCCAGTGGAATACACTGTCATTGGCATAATGCCCAACATCCTTAACAGGGCTGTCTTTGCCCCTTCTTAAGGGAACAGATCACCCTTTTACAGGGTCAAATAGAAGTAAAAAAACCCCCCAAAAAACAGAACATACTGATGTAAGGTGGCACTAGGAATATAAAGAAAATATTTAGTCCAAAGGAATCAGTTTCAAACATCTAAATAAACTTTTCCATTACAAAGTCCCTTTTGCTCTTCCTTTTCCCTGTCATTTTTCCCTAGGGTCCTTCAAACTCACCAAAAGCATTGTTTTTTTTTGCTTGCTGGGAAAGGTTAAGAGTGTATGTGCTCTTTGATATCCACTTACTCAAGTGGCAAGGTGGATAGAGGGCAGATTTGTCAGAAAAGCAGTAGCCCAATTAAAGGGACTGTTTTATCTCCTAGGAACAAACACAAAGCTCATGATAAGACACTCCCCCCTCCCCCTACTGAAATAGGCTCACTCTACAGGCACTTAGAAACCTTTAAGATGTCATTTTTTTCTTGTTTTTTAGGAGTCTGCTTACTGAGTTATAAGTCTGGTTAACTGAACTCAGGCATTTTCTGTTTCTTAGTGTCTAACGTCTAAGCAGAGGCATTAATTTTCTGCTTGTGACTGTGGTATTTGTATTTGTTGATTTGTGTATTTGTTTTGCCTAGCCAACAGGTATCTCCATCCACTTGCTCCCTGGAGGGATTCCAGTAAGTGGTAAAAGCATTTTAATGGTAAATAGAAAACTTACTAGGTCAGGGGTGCTCAACCCCTGGCCTGCAGGCAAAATCTTTCCCTGGGCACCATGTCATCGGGGCCCTGGGGCTCCCCATGAGTCATGGCTCTATGTGCTAGTTTGGGCACACAGGGTGGCATGAGACCAAATACCAGCATATGGGGTTGTAGAGGGGGCAGGAGAGAAACTGGCTTCCTAATAGCCCACCCAGTAGCAAGTTGTAAGGAAGGCTTGCAGACTACCCTGTCCCTGTTGTCCCCCCAGTGGCAATGGGCGCAGGGCTGCAGTGATGGCAGGGGCTGACGGTAGCAAAACTATTCCCTGCTTTTGGGCAGCCCAAGGCTGAGCATGTTAAACGACTTGTGAGGGCTGGCAATGCTGGGGTGATGGCATTCCCTGCTCTAAGGCAGCTCCAGAGCCCCACACTTGAAAGGGCTCCAGGGCAGCCCTTGTCTCCATCAGCTCTTGCCATGGTGGCAGCAGCTGATCAGGCAGACCTGCCAGTGAGCCCTTCCATCTCACTCACAGGCTCCCTATTTCCCCCTGGCTGGAAAGTGCACCTTTGTGGTAGCTTTGTGGCACTCTAGCCAGGGGGCTTTGAATGTGTGGCTGTCCATAACACCTAATATTTTTGTAACACTACCAACTTTGTAGCACTTTAAAAATAACATCTCTCAGGGCCCTATGTTATCTCTTCCATGCTGTACAATTAAGGTGGATGGTTTTGCTGCAATGAACCGTGGAATGCCAAATTGTACTGCTCTGTGCCTATTACCCTTGACATCAAGAGGCATAAGTTCGTATTCAAAAGCCAGTTTATGACTTTAATCCTCATATCTGCTTCTCCTTCCCTTTGATTGTCCCTTCTCCATTTGCAAGGGTAGGTGTTTAAGGTAGTGACTGTGGTTCTTTTGTATTGTATGAAGTGTCCACTGAGCTGGGTGGAGTTGTCTGCCATTTTGGTATCTGTATGCTCTTTTGGTGCTAGATGACTAAGTAATGATAACCCTGTATGACTACTCTGGAAAGGTTGAAGGCATGCAGTAGCAAGAGCCCCAGGCAGTGGGATATACTGGGGGTAAGGGGGAAAACATTAATGACCTTGTATACTGAATTTGCTGCAAGAACACATTCTGCCTGCAGCTGCATATGCACACATTCCCCAATGAGTTCTGTGAAGATGACTTATGTATAACCAATGGGAAAATTACTTCAGGGATAAGGCTCTAATTTCTACTCCTTTCCAGTAGAAAGTGTATCCCACTCCTTTAGGCTCCTTTGAAGATCGTAGCTTTCACCTTTAGAGTACAATTACCTTCACGCACAGTGTGTGCCCCTAGCGGCTGGGAGGACACAGCAGCACCACTGCTGGCAGGAGCCTGGCGGCAGGGAGCTCCTGCAGACACCACCAGGGCCGTCAGTGGTGGCGGTGTGTAGCAAGCGCCGACCACCCACAGGCACCTCCGGCATCAGTGGCAGTGGCCAGGGGCGATCAGGGCTGGCAGCGGGGTGGTGAGTGGCGCGTTTTTTGAGGAGTGTAATAACAGTGTAATAACAATGTTGGCCGTGCCTTTTTGCAGGGGGTGCACTGCCATGTGCAGGGGGTGCACATGCACCCGCATGTACCCCTATGCGTTGCCCCTGATTACCTTGTAAGCCATAGTGACATTTTTCAGGGACAAAGGACAGAAAGTTTTAACTTTCAATAGGTACTTGACGGGAGTCCAGGTACTAGGATCCAACCTCATTATTACATTTCTTTCAAGACAGTCTTATAATTTCCTGAATTACCATAATGAGGATTAATTTGACTTCCAGGATACCTTACATTGTCCCTATGTCTGTACAAAAGACTTATTATAAAATCTTTTGAAACTCCCATGGTTCAGGAGGAGGTCAGGAGCCATTCATTTGTGTGCTGCTGAAACAGAGGTTTATGAGGCAATCTAATCTTGCCGCAAATGTCATTCTTGGCTTGGCTTCTCAGCCTTTTTTGGGATCCAGAAGGGTGCTCTCTTGTGTGGGAAAGCCTGGGCAACATGAACTGAAGGAGCAAAGAGATGCAGTTGCATAGGTCTTGTTTTTCCTGTAGGGCTAGGATCTAGGTAGCCAGCAGAAAGGCTTTCAGAAGGGTCCATCTGCAGGGGAGTCTTAAAAAAAAGTCAGAGCTGGAGTTTTAGCAGGGACTGTCTTTAAGCCCCTCCTCTTTGGGAAGAAGTTGGGGAGGATACTTGAACACAGCAAAAGGGAAATCAAGAACATTCAAGCAATGTGTACATGTTTTGGTGCTAAGTAAGCACAGGAAAGACCTTAGTATCTGAAAATAATGTCATTATGCAGGTGAAAGGGAAGCTAAGCCCAATAATGGCTAATGTCATTGTATTGAACCTCCAGAAAGGCAGTCATTGCATCTGGTCCTGTGCCCCTTTTACATCAAATGGGAATTACACCTGAATACAGACTAACAAGGCTCTTAGTGTTGCTTTCTTTATGTATTTCTCATGTTCTCCCAGTGTGGTTGCTCCCATGCATGACTGTTTTGTCAGTTGCTGTCACAATCAACGTTCAGTTGTCTTCATTAATGTTTTTCCCTTTAGACTGCCATCCGCTGTGCCATCAATGCGTGACTGATCTCCACAACACTGGCAGCATCTGCCTGAAGTGCCAGAATGCCCGTCACTTCTTACTGGGAGATCATTGTGTTCCTGACTGTCCCATGGGATACTATGCAGAAAATGGAGCCTGTAAAAGTGAGTAGCATCTGAAGGCAGAAGCTAGTGAGAAGACATCAGGATCTGCTTGACAGCTGCCATGAAATCATTCCTTTGGAGTCAGTGGGGTGCAGTGGATGTGGCACTGAACCAAGACATAGAGGACTGGGGTGCTAATAGTTTCTGCTGCTGTTCTAGTGTGTGATCCTTGGCAAGTCACTTCCCCTTTCTGTGCCTCTGTTTCCACTTCCATCTTTTGTCTGTCTTTAAATTGAAGGGTGCCTGGGACAGGGCCTCCCTCTCGCTTTGTCTTTGTATCGTGCCCATCCCAGTGTATGCCTGCTTTCAGTGGGCCTCTAAACACTGCTGTAACACAAGAACAACAGATGCCAGACAGCAAGGAGGTTATATGGAAGAGAAGGTGGTTGCTCTAGGAAGTGATGGTTTAGGGAATGTATTCTCTGGCGGTTGTTTTTTGGGTGAATATGGTTATAGAGATCCAAGGATAAAGAAGCAAAGTCATCTTTTAGATGCCCTTCACCAGGCTCCCACTGTGACTCCCTGGCCCATCCACATGATGAGAGAACAATATTAGGAGATCATTCTTCAAAGGGATATCTTGGGTATCCATCTGTCTTTGCTCATAAAGGATGGAACTGCTGATGTAGGAGACTTAAGTATAATGGGTAGAGAATCCTGGGTCCCCTGAAGTCATTAGCAAAACCCCCCTGACTACATTGGATATCACCCTATACATGTCGTAAGTAGACCCTGGATTAGCCTACAGGGATTTTTCAAATTGAGAACATCTTTAAGTCCTTAAATGGCATTTTACTGAGGTTGCTCAGCATCACAGGAGAAGTGCCTTAAAGAGCACTTTTAAAGGATCTGTAGAGACCTGCTTAGAAGACTTGTTTTTCTTTGAATGGAAGCTTTTGTTTTTTCCTTCCCTTTAGGGTGTCACCCCTCATGCAAAACATGTAGCAGCAGAAGCCCTTTCTCATGCTCTTCCTGTGAATCCAGTTTTGTTTTGTCTCACACTGGCTTGTGCACTTCAGCCTGCTTCCCTGGACACTACAGGGATGGGAGCCAGACATGCAAACGTAAGTGCCCCCCATTATGTGCTCCCTCTTCTGCAAAATGGAGTTGCAGATGCTTTCTGGGCTTTTCGAGGGTGTCACTTTCGACAAGAAAAGCCTTTAAGTGTCTTCATCATCTGACAGATGAAAATGATAAAGTATGGGTAGTGAATGGATATACCAGTTCCTGAAGCTTTCATCCAAAGCATGCTTTGGATGTAAAGTCAATGGCAAATTTGCTATTGACTTGAGTAGAAGTGAGCTTGGGGTCTTTCTCAAAACATTGTGGATGCCTTTATCAAGAGCATGAACTAAGCTTCATGAATTGTTAATAACATTACTCTGCAGCAGAGACCAGAAGAAGCAACTGTTGGATTCCCTGTTTAATAAGAATAGTTAATTTCAGTGGAGCTCAACCTTGAGTCTGTGCTGAACTGTGAGAGCCTTTGGTCATCAAAACAAATCTGTCAGGCTTGTTTTTCTGTATATGTGGGGCCATATTTTCAGAACTTTGCCTGTATGATTCTGTAGACAAAATTGAACTTGCATTTCATCAAGCAAGTACTCTGATTGTATTTGAGTTAACCAATTATTTGAGCATACAATTAACATACCTAACTGGCATTTGTATATGCAACTGACGCATTTTCTAGCACAACTGTGGCACCTGCAAGTGAGGTATGCAAACCCACAAAGTTTTTTGACTGTGTAGATCTGAGAATATTAGCTCTGACTGTATTGTTCCCCTCCAAATGGCTGCCTGTTATTAAAAGCATAGTGTAGGCAGGTCAGTGTCAGACAGGACTTTCAGTACCTAGGCTACACTGTGTATAATTCCTTTTTCTTCTTTTGCTATTAAATAGTATAGCCAAGAGTTCTAGTATTAGTGCTGAATACAGTTTAGAATTGGCTGAACATCCTGAGAAATTCAGGCTCCTGGCATCAAAGAGTTGAGGTGCAATATTTTGAATGTTGATTTGTGAACTGCCAGATTATTCTTTTCTTGTCCATATGCATTTCAAAACACCTCTCATTTCTAGCAACAGGTAATATATACAAGCAGGAAATGCTTGGTGAATATTAGTAGTTATGTGACATAGAAGGTCTTAATGGTCCATTTTGGCATTCAGATCTATGAATCTTCATAAAAATGCTCTAAGAAAACTTCTTTGGAAATTTGAATTTGAGTTCAAAGCTGGAAGTTGGTTCTCTGAATTATCAGTCCCTATGCTCTCTCCAGATGTGAGAAGGCCATACCTCACCTTATATTGATGTCAGACATCTCTGTTTGGTAAGTACAGAGAATAGAATTAACAAGTTCTATGTCCAGCACTCTTTTTTGCCTGGAAAGAGGATTTTCACTTTGTTGGCCCTTGGTATGGTAGCAAATGAAAACTTTCTAGAAGCTGCTCCAGAAGACACTCCAAAGAGTAGTTTCCATAGTGAAGATGCAGGCAATTCTAATATCATTTAACCTGCACAGCTGCCTAGTGATTCAACAATTGCTACATTTTTTCCTCTGTATTTCTCTCCATATACAGCTTGCAATAGCCAGTGTCTGAGCTGTGAGTCGATGGCAGGCTGTACGTTATGCAGAGACTTGACTAAGGTCCTGTTGTTTGGCGAATGCCAGTATGAAAGCTGCACTCAGCAGTATTATCTTGATTTCCTCACTAAGACTTGCAGAGGTGAGACATATATTGTTGAAATATAAAGTTTAGTTTGTGCTTATACTCTGGGGTACTGCAGCATAGTCTGCTTAGGTGATCTGCTAAAGTGAAAAAAAGTGGTTTTTACTTCCTTCTTTTTTTCAGCTGTCTGCTGCCCCATGCCTTAGTTCTCTGTGAATAACAAGATTAGTGTAAATCCTTCCCTTGTAAATGATTTAGTAAGGGAGTCATCAGACTTTGCAAGGGTCAGGTTTTGCAATTTACTCAGACATGGGTCAACTGAGTAATGAGTAAGCTTAGCATTCTAAATCTTTTTTAAAGTTCTTGTAGAGTCTTGTGTATTTACCTGATTGTTTCTGCTTTTATTAAGTACTGCACCACTGAACCAAAAAAATGGAGAAAGATTTAAAAGGCACATGACTAGAAAGATTTCCAAAACCCCCATAGGAAATATGCCATAATGGAAATGTGGTCTGAAGATACTATGGCTTTATCATGGGCTGCCATTGGTATTCAAAGGTCTAGAGTACAGTAATTATTATTCAATATTGATTTCTAGCTATCTCTCCTTAAGCCCAACTTAACTTAGTCATGTGGGTCTCTTAACTATTTCAGTACTTTAGAGAAGCATTGTGGCTTAACACGTAAGGGATTGGGCTGAGAATCAAGGGTCTAGTCTTGCCTGTGCTACAGACTTGCTGGGTGCATCTACACATGATGCTACACTACCGTAGCAACACGCTATGGAGATATAGCATCCATGGGCAAAATCCATGAGGCTGCAGCTACGTTGCTGTAGTAACACACTCCCTGGTTATAGTATGTTGCTACGGTGACAGTGCCTAAGTATAACTGTGGGCAGTACCAGCTGTTACTGCGCTGTCTTTTACTACTTCCAAAAGGAAGTACTGAATGTCAGTGCAGTAACAATGGTACCACAACAGCACATGTAGATGAACCCATTGTGTGGTGTTTGGAAAGTTGCCTTCCCTATGGGCTTTTGTTCCCTCTCCCTCTCCCTGTCTATTTTGTCTGGATACACACATTCAAATGATCCAGGAGAATTCTCCCATCTCAGCATGCTCAGCAGATTCTGTCTGCCTGGAGGAAGATCGCAGTAGTGCACAGGGCAGCCCTGATTGGCTGACCCAAACTGCTTAGGGTCAGCCTGTGTCCCCCTGCAGCACAATGTGATATTGTGGAAGGGGAATGTTCCATTTCCTGCTTGGCTGTAACAGCAGAGTCCAGCGAGCGATATACTGTCTCCCTGGAAGTCGGGCAAAAAGGAGGTGGGAGTAGAACACCCTGGGAGGCTGGAGGCATGTGTAGTGGCTTTTCTCAGAAGAAAATATGTACAGACATTCACTCTCCCAGCAGAAACTCTCCTAGGAGTGATTTAGCTCTGGTTGTTCCCGAGTTATTTTTCTCTTGGAGTGACCATTTTTTGCTCTGGGAGCAAACTCCTGAACATCTGTTAATCGTGGTTTCTCCTGGGAGAGCATTGACTGTCCCAGGAGAAACTGAATGTGTGAACCTTGCCTTTGTTACATTGCAAGCTCTATGAAGCAGATATTGTTTGGCATTATGTGGTGATACAGGATCTAACACCCTAGGGTCCCAGTTTTGATTGGGGCTGCTCAGTGTTACTGCACTACTAATACTGTATATCAAACTCCACTTTGGAGATGCACAGACTTTGCAGCAGACTCCAGCAACACCAAGGGCATCTGAATGCACAGCTGAACTGAGCCACATTCACTGTATTCTTCTATCTTGAGGACTTCCCAGGAAGGCATTTTGACTAGAGTCTGACCCTCCCCTTTTTTTCAGTTAGAATAACTGGGAAAGCTTCAGAATCCCAGGACCTGCCGCATGTGAAAGTCGCAGGGATTCATTAGTACTTATGAAGATAAGTACTAATGAGCAACAAGCTCAGTTGGCAGGTGAGGACTGGTGGCACTAAAAGATAAGGTCACCCCTCTCTAGCTGCTAAGCTGCTTTGCTGAGAGGCAATGAACAATAGCTATCCATGGCTGTATTTTAGCATAATTAGGAAATGTTAAGCCTAAGAGGAAAATATCATGCTGTTGTAAGAAGACCCTTCTTCAGAAATCATTTTTATTTTAGATCTGTTACTCTGTACTTATTTCAGCCTTCACAGTTAGGCAGTTAGCCTCCACATCAGTGTGCTAAACCACTGGTACAATGCTAAATGCCCATAACAGGGCTGCCCTACTTGAGTATTTCTTTTATTCCAGAGTGCGACTGGAGCTGTAATGCTTGCAAAGGTCCCCAGAGGACAGACTGTCTACAGTGCATGGATAATTTTGTTCTTCACAATGGGGCTTGTGTGGAACAATGCCCACAAGGTTTCTACAAGGAATCAGACATTTGTCAGAGTGAGTCTGTGGGCTGCTGCTTTTAGTTTTTGTTACAGTATCATACTGCATTAGTTTATTTTTCAGTTTGTCTCTCATTGTCATCTGCTTGTCTCTCATTTTAATCTGCATGTATGTCATGGTTTAGCCCTTTGGCTCCCCTAACCACATGCATATGATATATCTTTGCATCTTTGTTGATCATTGATGCTCAGCTCTGATTGACTGAGGAGTCATGAGAACAGTCAGTGCTAGTCAGAGAGCCCCAATAGCATTTATGCTTCTCTGTGAATTGTGGTTGTTATGTCTTGTGTTGTGTCAGGGTGACAGAATAGTTTTACTAAGAGGTTAGATTTGTATAGGACTGTTTAGCTAGGGATGATTCTGCCTCAGGCAGAGGCTGGAGTAGATGACCTATAGAGGTACCTTCCAGCCCTACTTCTTTATGATTTATCATGGTATAAAAGAAAGAAAACCTGCAATATGTAATTGCATGTCTTGCCTTAGTTTAATTTCATATATTGCATTATTCATGATTGAGAGAAGGACATACCCAACACATGCAGAGAAAAGCATAGTTTTCATAACAGTAGCAGTACAAGGTCCACTTGCTAGCATATATTTGGTACTGAATTATTTTGGCTTCCTTGGTGTTTGTTTTCAGGATGTGATGACCACTGCCTCCAGTGTCACCAGCCAATGGAGTGCACTCTTTGTGAAGCTCCATTTTTTCTCTTGGGAACCCAGTGTGTCCGTGAATGTGGGAAGAAATATTATGAAGACCATGTGAAACAAAAATGTGCAGGTGAACAGACCTGAGGTAGAAAGGTGGAAGGGGATTGAGGTTGCAACTTTTTCTGTTCCATTCATTAATTCACATATCAAGGCGTAGGCAAACAAGGAGCATGATGTGAAATGTTGTGAAATTTACTGCTGACTAAGTGAAATCAATTTGAGGAACAGCCTGTGTCTGCAATGGCATAAGTAAGGTGGGACAATCAGGACAGGTGCCATGGGCACTGAGTTGGGTGGGGGGAAGCAGAAAAAAACAGCTGCCACTGCAGCCCTACAATTGCACCAGTGGCATGGCAGCAACTGGAAGTTATTGCTGCCCCTGAGTGTGGCACCTGCCCCAGCTGCCCAGCCATATTCATAGTTTCATAGATTAAGGGTCGGAAGGGACCTA
>NW_017729023.1:7964545-7971464 GCF_001723915.1 Gavialis gangeticus | reverse complement strand
GCTGCTGCTGCTGCTGCTGCCGCCTCCGCTGAGGTAAGCAGGCACACGTGTGGGTGGCACACGTGCACCCTGCTCCCTTCGCTCCTGCTCCCCAACTGCCATATTGTTACACCTCTGTATGCCTGCACTGGAACCTACTTGCAGTGAATTAGGACACAGCATAATTTTATGCAGACTGCAAGTCTCGTTTCAGTGACCCTATAAATTTGTCTAGAACAAGAGTAAAGTATCTTGTTATATATAAAATTCAGATATGTTCAAAGTTTTGTGTTGTAACTGGAGACTAGCTACTTGTGCAGACTTTGAATACGCATCCAAATTTTTCAACTAGTGGCTGTATTTTCAACATTTTTATTTTGAAAGATTATCTGTTGGAGAGAGATTCCCTGTACTTAGTGAGGCATGCTATTCTTTCAAACTTACGAAAATTTTTATTTTTAAGGATGCCTATTGTGTATATGCAATTGTGGGCACACCCTGGGTGTCCTCTTCAATCAATTTTGCCATTGTAAAAGGTATTCATGGCAGGAACTGTTTCCTATTATGAGATACAGGGATACTTTCCAATGCATTGTTACATAGTTTGATGTGTCTAATGGAGCTGTGCTTTCCATCCATATCAGCTTGCCCTGCAGGATGTTTGGAGTGTGATAATGTCAGCCAGTGCCAAGTCTGTGATACCACCACATTTCTGAAGAACAACCTTTGTGTGTCTGAGTGTGGCCATGATTTCTATGGTAACAGCAGGACTAGAAAGTGTGAAGGTGAGTGTTTCTTATGATAAGGCTACCTACCTGACATTTGGTGACAGGTTTTTGGCTCTAGAGGTAACATTTGTTTAGAAGTACTTTGAAGATCAAGTTATACAGAATTTCCATGTTTAGGAATCAGCTGTTAAAAGGAATTGGAAGCTAGTCCTCCATACCATTTCTCATGGAAAAAAAACATGAATGGGCTTATAACTAAAGTTAACTAAGTGTATGTAAGCACCCCTCCCTTCAACTGCCTGCTTTCCTGCATCATCCATGCAATGAAAAAAACAACCTATGCAGGATAAAGCAATAATGCTTAGTATTTATAACATGCCAGTAAGAGAAAGTCAGTGGGTATTGTTGCATCTGTTTTATAGATAAGAAAGTAAAATGAGAAATGATCTGCTTGCTCAAGTCGCACAGACAGTGCCAGAGACTGGTTCTGAATTTGGATCACTCCTCCAGACCACACTTTCTTCCTGCAGTGAAGGGTCTGTGACACTTCAACCAGTTGAGCACAGTGGCAAACACCTATGGACCCTGCCACGCATTCAAATTAAGGCTGGACAAAAAACAGCTATAAAGTTGTTAAACATTTTCAAGAACTAACTTGGTAGCTGGCTGGCTGTCTTTATAGCTGGATGGGCATTTTTATGGCATGGTAATTACTTTGCACATGCAGCCAGTCTAAAATTTTTGCATGATTATCCAGTTAATTGCATAATTAATGTAACATATGGCAGGGGCTTAGAAAGACCAAGGAACTCTGAAAGCTAGGCTGTGATTGTATAGGGGTTGAATATCTGTATATTCATGCTTTTCTCCCTTATTTTTAGCCACCAAGCCTGCTTCTGTTCTCCTTTCGAAAGGTTCGTTCACAGTAGGGATTGGTGGGATAAAGCCACTTGACTTTTCTGTCATGACTGTGCATGATGTGGATAGCAAAGATGGAGAGTTTATATTCCATGTGGTCAGTGTTCCCACCAATGGCAGGCTAGTGATAATGGTTGACAAGAAGGAGATGCAGCTGAACAAGGGCGACCATTTCACCTGGGAGGATGTACAGGAGAAGAGAGTCCGCTTTGTGCACAGCAAAGAAAAATCCAGGTGACTGGGCACCTCTATTTTTATGTCTTTCTTTGAGAAGAGGGATATATCTTGAGGGCAAGTACTCAGTCTCCTAGAACTGTGCTGTAGCTTGTTGTTTCTGTTAGGGGCACTTTAGTATTTCCCTTCACTGTTAAAATTCCACCTAAACCAAAGCTGCAGTACCATGGTTTTAGACATTGCACAATATTTATTCTCTGTATTTATAATGAGAGAGAGGTACAATCTAGCTCCAGCTGAAGTTAGTGGGAGTTTGCTGTTGGATTCAGTAAGGTGTAGAGCAGGGCCAGTGCTTGAGGAACTATGGTGTTTGTGGTCATTTTGTTATTTTTAATGGTGACTCTGGCAAATATAGCTAATTCATTGATTACAAAGGAAGATATTGTATTACTTGCACATTTCTGCATCTCAGCATGCTCTGCATTCAACCATTGCTGGTTTAGGTTTTAACATAATCTATGTAGCATGTATGGTACACCTGATAGTACAAAATGAGTACCTGGGAATGCTTGTTTGCTAAACATATTTCATGAGAATGCAGATTTCTGAGTGCCAGCTGAACGTGCCAATGCAAGAGTGGAGATTTAGCCAAAAATATACTTCATATTCAATGCCACCATAAAAACAGAATAAGCTCCTCAACCTAGGCCAAAACAAATGGAGTTATTAAAGTTTTACACATGTATAAACTAAGAGTAAGCCCCTCGCTTTCAATAAAA
This sequence comes from Gavialis gangeticus, assembly GCF_001723915.1. Classification (NCBI taxonomy): domain Eukaryota; kingdom Metazoa; phylum Chordata; order Crocodylia; family Gavialidae; genus Gavialis; species Gavialis gangeticus. The sequence continues at coordinate 7,968,886 of NW_017729023.1, read as the reverse complement.
TCTTTATACTTTCATAGTGCTCTTTTTGGAAAGATCAGAAAACAAGTTTACAAAGCTTAGCTAATTCTGAATTAGAATGAGGCAGCAGTATGTTGTTTTCTGTAGAATCAGGGATATTTTTATGCCTGATCATGAAAAAGAAATGCCAGGATGTTGGCTTCAGAATTTCTAGTTGGGAGTGGTGGGATCAAATGTGCAGGGTTTTCAGAAGCTTCTTAGTGAATTGGGGGACTTTTGTAAATCCTACCCAGTATTCTTGAATAGGGAGTAGTTATATTGAGAGTCCGGGTTGAATAATTACTGTGAGTAATCATAGGCAAGAAGAAATGGGGTACATCAATCCATATTATGAATGGACTTCAGTAAAGATACTGTGAAAAACAAGATGTACTTAAATGTGAAAACATTTAACTCACCTACCACTAATTTACTTTCTCCTTTTTTAATGCTATATTTCTTCAAATACAGGATGAGATTCCCCCCCCCAGTTGTCATAGGGAAAAAAAGTCCCATGTCTTATAATCACATACAAGGAAAACTCACTAAATACATTATCTCTCATTAAACTGCTGCCAAAAGCAGCATGTGCTCAGCAATGGAAACCAACTATAATGTTGACTGAATGCAGCCAGCATTGAGCATGATTATAAAGCACATAGCCCACATTAGGCAGACATACTGATGGGAACCTACCACAAGAATTGGTCAATATAGCCTATCTGAATGAGACATATGGTAGTGCCCATTAAGTGCAGTCCTTCTCACTGCCAACTCTTTTGCAAGTCATCAGGAGCCATGACATTGCATACATTTTGACTTCCTCTTCACTCCTACACCTGAGCTGTGCCTTTCTTTCTCTTTTCCAATGATTCCTGCTTCTTCACCAGCATTAAATGCCTGACAAACATCACAAAACAGGGGCAAAACAGTTCACCTAGAATCTATCTGTAGCTCCTTCTCTCAGCCTGCCACATAAGATTAGTGTGGTCCCATTCTCCACACTGAGGTGACACCAGACTAGGTTGGCCTGAGCCTCATACGCATACAAATTTTTTGAGGATCCCAGGACTCATGGTGAGAACACCCAGTTCCAGTCGTGAGTGGGGGCTAATTAGTGCATGCATCCTTTGTGGGGTATCTGGAGTACAGACACATACTGAGCAGTGCTGAGCTGTGGGGTCACCATGGCTTGAAATGCTGGGCCCAACCCAATAAACTATGTGGTTAATCATGATCCTTTGGCTTTGGACTAATAATATCATGTGTAGTTGGTATGTAGGTCCCCAAGTGTTGCTCAAAAGCATGTTTATGGAGTATCTGTGCTAAAAGTTGCAGAAGTTTCAAAAAAAGGTAACATGCATCAATTCTGGATGAACTATGTGCATGGCTACTATATGCAAATTGCTACACCCATGTTTCATTTCAAAGTTGTTTTCAGATTTGCTTCTCACTTCCATGTGCTCAGGGAGGGCAGGGTCTGAGAGTAAGGAGAGGGGGAAAGGGTTGCTGAGGGGTAAGAGAACCACCTGACCCCCCAGATTTATTTTCCCTGCTGTAGCAGTGGTAGGGAGACAAATCCAAGGCAAACCTCCAGTAATTAGTTTCTATCCCTGGAAAATTATACCAAAATTTATAAATTTCCAATGTGTAGAATCGAATGGTTGGGAAGTCATCATATAATCAGGATCATCTTTTATTCGAGTAACAAAGGTATAAAAGTCTTAGTCTCTGAGTGTGATTCATTCATTTATGTTCTCTTTTGGGGGTATTTGTGGTACTTGTTTAGGAAAGGACAATTTTCCTTGAAGGTCAGTGATCAGCAGAACTTCTCTCAGCCGGAAGTGATCACCGTTCAAGCAATTTCAACACAGGTAAAGCCGAAGAACCCCCTGATTTGTATATATTTTTAAAAGAGAATCTCTGACTTCTTGCAGGAATATCAGATTAATCTAAGCAAAACCTAATCAACTCAAATTTCTTTAGGCCAAAGAAAATTTACTGTAAGTGCTCCTGGACAGATTCTTTTACGTTGAGTAGGGTGACTCAGAGGAATTACATCAATTACAGTTAGAGAAGAATTGGGCCCCATGTTGTAGTGCTGTGCACATTTAGGGTAGAGGAGCAGAGTGAAAGCTGATATTTGTGTTAGGATTCCTTCCTGTTTAAAATCCAAGATTTAGTTGACTTAGTTCTTCAGTCTTTTATTGCTTGTCAGGTGAGCCATCTCTATAATAGGTTCCTGTGCACTTGACACCTGCCTGGTAGACTCTCTATTCCAGGGCTGCCAATCCAGTACAGCAGCTGAGAACAAACTAAGCAAAAGAGCTTCTGAAATGCTTCTGTGTATCTATTTGTGTACCTCTTAAACCACTCACCTCTTTTATTCAAGTTGATCTGATCATCAGGTGTTTCCCTTGTATGTTGCTGTTACATCTGCACTGTGCTACTCAAGCAGCTCATTACATTCATTGCCTTACTGACTTAGCCAATGGCGCTCAATCTTCTAACCCTGTGAGCCAGATCCTGCAGGTGGGGTTGGTCCACAGGCCAGATCCAGTGTAGGGCTGGCATGCAAAAGCAATCTGGCATGCCAGCTTGATCCTGTGCATCAGCTCTGGCCATGGTCTGACTCCACATGCTGGCCCAGCCCTATACACCAGCTTCAGGCATGGTCTGATTCTCCTGATCCAGTGCATGGGGCCATATTATCTGCCCTGCAGGGCTCCCCACAGGTCTGGAAATTTTGGCAACAGGGTAGCAGTAGTAGCATTAATTGCCACAACTCTGGAAGGTCTTCCAGAGCCATTGCAATTAACATGGCCACTACTCCCTTGATACCAATTTTTTTGGACCCATGAGGAACCCTGAATGACATGGCTTTGGCCCATGGGCTGCAGGTCAAGCATCACTGGATTTAGCAAATGACAAATTCCTGTCCCAAAGAGTTTACTTTTTATACAAGGCAAGATATAAATGATGAGGCAAATAAGCATTGGGTGGTTGTGGGTGGGTAAGAAAGAGTTACAAAGCTAATTGAATGGTCTAGCACTGATTAAATATGTGTGCAGATTTTAGATAATCAGTAATCCCATCTCATCACTGTGTATCTGATTTGCATTTAAATAAGGGTAAGTCTGCGGTGACTGCATCTTATGTAGATATGCCTGAGCTAATTTAAAACTAGCCAGTTTGGACACTGATAGCAGCTTAATCATGGCAGCATGGAGCTGAGCTCAGGCAAACAACCAGCATATCCACCCAGCTTCTCAAGTAGGCTTTGCAGTCCATGTTAAGCTGTTTGCTACCACAGTTATGCTCCTAGATGTATCAGAACTATCTAGCTTAAGGCTACTTCAGGTATATTTATATGAATTGCAGTCATTGCTATATAGACATACCATAAGCCAAAAGGTGGCAAAATACGGTCTGCCAAAGGATCCAGATCCAACTCACCAGGGGATTTTTGGCCCCAGCTTTGCGCTGTCACCACTCCACAATCCTCATCCCGGGCCCAGCCTCGCCAGCCCATCCTGCTTCTGGATGTTGTGCTCTGCCTGCTCATGGTCCCATCCCATCCACCTGCCCTGTGGTGAACTATTGTGGGCTGGATCACTTCCTCCCCCTCACCCACAACAGCTCATCAAAACGCTGTAAGCCACTTACGGAGTTTTGATGAGCTGTTGTGGGTGAGGGGCAGGAAGTGATCCAGCCCATGATAGTTCACCAAAACTCCCTAAGTGGCCCTCCTGCCCAAATAATTGTCCACCCCTGCCTTAAGCGTATAGAAGTATGAAGGGACATTAACGTGGGGATGAGAATCATAGAGAAGTAGCACTGGAACGGACCTCCAGAGGTCATCTAGCCCAACCCCATTATACAAATGCAAAATCTAAACTCTTTGTAAAACTACTGGCACAACACAAGACATAACACCCTAACCTGCCACAGGTAAAACAGGGAAACTACAGCAGCCAATGTCCTGCTTCTATAAAAGGTTGGTAATATACATTGTATATATAATCAATTATTCACATTGTCACAGCAGTGTAAAATGTTCTTACCATTGGTCCTTCTGCTACTGACTTGCATCTGCCTTACTGGGCTGAATCATGATATATTGTTTAGTGTCTTGAGCCTTGAAATTGGAACTTTTGAATCAGAAATAGTCAAGTGCCGTGCTTAGCAGTGCTATGTTTGAGGTTTACTGTGGTGAAACTATAGCAAGCTGCAAGGCAGTTCCAAAGCACCCTGGGCTGCTAATTTTTTTTCACAACATATAGCATCGATGGCCTTTTAGCAATATTTTTAATGTTCCTAGAATGAAATCAATCCTCCACTTAG
>NW_017729023.1:7953946-7959545 GCF_001723915.1 Gavialis gangeticus | reverse complement strand
ATATTCAAGTGCCGTGCTTAGCAGTGCTATGTTTGAGGTTTACTGTGGTGAAACTATAGCAAGCTGCAAGGCAGTTCCAAAGCACCCTGGGCTGCTAATTTTTTTTCACAACATATAGCATCGATGGCCTTTTAGCAATATTTTTAATGTTCCTAGAATGAAATCAATCCTCCACTTAGAGAAAGGTTGATGTTTATAGGCAGAATCATATGAACTGTTAGAGGCATAAAGTCTCTCGATCATATGAAGTTAGTATAAGTTTAGAGGGTTGAGGACTTCACAGAATTGGTCCCTTTAATGCCAGTTGGAAAATAATCTTGTTTCCATGCTCATGTTTTTAACCATTATGTTCTATATTGATTTGATTAATAGTGTCTTAGATTTATTTTAAGGCCAGTAGGAGAAGTTGGAAAGATCACCTGACCTGATCTCCTGTCTCAGACAACTGAGAGAATTAATTCTGGTTATTCCCTTATTGATTTCAGTTGATCCTGACGTGTCCCTAAGCGTAAGCTGCTGTTCACAGCAGTGGGGCTGTACCTGAGATTGTCAGTCTGCCTCAAATCCATAACTTGATTTAATAACCTCAGTTTTGCCGGTCAGTTCTCAGTAATCCTGATAAACTCTGTATATGGGAGCTGGTTAAGGGAAGGCCTCTAATGAATGTTTTCATAACTTACGCTTTATCACAGCAGAACCTTCCTTTATCCTTGCCAAGAGACAGGCTAGAAAAGAGATTATTGACAGCAAGCAGTATTTTATGGGCATTGATAGGGGGCTGTCCTCACAGGGAAGAAACTCACTGGAAGGTGGGAAAATCTGGGTTGTTATTGGGCTTCTTCTCAGGATGTGTAAGGCCCTGTAAGGTCTTTAAAAATGTCCAAAACAGTCCAGGGGAGGAACAGTTTTGTTTTACTGTTTCAAGGCCCACTTCCTTACTCTGGACTAAGTACATACTGTTTCTTCCCATGTTAATTGACTCAGTCATTTCCATTTAGAAGCTTTAACAGAAGCTGAGGGCTGCTAGCTCCATTAAGATATTATGCAAGTCATTCATGTGTGCGAAGCCATCCCTTCAGATTTTTTTTAATGTGCATTTTAGGGAATAGTTAGTCCCCAGTTGCTCACATCCTGTGCTTTGGCAGCACTGCTCTTTATGCTGCAGTAAGAATATCAGCTTAATAATAAGGTGTGCTGTTTGCTTGTTCAAGCAGAGAAGTGGAGCTGTTTTGAAAACAAGCCACATTTCAACAAACAGCAATTTGAAACTAAGGCCCCAGCTAGATGTGCAGTTAGACATGATTGGATCTTATTCATGATCCACACAATCACGCTTCCTGCCATGCCACACAAAGAGGCAGGATTGTGGGATCAAGTATCAGATCCCATGACTGCCAAGTAGTGAGCTCCTGTTGCTGGGAGCTCCTTCAGCTGATGGGGCTCCCAGCTGCTAGAGTGCACCTGGCTACACAGTCAGTTAATGAAATGCTAGGAACCTGCCACAAAGTTATTGCACCTTCTTGTGGAATAACTTTGTGGCTTATTCCTCCTTTTATTATACCATTAATTGATTGAACGTGTGGCTGGGTTATAACTTAAGACGTGATTAAGTGATTAATCACATCTTAACATGTAACATGTCCCAGGTGCATAAGGTCGTCATTAATATGTATTTGTATTATGGTAACCTCTAGCAAGGTCAGCTTCTATTTCACCTATTAGGTATCTAAGTGGACTTAAGCATCTAAGTGTGATTTCTGTTCCACCCTGTTCAAGTCCTGAAAATCCATTAGTGCATCTACTTTTGTAACACCCCATCACCTTACCCTTAAGGCTAAGTTGCAAAAAGTCTATGAAAAGAAGGGAGATGGACCCTTCTTTTTGCTGTAGCAGTTCTTCCAGGATCTGAGCAGGGTGGAATAGAATAGCATTTAAGGACATTTTTACATGTGCAAATGCCACAGCGCTGAGTGCTTTGAAAAGCACCTGGTGCTGCAACTCTTGCAGTTGTATAAGTGGTGAGATGCGCATCAGCACTGAGAAAATGACAGCAGTGCACTTTTGAACTAAAACACCGTGGAAGTGCTTTTCCAAAATGCACCACCGCCATTTTCTGTGCACTGACATGCATTTTGTTGCTTCTACAACTGCATGCAGTGCAGCGCAGTATGCGTCTGCTCGCAAGTGGAGCAGACTCATTTAATTGAGTCTGCTCAGAAGCAGTGGATCTGTGGCATATCACCAAACAAAACGGTATGTGTATAAATGCCCTAGGTGCCTAAGTCCAACTATGTGCCTAATAGGCAGAATACAATCTGGCCCTGGAGGTTCCATTCATGAGTTACGCTCATGGTTGAGCAGTCATACAAAATGGAGCGAGAGTTTCCATTCCAAACAGGCAATAAAAATATATGACAGGAGCCAACAGGTAGAGATGTCTGTTTTCTTTGCCTTCAAGGTTCTGATTTTTGAAATAACATGTTTTCCCTTTGCATGCCACCTAGATAAAGCCTCTCTTTAAACCTGAAGGAAACTCATGGGTACCAAAACAGCTCAGAACTGAAGCAGTGATCTGCATGTGTGTCTACATGAAAGTCACAACTGTACTTTCATGTAGACATAAACTAGCTTTCAACCAACTATTTGATGCACGACATGTAGTTTGGCTGGAGCAGCACAGATCTCAGTGTTGGTAAAATATACCTGACCTCTCAAGCAGGTCTCCTCCTGTCACTAGACTGCTCTCGGAACCAAGGAATGAACGTCTATCTGGGTTATGTCTGTGCCACACAATATAGTCAGTGTGGTATCTGCAGTGCAGACAATTTCCAGTGCCATATCCATTTCTCTGTCTTGTCTTTTTAACTTGTAAGCTCTTCAAGTGGTGGAGAGTGTCTGCTACCCTTGGTTTTGTATGGGATCTGGCATAATGCAGCTCTGATCTCAGTGCTTCCCAGAGCACTGCCATAATAAATTTTGCTATTTAATATTATCCTTCTACCTGAGACTGCAATTGTATTAATGTGATTAAGCAAATTTGGACCTGATCTTTACATACGTGAGAGAGAGCCAAGGAATGCATAAGAGCTGCAGGAAGTGGAACTGGTGATACAGAGAGTGGCGCTTTCTCTCCCACCAAGTAGAGAAATATTGTCCAAGCAGGTACAACAGGAGGACTTGCCTAAGAGAAAAATATATGCTACAGACTCCAAGGACATTTTCTTCCCTCATCACAGCCTACTCCAGTAGAAGTTATGCCTTTTCCATCTCAGACTGGCATTGGGCAAGCCAAAGCAGTGTGACTGCACTCGAGTCAGGACTTCAAGTATGAAGACAAAGGAAGCCATAAAGTAGTGGAGATAGTGAGTAAATTTTTGGCCCAGGCAGGAAAAAGACAGTGTTTTTACTCAAGCATTGTATTTCAGTCTACGCAAGTTCAGAATCTAGATGTCATTCAGTTAGGCCTGTGAGTGTTAAATTATGTGTCTGAAGCATAAACCTACCAAATATGCAAGGGTCAAGTCAGTTTTTTAACTCAGAAATCTCATGACCTAAGTGAAATTGTGATTTGTTCCCAGGCTACTATTCAGCTCTCCAACCAGAGCAGCCAGGTGAATACGCACAGTGATTATGTAACTAAATTGCTTAATGTATAAATGTCCTGAGGTTTTTATGTTAACGTTGCTGCTGTGTGTGAGTCTTTGTTGCATGTAATTAAATCTGTCTAAATTGCTAGATATTCTTAGATCTACCTAGGTGAGGAAAAGTGCTGCAAGTGATTCCCTGTTGCATAGAAATATGAGCTTTCCAGTAAATGAAATGAATTAATCCTCCTCTCCCCTCCTCCAATCTTTCATCCCTGGCTTTGATCATCATTAGAGCTCTGTAGTTTAGCAAACATCTAAGAGCTGTTTTTGTGTTTTAGGCACCATACATGCTACGGAATGAAGCCCTCTTTATCAGCAGAGGGGATATTGGTGCTATAACAGATTTGCTCCTTGATATTCGAGACAATGACAATCCTCAGGATGTAGTGATAATGGTTTTAGACCCTCCGCATCATGGCCGGCTGGTCAAAACTCCAGGGGATGCAGCTTCTGAGGTCCGAGTATTGAGCCTTCATGAACTGGCCAGTGGACTCCTACATTATGCTCATGATGGCTCCAGTAGTCTGGATGATACAGTTGTTCTTCAAGTGAATGATGGGTACTACTTTCAGAATGTTCTGTTCCATGTTAAGATTGTTCCAAAGGTATGTATCATGGTAAAAATCCTCTCATGCAGCGCCCAAATTAGAAGTACAAAAACACGGCATATTCGTTAAATACCAGGTCTCATTGATGGGGATGCAGTCAGAGATGGGGCAAGTGATAGGGTTGTTAGAGGGCTTGCAAACATCATTGACGTTTTGGTAGAAAGTACTAAATAAGGAATACTTCACTTTAAATATAGTTTAGCTTCCAGTTTTAGGGGATGAACTTCCAAAACTTGGGGGAAGAACCAGAGGCTAATTGATAAATGGATTCTCATTTTACTTTGTCTGCAGTTTTTCAGGCTAGGGTTTGGAACAAACAATAAATGTGAAAGTGGAAAGGGGCTTGACTCCATCATTGTTCCCTGTGAGGGAAGAAGCACTGGTGTGATAGTAACACCTCTCATTGATTGATGGGCAGCTAACATAATACTGTTGGAGCTGTACCATAGCTGAAATGTTCATGTCTTGATCTAAATTTTCCCCAAGGGAAATTTGGGCCAGTAGAGTTTAGAAGCAAAGTTCTCATTCAGATCAGGTTCAAATTTCCCCAAAACGTGGGTTTGAGAGTGTGACTGAAGCCCATTTCTGACTGGTTTTAAATTGAATACTTAATTTGATTTCCTGGCCAAAATAGGATGTATAGCTATTAATATAGATAGCTATCAATATCAGGGCAGGAGTGCAGATGGCAAAAATAGAGCAGGTTGGTATTTAGAGAAGAGTGGTCTTCAGTCAATATGTAACCCAGTAAGTTAGTATGCCATTGTCAATACTAAATTGTGAGGAGAGTGAATTTGTATGGGGAATGGATGGATCTCAGAAACCAGGTGCCGGAGCATTTTTATCAGTTAAAAGTCTGGGCTAAGAAAGTATTCACACCCCTGACTCCATCTTCAATATGATGGAAAAGTGTTGAGTGGGATGGCTCTAAGGTAGTGATTTTCAACCAGAGTGTCATGGCACCCTGGGGTGTCTTGAGACTCTTTCAAGGGTGTCCTGGGGTGATTTGCAATGTTAGCACTGTTAGGTGTGCAAACAGGATTCACATGATAAACCCAGTGGTTTCAAATAGGAATCCATAGCATTTAAACCTGTTATGGCACTCTTTTCTGTTGTCAAAAAATGAGTGAAAATAAGAGCTTGCATTTTCTGAGGGGTAATCTAACTAGGGGTTCCTTGGGTCTGTAAAGGTTGAGAACCACTGCTTTAAGGGTACATTAGTATCTCCTAAGATTACCATTCTCGCTGCTTTTTTAATAAACACTGTTCCCCCTAACACTTCTTTCTCACTTGGGCCTTCTTAATCTTTAGGAAGGTTTCCAGTGACCTTTGAGTGTAGACACC
>NW_017729023.1:7920828-7948946 GCF_001723915.1 Gavialis gangeticus | reverse complement strand
CCCCTTAACACTTCTTTCTCACTTGGGCCTTCTTAATCTTTAGGAAGGTTTCCAGTGACCTTTGAGTGTAGACACCTAAACTTTAAAAACTTATTGATTTTGGTGTCTCCTATTTAGATTATAGTTTGTAATTAAAAGCTGGGTATTTCTGTTTTGCAGTAACTAGATATGCAACAGTATTTTCCATTCTAAGCACATGGAATATATAGCAGTAAAGGTAAAAGCTGGTGGTACATTAACTACTTTTAATTGTAGTATGTTACTTTTAACTATAAAATATGTGATGTTTGTGTGATGGATGCTAAACAAAACATTGTAGTGTAATGAGCATTTCAGTAATATGAGTCACTGCAATAAAATAAGAATCTTCAAAAAGCCAAGAACTTATCCACCTACTGCCATTTGTCTTGTCATAAGATAAGAGGTCAGATTTGTGGAATTGTATTATTATGTATTACAGGCACAGGGATTTTGAGAGGCCTCCTGAGTGACCTTGGGCAGGGTGGTTATTCTCTCTCTGCCTTGCTTCCACATCTGCAAAATGGAGATAACAGTATGTCTGTTCTCTCAGCCTTTGTTTGCCGTACTCATTTAGGGTGGGATTTTCAAAACAGCCTTAGGCATCCTTCTCTTGTTAGTTTTAGTGTGACTTGGATGCCTTTCTTAGGGCTCCTTTGAAAATCCCAGCACTGAAGAGTTTACAGTCTCTGTGCCAAGTAAGTAATTATCATAGTGAGGCTTTGATTTCATCCGAGGAGTCTAGATGATACAGTGACACATGCAGTAAATAATAATAATTGGTGCATGACTTATGCATGTCAGTCTGATGATCACAGAGTGTCCTAAGAACACTGGTGATGAGTCATTCAGATCTCTTGCCCTAGAATAGGAGCAGTCCTACAGTCTGTAGGTCAGTGCCAACCTGCTTTTTGCTCATATTACTGGGGTAGCCCTCAGGACTCAAGCAAACAGAATTGCAAAAACTCTGGAAGCAACTCCATTGCTGAAAGCACTTTTTGATATTGATTAGTCAGGTTCTGTTGCAGATGATGATGAAGGTCATCAGTGAAGAATTGCTGAGTATAGTTTATTAGCCAATTTCACACTCCCTTGTCTCTGCTTATTTTCTTGAGTCCGTCTCTGCAACATTTAGCTACAGAGAACAGTGAAGGTAGTGAGAGAGGGAGAGATGAAAGCAAAGCAGGACTTAGGATGAGTAGGGTTGGCAGATGCCCAGCTTTTGCTTCATCCTAATTATCACCTCTCTACAATAGCCTTGAGAGATGAATGGGAGGTGAAGCTTGTTTCTGAAGAGGTGCTGTTTAGATGCACACCCAAAATATTCCTCTTTCTTTTCCCTATCTAGTTTCATCCAAAGGCTCTTGTAGAATCTTATGTAGACCTAGCTGGAGCATCTTATATTTTTACCACTTGTCTAATCTGAATACCTTTGAGTACAGGCACTTTCTAATAAAGGTTGTGTTCACACATGGGTATTACAGCATCTAAGGTTCCCCAATGGTCACAACAGCCTCAGGACTGACTGGACTTGACATATATTCACATCATCCAGGACAACTCTCCCAGGTTTCTTTCCCTGAGAGAAAAACTTACCTGTACGGAAGGGCAAACAGAGAAGCACTGGGCTGCCAGAGGGTCTCGAGGGCATGCAGCCTAGAGAGTTTTCAGGCTTTTTGTTCAAGTGACTATGTCAGGGTCAGGGAAGGTGGGGACATGGTCTGTGCTGTGCATAGGGTCCTCCAGCCTTTCCCTCCCCCATGCTGTGTTGTAGCCCACCTGTGGCTGGGCGGGGATATGCTTGTGTGCTTCCTGGCACCCAAGTGCTGCAGTGCGATTCAAGCAGAGAAGCCAGGAGCAAAACAGTCTATACCTCCTAAGTGCTTCAGCGCTGAGCTTTAAAGACTCAGAGCCATTTTCTGTTCCCTGCGTGGCTGGGACTGACACACTCTCTCCTTCCCCTTCTGTTAGTCTCCAGGGAGCCACTTCACAGGGGGTGTTCTTCAGTTATTTTTCTCCCAGAGTGGCCACTTTTACTCTAGGAGAAAAATAATGAACCTCTGTACACTCATGGTTTCTCCTGAGAAAGGAGGGACTCTCCTTGGAGAAACTGAATGATATCCAAGCCCAAAGTATTGCTTATTGATTTTTATAGAGGAAGTTGTGATTTGAAAAATAAATAGTCCCAAGATTCCTTTTACCTCGGCTTAAAGAATCACGTTTCAGCCAGTGAAGCAGCACACCAGTACTGCCAGAATGGAAAACAGCAGTGACCTGGTTCTTTCAGGTATTTTGAAGTTGAGATGTTTATTGATTTAGACCCACCATGTATTGGTTTCTGCAAAGCATTTTCTTTAATCCGTATCTTTGCTGACATCTCAGTCTTCCATGTTTGTCAGTGCTTGCTCAAGAACTTTTTGAACTGTTGGAAGTTGCAAGGATTGGCCTTTTTTACAGGAGCATGTCGTAATGATTTGCATGAGTATGTGTTGCTGTCTGACACCCTCCAAGCATTTGAAATGTATATTGTTGCAGATTGCCCAGTCATTAATGATGCTCTGGAGGGGGATGGTAGGGAAGAAAGCCCACCCCCTAGAAACTTGTGGCCCCTTTCAGCATTGAATCAGTTAAAGAGGAGAGATCTTGTTGCATGTTACATATTGTAGACGTTGGCCTTCGTGATCCCTTGGTATGAAACACGGAACCCTTTCCCTTCTGAGTAGCTGCTTTGGATGCAGCCCAATTTGGATGTGGCCAAAACCCATTTGTATCTGACTTGTATCTGATGGCCCATGTAGAATGGGCAGCAGGTGGTCTTGGGTCATTTCCTAGTAGATGGATATTCCTGCTGTACAAAGTCTGTCAATTCCACGGCCACCAGCACTGAATTTGGCACTGTTTAGCGCTTTTGTTGGCCGTTTCCACAGGAAGGTACAGATTTGAATAGGCTCTTGATTTGCTAACTGCAAGTCAGCCAAGTTAGAGTTAAGACACACTGGCAGAGCAGTGTGCACTGCAGTAGGCCATGATGCACATGTTTCATGATTGAACAAAGAAACCTTTTAGTCTCCCGGATTATCCAAATGCAACTTTCATAAGTAATGGGTTCTCTCTCTCTCATTCTCTCTCTCTCTGTCTCTCTCTCTCTCTCTGTCATGCATGGTAAAAATATAACTACTTATCTGAATGCCAACTAAGAAAAATCCAAGAGGATTCCAGTTACCTTAATGAGGGGGAGAACTGTCAGATCTAGCAATAGTGGGTTACTTAAAGGAGGAAAAAAAGCAAAAGATTAGCAAGCAAAGGAGTCTTTTGTTGAGTACATGTTGTTTGGATCACAGCATCCAAACTAGCTGGGAATATTATTGCAAAATGACAGACTGGCACACTGTGGGAACTGAAGGGCCCCTTAATTCATTTATCCACTGGTACCATTATTACACTGGAACTGGGACCTTGCTTCTAATTAACAGTTACTTTGAAATTATTTATTATCAAAGAGTGCATTTTGTCTGCTCACCTTCAAGTACTCTGAAACATGACTAGTCTCTCTCTCTTTTCTTCTATGCTGTAATAAACCTAGTAAATCTCTCTGGCCTTTTCAACCTGGTCATTTCCTGCTCCAGAGCTATGCTTTGATGTTAAAGGCCCTATATGTGTTGTGACTCTGCTGACATGTTAAGACAAGTGGAAAGTTCCCTTCTGTACTGTTAGTATTCTCTTTTGTTGGTAACCCATCTTGTCTTATTTCTGTTCAGTTCTCTAAAGAATAAAGCAGCCATTTGTTCAAGCAGAATTCTTTATTTTACATGCTGTAACAATTAGGATTACATAATAATTTGAATATAATATCAACAGTAGGCAAAATTTATGTAGCCTATATTAAATGGCTTTTAAAAACTGGCTAACTGAGAGATCTAAAAATAAATGGAAAACATCATTTTTCAGTAGGGGTGTGTCTTTCCATAGGGCTCACTTCTTGGTCCATTGCTATTCAGTATCTTTACCTGTGATTTGGAAGAAAATATGAAGTCATGACAAACTAAAGATTTTAGATGGAGGTGTAAATGATGATCAGGCATCTGGGTTATCTGTTTGCTATGAAAAAATGTGTTAAAACCCAGATATTCTCATTTTGAGGAGAAAACCCAGATATTCTTATTTTGAGGAGAGAAAAAATGAGAAGCAATGAGTTTCCCTGTGCAGGCTGGAAGAGTTGCAGTCTGAAAGGGGCTGGGGGGGCGCAGGCGGAGGGCAGTCAGGCAGGGGGTGCCAGGTGCATGCTTACTCATGCACATGGCCGCCAGGCAGCCTGGAGAGCAGCTCTCTGCAAGTAAGTCTGGCGGTGGGTGGGATTTTGCAGGCCTTTCTGGATATTGCGGATTCTGGGAATTAACAAATTTGGTAGGTTCTTAGTTATGGGGGACTTTGCTAGAAAGCAGTGACACTGGAGAGGGCTTATGGTGTCTTAGGCGGTAACCTTACTGGCTACTCATCTGATACTGTGTCTAAGAAGACTGATAAAATTTGTGGGTGTAAAAAACAAGAAAATATTGCATTGGAGTAGGGAGGTTGGACTAATACTGCTCCCTTTTGGATGTCCACATCAAGGACTAAACTGAAAAAATTGTGAAGGCTTCTGAAGACAGCTGCAGGAATGGTGTGAGGTCTGGAAAACCTGTCTCACAGTGACAGATTTTGCAAGCTCAGTATGTTTTGTTTTATCAAGGAGAAGCTGAAGAATTGACTTGATCATAATGCATAAGTACCTGTATGTGGAGATTTCTGATAGGAGTCAGCTCTTTTATTTAGTGAATGGAGATATAATTAGACAATTGGAAGATGTGGCTAGATAAGTATAGACTATGAATAAATCAGAGATTTTTAACAGGGAAGGCAATTACCCACTGGAATATTTATCAAATGGTGCAGTGGGTTTTTTGAGTTCAGTCTTTAAATCATGACTGGATGTCATTCTCAACCAGAAGCTCTAGTTCAATCAGAAGATAAAGCTTGAGGCAGGAATCACTGGGTGGAATTCTACAGGCTCTGCAATGCAGTACATCACACTAGGTGATCATAATGATCTTCCCAAGCCTTAGAATTTGCAGTCCAAATTTTGGGTGTGTGAAAGCTTGTGTTGATGTTGTTAAATGGGCTTTATGACAAAGAAACTTGTCAGAGAAATTTGGCTCCCCAAATATTTATTTTCCAGTTGGAAAACTTCAGTCACAAATAAAGCAGGACAGAGTTTGGTGTCTCCAAATACTTGTCACTATCACACCAGGGCCCCTAAGCCTATTCATGTATTAACAAGACTTTTGGAATTGCAAAGTTATACCAGGAATTACTTGGGGGAAAGGTTTCCATTTATTTTAGATGGCAGGGGGGAAAGCAGTTGTTAGTTCAGAAAGCAGAATACATTATGATGCAAGCTTTAGAGACTTAAAAGTTACTTTGGGAGCATTATTTAAGGCTTTTTTAAATTTTAAGAGGCTTCGGTTTGTGAGCATCCTTTGGGAGAGTAGGTTTTCAGAAGCAAGGAGAGATAAGAGACATGTGGGTGAGTATTCTAGACCCAGACAAAGGTTTTGGAGTGAAAATGGTGAAGAGCAGGTGGACTTTTCATAGGGCATGCACAGATGTAACATGTGAAGCACTCTAAGTGCCTTTAAAGCATATCAAAGGGTGAAGGTGCAAATATACTTGGCCAATGCAGCTTTTCAAAAATGATGTTGGAACAAAACAGGAACAGCTTTGAAATGCTTCATTATGAAGCACTTCATGTGACATTTGCACCTGTAGTGTCATAGAGATAAACCCAACAGCAGAGCAATTGCGAAGGGAAAGAAAGGGAAGATGAAGATGACATCAGGACATGGAGGGTGAAGAAGGCAACTAGTCTCTAAGGTTTCTGTCACTCTGGCCTCCCTTCTGCCATAGAAGAAAAGAGGGCAACTGAGGGAAACTAAAGACAATGGTGCCAGATGGGGAATTGAGATCAGTGGGTGTTAGGAATACAGGAGCCAGGTAAAAGGGTTGATGTCAGAAAAGGGTCTTGGGGAGGAGTAGTGGAGGGCAAAAGGGAAGAGTGAGTGGGCAAAAGGAGAATAGAGGTTTTCTTTGTGAAAGAGATTGAGAGAGTCAAAGAACTAAACACTGTGAATTTGGAATATTTCATCTCAGCCTTCTCACTTTAGAAATCTGAGTATACTGGCCCATTACCACTGCTGGTCAGCCAGACCTTTGCTGCTTTGCTCCCCACTTGCAGAGTGACAGAGGCCCACGACTGCTTACAAACTCCTTGGTGTGGGTCCCAGAGGGAGGAATGCTGCAGATCACTAATAGGATTTTGCGAGCAGAGGTGCCTGGTGCCGGCGACTCTGAGATCACCTACACAATCATCAAGGACCAGCCGCGATATGGTAACCTTATTCTGGGGCTTTTATCTTCCATCTTGTGGTGGTAGTAGTGGTGGTCTTCTTTCCTGGGTCTCCCATCCCCAAGCAGAAGCATAGGCATCTTAATGTACCTGGTCACTTAGTACAAAGAAATGACACTGGCTGTGTAAGGAACACACAGCATTGATTGATGAAGGCTGTTGTCATTTTGTTGTATTTCACACAGGTCAGAAAGATTTTGAGAAGACAGTTCTTCAGTCTTATTTTCTAACAGGCATTCCTAAGCACAGCATCCAGATCTGTCCAGTGACCAGTTCAAATAGGCCCATAAGCTTATAAAATAGTCATATTAGTCATGCTTCAACTCCAGATCTAATGTCCAGTTGTTAGATCTGCACATTCTGCTTCATTGCCCCATGGTTCAAAATGAATTGTGGTTACAGAATCACAGAAAAATAGGTCTGAGATAGGCCATCTACATGTGCACTTTAATGCACATTAGCCTCTTTTACTGCATATTAAATCATCACAAAAAGTGCTTTTTAGCTAATGCTCATTAAAATAGGCCAATATGCATTTTTCTAGTACCTCATAATGAAGGCACTAGATTTAAAGTGCATTACTTGAAGTGCATTAGTGAACATGTAGACAACACCCACTTAGGACTTTAAGAGGTCATCTAGTCCAACCTCCTGTTTAAGGCAGGATCATCCCTGTCAATTAAGTTGTTATGGATTGATACCCTTGTAAAGACAGTCTCATCAGTGTATGCCAAATAATATTGTTGTGTGATAAATTTTAGATTAGGAGTAGCACAGAATATCATAAATGCTGGGAAGCAATTGAGCACAAGCTCCATTTGGCCAAAAAAGGACTTGATTTTGCATGTGTGTGCGCGTGCGCAAGTGCACACGTGTATGCATATGACAGAGGGAGTCACTGACTTGAGCTAAATTGCTGGTATTTGAAATCTTTTCTAATCCTTTTCTTCAAATTCCCATTGTGGAGCACTAATCTCCAATCTGAGCAGCTGCATTCACAAGCAGTCTTCATTTTGCAGAACTGTGATTTTTAAAAGCACCCTACAGGTTGAGGGAAAAGAGGGTGGAAAATAATGGAATTTGTGACTGAAATACAAATGCGGAGAAGCTACATGCAAAAAGATACAGCACAACAGGGCTGGATGCTAAATGTGAACAAAATGCAAAGTTTTCTTATCAGATTTTGTCCCTGTGGATGAAACAGTATCTCTTTAAATAACATGTGATCTCAATGAAGCAACTGTTTTAATTTACTGGATAGGATACAATGTTGCATTAACAACACAGTCTTCTCTTTTTGCCTGTTGTTTTTATAATAGTTTGGTTTTTTTAAATCTCAGCTGACCCCTCATAGAAGCATTTATTACAAACCAGGGCTGGCTAGACAAGAGGCATTTCATTTATATATGCCAGAAACCTTCTCCTTTTTAATAACGAGGCACAGATTAATGAAATTAGGAGTTTTCTCTTCATAATCTCATTTTCTGATGCCTAATTTTAATCTGAAATTATATTCCTTTCCTTGGACATATCTACATAAAATGTAGCCTTGCATGGCAAAAACCATGATGCGATACCACTGTGCAGTAGTATTAGGCTACTGTACAGTAGTGTCACAGAAAAGGTGTTCACCAGTGCTACTGCGCAGTAATTCAGGTTACTGCGCATTTATTTAATACTTGTTTATACAAGTGCGAAATAAAAGCACAGTAACAACTGCACAGTAGCGTCTTATGTAGACACATCTCTTGTGTCCAATAATTATTCTCAGAGGAATTAATTCTTAATTAACAAACAAACTTTATGGCATCAGGTGTGAAACAAGGAGCAGGAGCCTATGATCTACAAAGTTTGTATATGAAAAATTTATTCTTGGTAATAAAAAAAAAAATGCAGAAAATAGGCCCTGAGTCCTAGGCCCAAATCCAGTTGTACCTTTAGGCAGGTACTTAACATTCATGTTGGTACCATTTTGGGTCACCTGCATAGATTTTAGATCCTGTTTCTTCTGGGAGGGCACGTGACCCCATGCAAGGCTCTGACATGCTAGTCATGAGAAAACTGAGACTATTAACTGCTGGGGGAAGCCCTCGTGCCTTCAACCCAATAGCCTAATGGTTAGAGCTTTTGTCCATGGTATATTAGAACCAGGTTCTAAACCCCAAATTATTTTGACAGTTGTCACATTGAGTAGCACATTACTGTGTGAATAGTCCTAATGATTTTAAAAAATCCTAAGAAAGCTTTTGTTGAATAGATTTCTAATTTCATGTGAGTAAAGGTATCAGAAGTGGGCTTATAATTGGAATGATGGATCATGAAGACAGAAGCATGATATTGCAGCCTGCTGATTTTTATTACTCAGACATTATTTGAATGTGGTTTTGGGAAATGAACTAAAAGGGCTTAAAATGAGTATTTTGCAAATCAGAATGATTAATGCTGCCAGCACAGCTAAAATAATACATAATGTATGTGTTTTTTGATTCATAGTCATAAGGGGACACTTTCATAGATCAAGACAGAAAAGAGATGTACAATAAAATACAGCTTATTCAGTTCTTCTACAGTTGTTCAGGGAGCCTGCTATACATTAAGGCTAAATTTATATGCATGAATACAAAATGTAAAAGGATATCATTTAACTTTTTCACTCATCATATATAACTCCATAACAAACAAGTAATAACATTTCATTTTTCAGGATGTGGCGTTGTTTTTGTAGTATAATCCTTAGCAAGGTTTTTATTTGACTTACTTGACAAATCTTAGAAATAATGAGGCTATTATGTGTCATCTAATAAAAAGCAAAGGCCATTCTGATACCTTCTTTCCTTGTATGTATGCTCTCACTGTACATTTCTGCTTTCACAGGTGAAGTGGTCCTTCTGTTGCCCATGCCAGCAGATGGCCCAGCTGAATCATGGCAGCGCTTACCAGATGGAAGAGCAGCCACACCAACCATGTCCTTCACCCAGCGGGACATCAATGAAGGCATTGTGTGGTACAAGCACTCTGGATCTCAAGTAGAAAGTGATTCCTTCGATTTCCAGGTACTGTCTGTTGAGAATCATAATTAAGCCAGCTGTTGTGAAGCAGCTTTTGTTTTCCTCCGTAATTTCCTCTCTCTGCTGTGCCCTAGCTCTTATCTATTATGCATGATACTTGTGTCTGGGGATGCAAAGTTTTAATCAGTCCCCAGAAATCATATTTCACAGGGAAAACTGCCATTTATGCCAAAGAGAGTTTGACTGAATAAGGGCTTCAGGATTTGCTCCATTGTGCTGTCTAGTGTAGAAGAGCCATTCATCTGGAGGCTGATCTATTAGAATGACCTTCAAATGGGGACGCTGACCTCATTTGTCAGATCATAGGCTACATTGCATATTTAAAGAATGCTGCCTTTTAGGTGACTTACAATGGGATTGTCAACTCCAAACAGTTTGTCTACATGTGTAAATGGAACCACTCTCAGAAGGCAAAGTTAGTTTGCAATAGTCTATCCCAGGGATGGGCAAAATATGGCCTGCAGGCCAGATCTGGCCCACCAAATAATTCTGTCTGGTCCCGTGGCTGCTCCTCTGAAGGAGGATTGCATCTGGCCCACAGCTGACCTGGCTTCTTATGCCTTTTGCCCTTCTACTTTTCCCATGCCATAGCTGGCTGCAGCAGTAGCCACAACTCCAGTGGCCAGGCAGCCACTCCTCTCCCTGGCCCAGCCTCCCCTGGCCTGCTGCACCCCCAGCACACTTCAAGGCAGGGGGCACTGAGCTCCCTGCCAGACTTCTGCCCAGTGAGGCTCTCTGGGTGCAGTTCTGACCCCATGGTCATTCGCAGACCAGACAGCTTGGCCCCTGGCGAGTCAAAGCTGAGGTAGGGTTCTCCCCTGCAGCAGAGAAGTGGGTGCAAGGGGAAGAGGGCCAGGAGCTGCAGGTTCTCAGGGCCCTGCTGGGCCAGGCTGGGGCCTAGTAGGGACGTGGGCACTGTTAATGCGGGGTTGCACTATATGTTCCTGTATGCTACTTTGGGCCATGCCACATAGATGCAGCTGGTGTGGCTGGTGTAGCTCCTGCTCAACACTGACACCATTCTTGCCTGACCCTGAGTCTCTGGAGCATAGCTGGGTTGGGCAGGAGCTGTGCCTACTGCTCTAGCTGTGCTCACGTGGCCCGAAGCAGCGTGTGGAAATACAGCATGGCACTGGCCTAGCCTGACTGTGTCCTGAGGACTCAGGGCAGGGGAGGGGGTGCAGAGTGAAAGAGGGACCACAGTGAGGTACCAGCATGGCTGGGCCCAGATAACCTGTGGCTCTCAGCCCTCTTCTCCCTGCACCCCTTGCCCTGCCCGAAGCCCTCAGCATGAGGCTAGGCCAGGCCAGGCTAGTGCCGCGCTGTGTTCCCCCACTTCTCCCTGAACCCTCTTTCCCAGCCTAAGACCCTGGCATGCATCTGGACTAAGCCAGTGCCACACTGTTTCTGCATATTGCTTTGGGCCATGTCAGCATGGATGGAGCAACTCGTGCGCCTTCTGCCCAATGTGGCTTCATGCCAGGGACACAGGGTGACGGGTTGTGGGCAGAGATGCAGGGAGCTCATGTCTTCGTGCAGGTGTATCTGCATGTGCCTGTGTGTTTGCACATGTACATGTCTGTATGTACATATGCAGTCTTCAACGGCTTAACAAAACTCATTAAGGAGCCCTCCAGCCCAAATAACTGTCCACCCCTGGTTTATCCTGGTAATGTATCTAAGCAGAACAGAAGGGCATGCAAGAGACTATCACTTTTCAGAGCAAACAGGCGCACCGCGTCTGCATGTGTAGGCCCTACATTAAGACCATCACAAACAGAAAGAGCAGACTCATTGCACTGTATGAGATGTAGCTAGGACTGGTGTTTCCAGAGACTGACCCTTGATAGGTGTCAGGATTGTAACTTCTTTCTCCAGAGCTTTGAAATGAGATGTTCAGCTGCCTCTAAGGATGACCCCTCTATTTCTGGAAGGATGATGATGTGATCTTTTGCATTCAGGGCTGGTGTGTAGGAGAGCCGTGGGGCTGACTGGCTTGAGTGGGAGAATCATGAAGAGTGGGTTTCGGAGAGAATGGATTGGAGGAAAAGGAGGCATATTTCCCTACTGCCCTTAGAGACTGTCACAAAAGTTGTAGACAAATTAACAAAATTACAGAGTTAAAAGGAATGAGGATTTACTTCATGTCAGCTTCTACATGGTATCAACCCTTGTGCCTGCTTTGGGCTGGTGGTAAATAAGAGTTAAAGTAAGGTGAATGAATTCTGTTTTGTTGAGGAGTAAACTGCTCCTCCTTTATATTCAGTTACCATGCAAGGAGAACAGACACATTGACCATCACTGTGGAGCTGCTGACATATGGTATATCCCTGCCCTCTTTAAACTCTATCCATGCCATTGGAAAAGATAATGGCTTCATGTCCTCTGAGATTTTCTGCAGATCCTCTACTCTTTCCATGCATGGGGGAAATTATTTTCAAGAATGAGAAATCCCAGAGACACCTGGCACCAGGGGCAAACCAGGGGGCAAAAGACATGGTTGACACTGTTTTTTTTGCAGTGGATGCCCTGGCCATGTCTGAATTGTGTGAGGCATAACACATGGAGATCTTGAAATCCTTGTAGGTCAGTAGTCTCCAACCTTTTTAAGTAGGTGATCATCTTTGGCATTTAAAAGCAACCCAAGATCTACCATGCACCACCCCAGCATTCCCCCTCACCCCCACTCCCCAAGCAGGTAAGTCAGGGGGGTGGGGGGCAGATTGGGGCAGAGGGAGGAAAAATTATTTAGGGGCATGCCTCCCCAGCCACAGCCGCACTCAACTTACCCCTGCTCCTGTCTCTGCAACGCTGTCCCTCACTGCAGGGGCCTCAATCTAGTCCCTGCCCCTTCCCTCCCCTGCAGATGGACCTGGTGGGTTGGGGCGTGTGTGCGCATGCACACGGGCACTCAGCCCCCCTACCCCAGCCTCGATCCAAGAGGCTCTGAGATCTACCGGTGGATCAAGATCCACTGGTTGGTGACCACTGTTGTAGACTTTTCATTTGCCTAAGCCCTTCCCTGCTGTATATTTATGTATGTGGCTGATTCTTCCCCCAATGAAAGGGATTGCATGGAGATTTAATGCTGCTATTGTGGGGGCTTTGGTCATGACTCAGGAGTTCAGGTTCAGTTTTGTTTGACATTTACAGGAGAGAGATTCAGCCACTTTGCTGTATAGAAAATATCTTCCCTAGGTTTATAGCAGCTAAGCTGAGCGCAGTGACTATGAGAAATGAGTTACATTTGTGGACACCAGAGTCAAGTGTCTATTCTGTACTCTCTAGGGCGCGTTAAGTAATAATTTAATTTTCACAATAGACTGATCTTCTCCTTCCAACAATGAATGTGCAAATAGACAGAAAGATACAAATATTCCCCAGCAGATGTAATAATAAAATAACCCCCTTCTCCAGCAGTCATAATCACCATAAAATCCCTCAGCCAAGTTCTAGCTGTTTGCTGGGGAAGTTTAACAGTCTTCTGTAATGCTAAGCCAATATGAGCACTTGCATACAATATTTGTTACATTTGGTTTACAACTTAAAAGCTATTACTGTAGCACTAGAGAGGCAATTAAGGTAATTTCTGAAGTAATTAACATAAGTGATAATGAGGAAGTTGTGAGCATCGGATGTTGAGCAAGCTAATCTTTAATTTAATTGCTGTGTTGCTATTAGAGTATATGCATTTTGCATGAGTTAGATGTTTGTTTTTAGTATCTTGGCGCAATGGCAATAATTGTAGAGAGAGCCATCCTGAGAAAAGGAGCTACAATTAGTTACATCTCATCAGGAGATCATCATGCATCTTCCTGAATTCAGACCAGTGATTCTTGGGAAAGGCTGACATTTTATTTTAATCAGCACTTTGGCAATGTTAGTTCAAGTGACCTTGACTTAAAACAGACCTAACAAATAAGGATAATTTCATTTTTAACTCTCTTGGGCCTTAATGCAGCAAAGCATATTTATTCATGTTCTTAACTTTGAGCATGTGCTTAAGTCAAGTGCTTATGTTCTGTTGAAGTTACCAGTGGATTTAAGAACATGCTTAAGGATAAGCCTATGAATCTGTGCCCAGCTTAATAAGGGCCTTGTAGTCTCATCCTTACACTGAGTGTCTTTTCTTGGGTGCTGAGCCTTCAAGGAATTTGAGTTGATGCTTCTTCCTTCATTTCAGAATTGTTAAAAACATTTATAGCATTGTTTTTATATTATGTTTTAATTTTATTTAACTATTGTAAACGTAAAATTGTTTTGGATCCATGCAGTGTTCAACAAAACAGCAAGAGTAAATGGACTGTGTTGAGTTATACACAACTTAACTTCACTTGGTGTTGGGATTGTGTCATGGGCATTGTAAAGCTAACAGGCTTCTCTTGCAACTTTCAAACCTAGGAGTAACTTGTGGCACAGAGCAGCACAATCTGACTTTGAAAGTACACCTATTTTAGGAGTATATTTGAATCATGGAGCAATCAGCCTTCAAAATTAGTGTGGTCTTCAGCAGTTACCTTCTTAGTTATAATGCCAGCTTAGGTTTTCTGAATTGGCCCTCTATCTTTGTCCTCCCCGAGCCAGAACAAGGGTTATGAAGAAAGTCTAAAAATCCAGTTGTGTTTTGAAACTCCTTCACTGTTGAAGGAATCATTATTAGGATTTCATTTTGGTGTTCTGGCATTCACAGGTATCCAGTGTTACTGCTCCGCAAACCCATTTGGAAACCCATATGTTCAACATTGCTGTTCTCCCACACACACCCAACACACTGCAGCTTTCCCTTGGGTCCTCTCTGCATATGACGGTAAGTCTAAATGAAAGCCATTGTCATTATACTTTTCTTCTTACCATGGGAATACATTGAAAGCAGTTAATGCTGATTATTTTTTCTTAATGTTGTTCAGTCTGTGTATTGTACTGAGTTCAACGGGTAATGAAAGGTGTGTTCTTCCACTGTATTTGCTCTACAGTGGCAGAAAAAAGTGAGTCGTGGACAGGCCAGAGATTAAAATTTTACCATACCAAAATAAGTTGCAAAATGAATATTAATAGCAGTGGTTGAAATAAAAGCATATATTGTAGAGGTCCTTATATAATAAAGGAAGAAAAACTAGATCTTTGTAAAGGGTTCCAAAGTTTCTTAAAAACAAACAAACGAAGCAAACTTAAAACTTGTCTAATTGAGTCCATTACATCTGAGGGAAGTAAAAGGCCTTGGGTTAGGTAGATGGTAATGAATAGATCTTGCCAGTAATTCCACTGCAATCCTTACTGATAAAACCACACCCGGCCCTTCTCATAAAGTTCTAATTCATCAGCCTGATGTCAGGAACTTACAGTATTTTAGGGAAAGACACCTTCAGGGTTGGTAGGAACTGAATTAGGGGCAAGTGCCATATAGTGAGCTGTTGTATCTGTAATACACAACCATTAGGAGGGACTTGAAGATGGTCTAGGTGGAAACCTTTAGGGTAGGAGTTCTAAAGTTGTTGGGTGGGTGTAAGAAGAGGCACTGCAGGTATTAGGACTGGTGAAGTGGAGGAGCCAGAAGACATATAAATGAAGACAAAATGAGAGAGTAGACAAGGGCCAGGTGATGCATAGCTTCAAGAACCAGGGCTGGAAGTATGAACATGATACATACCTGAGAGGTAGAGAAGTGCAATTGAGAATCCCCAGGTATGCCTGCCCTCCATTTTGAGTCACCTAAATCTCTGTACCAGTGGTTCTCAACATCTGGTCAACAAGGCCATGTTACCATGCCTGTGGGTCTCCCCACAGGTCTGAAAACCTTCTGCAAAATTTCCAGACCAGTGGGGAGCCCTGTGAACCAGGTGATATTGCCCTACATTCTAGATCACATTGGTTCATGGCCACATCCAAGTGCATGGGTTTGGGCCAGTGCATGAGATCATGTGGTATCAGGCCTGTGTATGCGGCCAGCTCTAGGATGCAGGACCAATCCTATGCCTCACACCATTCATCCAGCTCACAGGAAAAGAAGGTTGAATACCACTGCCCTATACAATGGCCCTTATTGGCTCCTTACCTGGCTTTAATCTAGCTCAGGTACTAGTAGCAGTGAAGCTGCAGGAGGATAGAGCTCAGCTGGGCTGAACTGTCCAAGTATGAAACTAGCTCAGGTACTGGTAACAGTCAAGCTGCAGCACAGTGGAGCTCAGCATGAATGAACTGTCCAAGTATTGAATCGAATCAGGGGACCCATTAAAAGGTAAGGGTGTGTGTGTGCATGCACACAGGCACTCAGCCCCCCCACCCCAGCCTTGATCCAAGAGGCTCTGAGATCTACTGGTGGATCAAGATCCACTGGTTGGTGACCACTGTTGTAGACTTTTCATTTGCCTAAGCCCTTCCCTGCTGTATATTTATGTATGTGGCTGATTCTTCCCCCCAATGAAAGGGTTTGCATGGAGATTTAATGCTGCTATTACGGGGGCTTTGGTCGTGACTCAGGAGTTCAGGTTCAGTTTTGTCGGGCCAATTCGGAGGAGACTTGGCCCAATTTAGCATCTGAATCTCCAAATACGAATCGAATCGGGGACCCATTAAAAGGTATTATTAGTGTTCTCTGCAGTAAACAGGCACAGCTCAACATCAGGCTTGCAGAATTAACAACCAGAATAGAGAACCAGCTGGACAGAACACTTACCAGGAGGAAATCTCTGTGTCCAGCCATGAAGCCTGCCACAAATGGCTTCACTCCTTAAAAAAGGAGGTGGAAGCAAAACTTTCCAAATTTGCATGTCCCAGCAACAAACCTACAATCCACAGTAATGTCACCAAGCTACCCAGCTGCATTCTCTGTCTGGCTGAGGTGTCTGTACTATCTTGTGGTCTGTCATGCTGCTGTACTACACAGTTTAAAACAGTGCAGCTGTATGGAGACCTTGAGGCTTTTTTCTGCTGCCTAAGACTGAGAAAACGTTTCCACGACAAGTAGCCATCTAAAGATCAACCTGACCAAGATCAGATATATATGCAGAACAAGAAGAAGGACCATTCCTGGACTCCGCTCAAGGGCTGCATCCCCGCTCTGGACTTAGTACATAGACTGTTTTTGCCTCAATGCCCACTCTGAGATTGCAAAAAATCAACATTTATATTACAACCCCAGTGATGTGGAACAGAGAACCATACTTGGCCTTAAAAACAACTTGGATATTATCATGCAACATAGTAATAAGGCGGGGGTGCCACTCTTGTATGTACAGGAAGCTGAGAGACTTTACAACAGTTTTACAAACTCCTGACAGAGGACCCCATAGCACAATACCAGATGGAACTGGATAAATTCATACAGGATCTACCTTGGGGAACTCAGAAGAGGAGTACTGCTTTGAGATTCCAGGATCTCAAGGCAGGCAACTTTTACTTATTACCCAAGATCCACAAACCTGGTAACCCAGGGTGCCCTATTATCTCTCGCATTGGCACCATCATGGATGGAGTTTCTGGCCTTGTTGATTCTGTCCTATTCCCGTATATCACTAGACTTTCCAGGTATTTGAAAAACACCACACATTTCTTAAGGAAATTGGCCTGCAAGGGCAATCTACCAGTTAACATGAATGGCAGTTCCATGGTCATGCATATGGCCTTCCAGTATGCCATCATATTTATGACAGAACTTGAAGTCTGTTTCCTTCCTAGCTGTCCTCTCATCCCCCTAATTTAGGGCACATCAATGATATCTTCGTTGTATGGATGTATGAGAACAAATAGCTAGAGAAATGTCACCAGGACTTTAATAATTTCCAACCCTCCATTGAACCAGCTAATAGTCCATCCAACATATTCATTTCTTAGACATTAGAATGAAAGTTTGCAATGACCACATCATCACCACGTTGTTTCAGAAACCAAGCAATTGCTACAGCTACTTTTACACCACCAGCCTTCATCCTAAGTACACCACTGGATCCATTGTCTGCAGCCATGCTCTATACAGGCAGTTCTCAGACCGAGGATACAATTGGTTCTTAAAAACCGCATCTTAAGTTGAAATGTTGCAACTCAGAACCAATTTTCTCATAAGAAATAACGTTATAAATGGGGGATTGGTTGCTGAACCAAGGCCCAATACCCTTTTTTCACTAAAAATATCCCCAAATTTTGTACTCGATCAATTATAGATGAGTAATGTAGCTACATTACTGTATTTATATTGTAAATAGCAATCATATTGATTTGGAAGGACTTCTTTGAGGTGACTTTGCTGGACTTTTGAAGGGCTGTTGGTTGGAGTCTTCTCAGGAGTCTTGGCTGCAGGTTTTTCTGGAGTCTTGTCTGCTTTCTTAAGGAAGTTTGGACAGATGTTCTCCAGGGAGATGAGCCACACAGCAAACTTGTTTGCTGGTGTGGCATTGCATCAGATCAATCATTGTAAAGTCGAAACTAACATCATAAAGTTGAAATAGGGTGTCAATTTATAAATGTTGTAAGTGCAAAATGTTGTAACTTGAAATGTTGTAAGTCGAGGACTGCCTGTATTACAAAAGTATCTGCTCTGATCCCACCAACTGGGATGCATGCTATAAAGACCTGGAGCAGGGATTGCTTCAATTACCATGCATCCCCAAAACTATAGACACTCAGATTAACAAAGCCAGACTCAGACTTCTTTCCAACCAGCTTCAGTGCCAACTCTGGGACAAGGAGACTGTAGTCTGCAGTCACTGGCAAAGGGTTAGATTCTTACATGTGTTCAGGTGCCTCAAACGGGGAAAGGTGCTTGTTGGGATTTTCAGAAATGATGAGGCACTTATACCTCATTACAACTGAATGTGTCAAAGCTAGCCACTAGGGGCTTTTGAAAAATCTCACTGCATACTTTGGTGCTTAACTACCTCCACAGATCTGTGACTGGACAGATGCATGCAGGATATCAGTAGTGAAACAGGAAACTGCACCTAGGTCTTCCCAGAACCAAGCTAGTGCCTTAACTACTGGACATTCCTTTTAGTTCTCTTAAAACAGGGTGGGGTAGGGAATACTTTTTCTTGCTGGTTCATTTTGGGGAAGAGAAGACATGATCCTGGGATGGGTAATGATATTGTATGGAGGAAAGTCAGCAGAAATGGACCTCCCAGAAGCATTGTGTTTCTAGGAAGGATCTGAGGGAGGTAAGGTGCTGCTTTGGGTCAAAGAAGTCATTCCAAGCCCTGGAGGTAGAAAAAGATGGAGCCAGGGTGTAACCTTGAGTATAACAGCCAGGAACTGGGTGAAGGGACAGAAGGAGCAGTGATACTGGGATTACTAAACTCATCATGGCACAGGTTTCTTGTCAGGGTTTAAAATATTGGCAGACTTCTGCAGGCAATAATGAAACTTGCTCAGGCTGTTAGCTGGAGAAATATATGGTCATGTATCTTTTTGCTTAGATTTTTTTTTTAAACAAAATTCATGGGAGAGTTGTCAGACTGCTTCATCCAATGCTGCATTTTATAGCTAATTACGCACCACAAAATTCAATAGTGTCATAAAATATGGTGCTTTACTGAGAGGGTTCATCACAACCAGCAAGTGCTGCCTCTTTGAGAGACAAATATGCCTTGGAGACAACTACAAAGAGGACCATAATGTTAAATCTCTTCATCATAAAAAAAGAAGGCACATCTTATGTTGATCTGATTGCTAATCCATTTTCAAATGCCTACGTTCCTTTAGAATTAGATGGACTTCTTTGCTGAAAAAAGAACTCAGTGCTAAGTCTTTCTAGAGCAAGAGTCCACTTTGAGTATCCTTCCTAAGAAAGGTGAAAGAAGGTTCTTTGAAACCTTGATGTTTGATCTGGGTGAAGACAGTAGAACCTTGGTCATCCGCATTTGAATGGTTCACAACCTGTGTAGTTCAAGGTGGATTATTGAAGTAAAGGCATTCAGCTCAACTATTTGCTGTGGCTTTTGCTTCAAAGGACACAGCTTCTTTGCCCAGCTGGAGAATAACCTCAATTCTAGGCAGCTGCTTGGAGAAGCAGTACCCTTTGAAATAAAAGTTGTGGCAAAT
This sequence comes from Gavialis gangeticus, assembly GCF_001723915.1. NCBI lineage: Eukaryota > Metazoa > Chordata > Crocodylia > Gavialidae > Gavialis > Gavialis gangeticus. The sequence goes on along the minus strand of NW_017729023.1, from coordinate 7,929,389 downwards.
AGCTGGAGCACCTTGTAGCTCTCTGCTTTAGCTATAAATATATACTTAGCTGGCTTGCAAAACTTCTTTGCAGGGTTTTAAGAAACCTAACCCTGCAAAGAATCTGGGTTATGTTTCCTTTTTCAGTCATGCATCAGGTTACATGCTCCCAAGAATGGTCTGATTGGTGATGTAAACCTGTACCTTCTCATGCAGTTGACAGTAACTAAATGTAAGCTGAGAAGGAATAGGGGGACAGAAGAGAATTTTATGAGTATTAAGGCATGCCTTGAGTCTACCAAGCAATTATGAAAAAATGACACTTTCTTGCTTTCAGGCACATTTATTTTTCTGCAGTCAGTGCCATGTCTGCCAGCTTCAATGTCAGAAATGAGTTTTAACTGCTTTTTGGCTCCTTTTAGATGTGCATAACCAACACATCTAGGAATGAGTCAGCTGGATACTCTTTGTTCTGTGGGCCTGAACTGAATTTCCATTCAGACACACTTGTGTGGATGCACTGATGCCAGAGGTGTTGTTCAGGGACTCATAAATATTGATTGATTTCATCAGCATTTTAGTGCAGGGAACAAAAATATGCTCACCCTGACCACTGGGTGTAGACATTCATTGCACTATCTGGATATGGAAAATACACTAGAAACAAGAAGACTTACTACATAATGTAATGATTAGGGCACATTTCATCAGCGGTTTCGAACAGTTTTACAAAAGTAGCTAAATCTTATTGTAAAAATAGGAAACTAAGGCACAAAAGGTATAAATAAGGGCCTTAGTACGTATTTTATTTAAATTGTAGTAAGCATTGCCTTGCCACATTAAAAGTTATAACATGTTCTGAGTAGTCATAAAGTTAATACTTATTATGATCTCCCAGCCCACACGCATCATATGGAGCTCTGGCCAACTGGGTCTCTGCTGCTGACAGTGGGCAGAAGGGAGGGGTGGGGAGCTGAGCCTGAGAGAAGATACTGCCCCTGCTACTGAACCCTGCTGGTGCCCTGGGACTGGAGCCCATTCAAGATTGCTGCAGTCCCAGGGCTGGGCCTGGGAATCAGTTGATGGTCTGTATCAGCTATGAGACCCCACTGGAGCCAATTCAAGATTCCAGGGCAGTCCCAGGGATGGACAACAGCAGATCGTGGTCCCAGCCCTTGAACCTCATATTGCTTGTATTATCTTGGTGAAGCAGTCGGACAATAGCTGAATTTGTTTTACTTCATGTGATTTAGAGCTGTTGCTCCCATCAAAGCTCTTACTTGGTATGATACGAGGACACTTAGAACGTGTTTTACTGCTTGAATGCGTAGATGTTTGCACCTTAGGTGCAGTTAACACTATGTCCTAAGTATAATGTGTGACAAGATCCTAATGCACCCATACAGACCAAGAACAGCAGTCTTATCTCCTGATTCAGACTGCGAGCTCATTGTCTAGAATCCTACTTCCAGGATTCACTGATGCAGGCGGGATACTATAGAGAGTTATTTATTATCAGAACATGTAATGGCTCTAGCGGTTTGTGTAGTACTCCACACGTGATTGTACCAGTGGCCTATCTAATCTAGCACCCTGTCTCCAAAGAAGTGATTTTGTCTTTTAGAGGACAGTGACTGAATAACCTCTCTCAGCAGAGGAAGTCTTTTCTTAAGCTTATCTGTTAGTGGCTAGGTTATGGCCTGATGCATGAAACTTAGGTCCTGTATATATGTACATAGAATCCATGTCTTTAGGGCCTCAGTCAGTGCCTTACCTGCAAGATTGTATTTTCTCTTTCTGCAATTCCTTGCTTCAGTCAGTCCACACCTTCCAGCACCTGCAACAAGTGTGAATACCAGCCTCCTTTGCTATGCTACTCTTGAGTAGGTCCACCCCTTGTACTGGATGGGACAGGGCTGTTGCGGAGCAAAGGCTGTATCCTGGTGCAGAAGCACAAGACTCAGCTGCTGTATGGAAATGGTACTTGGGTGGTCTGGGAGCCATAAGATGCTCAAGGAGATTTTTAGCTGTCAAGTTCTAGCAAGTCTCTACTGAGCATGGTCATGAAAACTTTTAACAATGGGCGGAAAACCTTATCTTGTCCCATAGCTTTGTTCATATGAGTGTCTGTACTGTAGACTTCGAGGGGACTGGGCTTTTACCGCTGATCTTTACAGTCTCTTCTCAGAAGGAGGTCTTTCTAGGTGCATCTACAGGAGGTGCTTTACTGCACATTAGGCTAATCTAATGCACAGTAAAGCTCCACAGTCTACACATGCATGGCAATTATTGCACATTAGATTTGTCTAATGTGCTGTTTGTTAGTACCAGTACATACAGGTGCTAGAAAAAAGGCACATTAACTGATGTGCAGCAGCACGTGCGTAGATGCTGACATTGGGCTCTGCTTGGTGCAGAGCCACGTGGCAGGGACATCTCACTGGCTGTCCCAAGCTGGCCTCCAGACCCCTGGCCTGACCCCCAGGGCCTCTGACAGCTGCTGTCTGCCCCCTGGGCACTGTGCTGCATTGGTGTGGGCATGTGCTGGGCACTGCAGCCCTTCAGAGCCTGGCTCTGCCCCCCAGAGCCTGTGCCAGCAGCTGCCTGCCCTGTGGGGTCTGGGGCCCATCGATGCAGGCATGTGTTGGGCACTGCAGCGCTGCAGACCCTGGCTGTGCCCCCCAGGACTCCACATGGGCAGACTCTGCTTTCTGGGCACCATGTCCCATGCCAGCAGGCACAGGCCAGCCGATGTTGATACCCAGAGCCCTGGCCTGACCTCCTGAGGACCCTGGCAGCAGGTGCCATGTCAGCTTCCCCAGGGATGGAGACAGCAGCCTGGGGGCCAAACTGGACTGAGCAGGAGACTGCGGACCTTATCACAGTCTGGGGCAACATGGAGGTCTAGCAGCTGTTTGGCCAGGCCACCAGGGCCAATGTGCATATATACACAGCCCTGGCAGAGTGCACGCAGGAACACGGCCACCAGTGTTTTAGCCAGCAGTGCCACCTAATGGTCTGGGCCCTGTGGGTGCAGTGGGTCCAAATCAGGGACCACAAACAGTGGTCCGGAATTGCCTCTAGGTCCATGCCCTTCCTGCAACAGCTAGACCAGATCCTAGGCCAGATGGACCCTGGCGAGGCCTGCCACATCTATTCTAGCATGGGCAGGCTGCTGGATCCCGTGCCACAGCTCAGCAACCACGAAGACTCAGTGGGGGAGGGCCTGTCAGGGCTCCAGCACCAGGTCCCAGTGTGCTTCCTGCCCTTGGCCTCACCTGGCAGCCTGGGCTGCCAGAATCTGGAATGGTCTTCCAAGGGAGGTGGTGCTTTCCCTTACCTTGGGGGTCTTTAAGAAGAAGCTAAATATGCACCTGGCTGGGGTCATCTGACCCCAGCGCTCTTTCCTGCCCAGGCAGGGGGTCAGATTCGATGATCTGCTGAGGGCCCTTCTGACCCAAACATTAGGCCTGTGTGAGTCAGCAGTGATCTGATCCGGCTTCGGATCTGGCTTCAGATCCGGCTGCTTCGGATGGCCACGATCTGATCTGGAGCTCCGGTCTGGGTTTCTGCCTCAGAGATCCGGCCATAGGGTATAATGGGGAATCAATGAAACAGCTATATCTTTGTTGTTTTTTGTCCGATTTGGATGAAACTTGCAGGGATTGTAGCCTCTGCTGAGAGCATGAAACTTGCAAAGTTTCAAGAAGATCAGTGCAGGGGTTTGGAGGGAACTGTACCCCCAAATTCTTGAAAGCCAAACTCATGTCACGGCTGTGTGTTAGAACACAGGGGGATCAAACCTGCAGGGGTGGTAGCTCTTGCTGAGGCCACAAAGCCTGCCAAGTTTCAAGAAGATGAGTGCAGGAGTTTGGGGGGAACTGTACCTCAAGCTGCGGACAAGCAGAACTTGTGACATGGGTGACCCTGTGTGTGTTAAACCACAGTGGGGGGCAGGGATGAAGCCTGCCAGCTGTCGAGAAGATCGGTGCAGGGGGGTTCTGGAGCCCTGCACCCCTGGCTGCTGACGGACAAAACTTCTGCCATGGGTGCTTGTGGGCCTGACTGTGTCTGTCTTGGGGCGGTTGATTGTCTGTATTGATTCTTTCCTCTTGTTTTGTAGGTGCTAATTGATAGCAATTAACTGGCTACATTAGCTAGGTCCTGTGTATTGAGCTGGTCCCTGAGTGAATCATGATTTATTGATTGATTGATAACTGGTAACACAGTAGCTTAGCAGCCAGGCCTGCCCATGCCCCAAGACGGACACAGTCAGTCCCACAAGCACCCATGGCACAGGGTCTGACCACTGGGAATGCCTGTCACGCCCACCTGATAAGCCCTGCACAAGGAGAGCCGGGGGGGAGGATGGGGCAGCACAGCCACCTGTGCCCATGCCAGCTCACCCACCTGCCCATAGGTTTGTAACCCTGGAGTCAGGGACCCCACAAGGGAGGGGTTTGGGGGCCGTTCCCTCCCCTCCCTGCCCTGCCTGGCCAAGCTCCCCCCTATCCACTGGAATATGCCTCCACAACATGGAGGGAAGCAGGAGGCAATTTAGGACTTAACTGAGTGTCCCAGAGGCTCCCAACTAGGCAGCCAGGGGCCCGTCACATGTGGAGAAACTCGTCGATGGCAGCAATGAATGCCATGGCTGTGGGGGTCAGGCACTCCTAGCGTAGGCAGAGATACCTCTCCGGGTGGTGCACATTGCAAGGAGGTGTAAGTTTGCTTGGGGTGCCATTGAAGCTCAGGGCCCTGTGCCAGGTTCTCAGCTGTGCCTGGGGCACCATGTGATCAGCAGCAGCTGGGCGTAGTGGGTGGGACATCCCTCAGCGCACTCAAAGAATTTGTTGCAGTGTGCCTGGGTGACAGTTGGGGCATAAACCATGTGTGGCAGGGGCCCTGGCCCCATACACCTCTCCAGGGAGGGCCACTGTGGAGGGGAGAGCGGGGCATCACCAGCTCTGCATCCCAGCCAGGCGGGAGCCTCTCACCCTAGGACCCAGGTGCCATGGGCTTGGCAGCATAGGAGCAAACTGCCTGGCCTGTAGGGAGGAGAAAGGGAGAAGCTGGCCCTGGCCCAGCCTGAGTAGGGTATGGGGAAGGCAGGCTACCTGCAGCAAGTGGCAAGCAGCCTGGGAAGGGTCAGCTGGTGGCCACCTGTGGAAGAGCTCACCCAGCCAACTTACGGTCCCTTGGCACGTGTTTACGCACAGCCCCTGAACTGAGGGCTGGCAGCATACAGACCCTCGCATGTTATCTGCATGTTATCTCTGAAATATTGCAAACTCTCACAAAGAGCCTCTCTGGCCTTGCTCTGCAGGACCAGCAGCTGTACATAGGGGAAAACCACCAATAGCCAGTAGAGATGCTGCTGTAATGTTGCTGCCAACATCAGCTGGCACCCTCTGCACGTGCTGCCTCCACCAGCACTGGATCCAGGAACACACTGTGCTCCTGGAGTGACTGGTCACTGCAGTGGAGGAGTGCCTTGCGGACTCTTGGGTCTTGCACCATCAGGACCTGGAAAAGTATCGGGTGGACCACACCCTTGTGGAGTGGTACCTGACCTCCTTGAGAAGGGTGGTAGAGGCCCAGGAACAGTGGGGCACCATGGTGGCCCAGGCAATGGAGTTGATAGAGGAGAACGACTATGTCCTGAACACTGTCCTGGCCCTGGCAGTCACCTTCATATGATACGCCTGATATGCAGCTCTGGGTCCTGGCCCTGCCTGGCAGTGGCCCATGGCCCAGTGCCAAACTCCTGACCCTGGTCCACCAGTGGTCTGGTTTCTGACCTGGGCTGCTACCTGCTGCTTGTCTGGCTGTCATGTGGCCCCTGAGTGGGAGCTGGCCACAGGTTGGCCAGTTTTGCACATGGGCCCTGGTGGCCCTGGCCCCATAGAGGAGGAGGAGGGGGAGTGAGCTGAGTGGGTTGGACAGCTCCTTCCCTTGCCCCCAGGCCAGCCCCCACTCCCCCACCCCCCACTGGGCTTACCACAGCATCCACACCTGCAGTGATGTTGCCAGAGGCTGGGGTGCTTGCTGGGTGCCTCTCCCTTGGATCCACACTGTAGGTACCTTCACCCAACTGTTCCCCCTCATCAGTTCACAAAACAGACAGTGCACTTAGTTTCCTGGGAAGCAAGTGCTTTATTGGTGGTGCAGGTTGGAGTTAGGGAAGGATGTGTTGTTGGAAGGAAGGAAGGAAGGAGTCTATTGTTGGGGAGGATGGGAGGGAGTTTGTTGTGAGGGAGTGGGTTGTTGGTTGTTGTGTAGTGGAGGGAAATAAAGTTTGATATTTTTTGTAAAGTGTCTGTAGAGTGCGTATTCTTGGGGTAGCACTGTAGGCCTGGCATCCATGGGCAGTTGCTTAGGCACACTATGATGGGGGCTGGAGGAGGAGGTAATCAGCAAGTGCGTTGTGGACACAGTGCCCTGGCTGCTGCTATTGGGGGTTGGGTGAGAAGTCTCCCTGGTGCACTACTCAGTGGCTGCCAGAAGAACACCCCCTGCCAGCCTGGGGCTGGCACCAGCGCTGCTGCAGCCAGAGCCTGGAGCTCTACAGGGCTGCTGCAGAGAGGCAGGGCAGAAGCATTCCTGGACTTGACTGCTCCTGTTGGGTGCAAATCTGCACCCAACACAGATGAATGTATAGATGTGTTTCCATCCAAAGTCTGGCTGGGAATTTGTGCCTGAATTTACTGCGCATCAACAGATGATTGTCTCATGCTCACATCAGATAATTTAATTGGCCATATCATAAACTTAGCTTATAGTGCTACATGGTTTGTTAGTGGTTATGAAAAGATCTGGACACTTTAAGATCCAGCCAGAATATCTAACTTGATGATCTCTTGTGGCATTTAATTCTACCAAATTAAGACCCATATGTGGCTGCGAATTACATTTGTATGTTCTTCAGTGTGGTCACACCTCACATTGACTGCTTTATGGTATTGTGTGACCCAGCACAGATGCTGTTCTTGTAAACACAAAGCTGGTATAATTCTAAAGGAATTCATGGGTTAGGAAGAGAGAAGGGGAGACTATTGTTTCCCCACATTTCTGTGGAAATTTCTGGAAAATGTTTCATTTTCTTTTAAAACCAGGGTTATTCCCAGCATATCTGGCCAGACAAAGTGTAGTAAATGGCTAGTATCTTCGTTCTGGGATTTTAAATTGAATTGCTTTGCTCTATATCCACTCTGAGCTGCTAAATGAAAAAACAAGCCCTCTACCCCCACTGGTGTGAGGGCATCTTGTGCACCCTTGCAGGACTCCACAGGACCCAGACACCCATTTTTGGATTAGAGCTCCCTTCCCAATTCTCCTTTCCTCCCATGGTGGTTAGTAACTTACTGCTGTCCTATGTCAGGAGCAAATTGTGTCAGGCCTGTTGTGCTGGTTGGCATGTTGGGGTGGGGAGAGGGTAAGAAGCTTGTTCTGCCGCCGCCCATCAGCAGAGAAAGTAACAGCTGGTCACTTCTGCATGCCCAGATACAAGGTCATGATAGCTTCCTTCCTACCTTCCTGCATGGGTCCCAGGTTAGCCCCTGTCTGATTCTTACCAGTTCTCTAAGGAAAGGAAGAGTTATTGTTGGTGGTGAAATACACACTGCTCTCTCCTGTTAATGAGGATGATCATTAATACTGGATGTTCCATGGTAGAAGTGGTGCACAAGCCCTTTACACAGAGAGAAAATTCACTTACTTATGGTTCCCAGGGCCATGGGCAACTGGTGCCTCCTGAGTCTGGTGCAGAAGCTGCCGGTGGTGTTGGCAGTGGGGACATAGCTGGTGAGCTCTTTCAGGCACTGCTGGCAGTGTCAGTGGCAGGGGTGGAGCTGGCGAGCACCTGCAGCTGGTGGCGGTGGTGGCAGAGGCGGAACTGGTGAGCATCTGCAGATGCCATCAGCAGTGAGGGTGGAGCTGGCAAGCATTCGCTGATGCTGGCAGTGGCGGCAGCAGGGATGGCACATTTCCCCCCATGCCTCCCCTACCAGTCGCTTATGCCCAGGGCACCCCTTCAAACTCAGGTGAATAGTACTCCTTTTGGACAGGAGGCCCTAAGCAGTTATGTGACTTGGCCAAAGAACATCATTGTCAGAAAACTAAATACATGAGCTTCAAAAATCAGAAATTTTAAAGATCAAGTATTTGGAGACTCTTGTGTTAGAAGAATCAGTTCCTATGTAAGAAAACACTCATAATTCATATGATGCATTTCTCTAAGCATCTTTGACTTTTCTGCCAGTTGTCTAATATGTCTCTTTAGGCATTGGAGGATCGTGTGACAGTGATTGAGCCACATCACCTCTCCTTTGTAGACCCTGAGAGTCCAAGTGAGAAAATTGTCTTCAATGTGACTGTACCTGTGCCACCAAATCAAGGCAAGAGATGTCATTGTTCAAGTTTTTATTTTTTTATTTTTTTTTTTTATTTCAAACTCCAGCATCTCTGCAGCATCTTCTGGGCCTTACTCGGATGCATCTTGCCTTCTCCCCTTATCTTTCTCCGAGTGATACAGGAACACCACCTTGGATTAGGTGGGCCTTAGAAATATCTGAATTAGAGAA
>NW_017729023.1:7911509-7915828 GCF_001723915.1 Gavialis gangeticus | reverse complement strand
TTATTTTTTTTTTTTATTTTTTTTACCAAATCTTAGGTAGGACTGGGGCTAAGAAGTGCTGTGCTTTTATTGCCATTTCTTCTGACCTCTGTAACTTTATCTCAGGTATCTGTCTGTAGATCTGTCTGCCATCTTCAGCTGTCTATCCCCCTTCACATCCTTTCAGATACTCTGTTTCTCTGCCTCTTTTCTTAAGGTTGCAAAGAATTGAGCAGTAGCCTGGCTGATATCCTGTAATATCCATGTCTGAAATATATTGCACATTGCACACAATGGCTTTGCCCCTTCCAGCTCTCTAACTATAAGCAAGTGTGGAGTTGACTAAATTAGGAGTCTGTTTAATTTCTGATGTCCTCTGTTGGTCCAGAAGATCTGTTTTGGGTGCAATTATAGCCAGATGGACTATCACCAGGTGGCCCATTCTGGATAACATGAGGAACGATACAGTAAAAGGAGACAGAGCAGGAAAGAAATAAAAAGCAGTACAAGGGGAGGAAAGGGGAAGTGTCAAGGCCTTGAGCCTTTGATGTTAAAAATAAAATTGATTTCTCTCGTTAACATTCAGCTCTCTGCCTCTGTAGGTGTGGTGGAACACAGAGACAGGCCTCTCTCCCCCATCAAGTATTTCACACAGGCAGATATTAACAAGGGCAAGATTGCTTACCGCCCGCCTGCTGCCGCCCCGCACATGAGAGAGATTACTGCGTTCTCTTTTTCTGGTAAGAAGCTTGTCTCCCTATTAGCTCCGCACCAGGCACACAGAAATATTATCTCCATTAGTAAAGACCTGGGCTTGCTTTTTACGCTGTAAAAAGCTGGAGTTACCATGCATTGTGGTCCCAGCCTACTCCCACTGTACTGTTAAGGATGTCCCCTGCTCTCATTTGAATTTTCGCCATCAGGTTCCAGAGAAGTAGAATTAGGATTTGAGTTATTACTATCAACTGCTTGAATTGCAAATGTTGAACTGTGAAGCTGAGGGTGTACAAAATGTTGCTGATCTCTCAGACTGAGATGAGAAGTTGGTGGTAAGATATTTTTTTCCTCATGGTACCAAGAAATGTTTCAGGTGCCTGGCTGGTCATTCTGGTTCATATGCTTTGTGTTAAACTGATCACCAGATTTGAGGTCAAGAAGGACTTTGCCTAGGGTTACTATATTTCCAGGTCCAAAAAAGAGGGCACGTGTCACGGGGGAGCAGGGGGAATATGATGGGGGTGGTGACATGCTGGTGCCCTGCCCGTGCCCATTTTGTTGCCCCTCACTGACAAGCAACACCTCCTCTGCCCTGCTTCTTCCTCTCACTTTGGACCACTGACGCCAGCCCTGCCAGTGTCCCTCACTCCCAAACACCAATACCCTGCCCCCCACCCCTTGCTGGTGCTCCTCACTCCCAATGCAGAGACCCTGCCCCACCAAGCCCTGCTGGCCAAGCAGCTCCCACATTGTGCATGCACCCACTCTCTCTCTCTTTACCTTGCCGGAGCCCACATGGGGAGCATCTTTCTTGTAGCATCACCTGAGCATATTTTACCTAGCAAATTTACCTGGCAGGGCCCTTGTCTCTCTTGTTTTCTTTCCGTAGCACACTGTGGTTTTTGAGGCTCTAGTTTTTTTTGTACCACCCATGGGATGGTGACGATGTTTTGTGGCTGTGCAGCAGAATGCCCCGATAGATGTTCCTGTGGACCGTTTTGGACTAAATGTCTGTTATAACTGTCTGTGATTCCATTCCTCAACTATGATGGAGGACTACTGGTCCTTTCCCAGTCCTGTGATCCTATGCCACATCCTTTTCTGCACTGTAGGTGAAATCCCAGCCATGCTGCAGTCAATGAGAATATTGACAATGACTTCATGGTTTCACATTTTCACCCTTTGTTTTTTGCAGCATTCATGAAAGGTTTCCCTTTATAAGACAACATTGCAAAATTCATTGCATCATGGGGATTTTTAACTTTTGATGCAGCCAGCATTGACAAAATGAACCACTAAATAGATCTGGTGGCTGTCTTCCTCCCTTTGGGATTTTTTTCCCCATGTTGTCTTGTGCTTAGGCAAATTAGACAGGAACAAATGGGCATGGACTGGCTGAAATTAAAAGGAGGTTTCTAACTCTCAAAGGTATTTTCTTTGGTAATGGCCTTCCAATGGAAGTAGCATGAATGCAAAAAATGTCCTAGGTTTATGATGCAGCTTGCATGTCATGGGGATTATATGATGTGGTTATCTATGCATAGTAGGAAACTGGACTTAAACCACTGACAGATGTTCATTTAAAGCACAACGGGATCTAATCCCTGACTGCAGCAGTGACATCTGCATGTACTGTACATGGCAGAAGGCACAATTTAAAGGTTCCAGCACCTGGGAACCTTTGAAAACCACTTGTGTAGCTAGGCTGCATGTGCAGCTTTTTGATATGCCTTGTGCATGGAGACCCTGGGCTCAGGGAGAGGTTCTCTGGTCCTGAGGTACCAGCCTGCTAGGACCTTTAAAATCTGTGTGTGAAGATTTATTGCATAGTGACCCCAAGATCAGAGAGATGCTCCTTGATCTTGGGTTCATGGCACCTCCTCTTTCCCCCTGCCTCTAAGGATTGGTGGGGTAGGGACAGGGTCTGAAACTAGTTCTGCTTCCAGCCTGAATGGATAGGCTGTGCCCCAGACCCAGGGGCTGCCCCATGTTAGGTCCCAGCATTCAGCTGAGCATCAGCATCTGGCATGGGTCAGTCCCACACCTGCTTGTTCAACATGTTCAACTTAAGGTGTGATATAATGCACACAAAGATGTTACACATTCTATGTAAAATAACTTTGTGGCTGCTTTGCTGTATTATAACAGTACAAATTGACTTGAACATGTGGCTGGGTTACACTTTAAGGTACAATTAACAGGTTAATCACATCTTAAATGTAACATGTGCCCAGGGCCCTACTGACCCAGGAGGTCTCTTCCCATCCTGTTCCTAAGATGTGAGGTGTGAGTGCATGTTACATGCTTATCCCTGTAGAATCTGATACGCAACTATGTTCTTTTAACTGAGACACATGCTACATTAAATATCATTCCTCGTAGTGTATTATGTGGATTTGAAACTGAGCGGAGGACCATGTTCTCTACCTGGCATCAAGAGAAGTTGTGCCTGTGGGATGAGGGAGAACGTACCCTTCAAAGCTTCTTTAGCCAGTCTGGTTGGGTGAGAGTTGATTGTTTTCTAATCTGGTAATTAAACACAAAGGGCCTGTTGCTTTGTGGAGGTAAAGCAAAAGAGAGAGAGAACTTCCTTTGCTTAGGTGAAGGCAGCACCTCAGTGCTTGGCCAATGTTTGAAAACTGTGCTTTAATCTAAATGGAACTAATGAAAACAAAAGTAAGTGACCCTGATGAGTGTGGCACCAACTCAGGTTTGTGAAAGAGGATTCCTTTTTCCTCAAGACATGGCTGTATCCCTATTGATCTTTGCCCTTGGTTGAGATGTTCTGTGCCTGTATGGGGTCAAAAGAAGGCAACACATATGACACTTCAAAATTTGATATAATTTGATGAAGTTAGATTTTGCCTGGTCTGCATGTTAGATTTTGCGTGTTATGAGCAGGGATCTGGGTTTTCCACTTCCCATGGAAAAATGTAGATTTTTAGGGCTGTGCAAAGCTTCGGGTGCTGATTCAGTTTGGAGAACATTCGGCCCAATTCGGTGGTCAAATTTCTGAATCTGAATCAAATCAGAAAACAAGTAAAAAGGTCTGAATCAATTTGAAGATTTCCAAATAGATTCAGAAAATATCCTGAAAGCTTCGGAGATTCAGGCAGTCCCCGCTCACCACCGGAGGGAGCCGGACCCGGACTCCCTGCCAGTAAGTAGAGGGCGAGGGTGGGGTCTGGAGGAGGGGGGAGGGGACCATGGAGGGACCCTCGCCAGACCCCATCCCCTGCCTGCTCCCCCAGCCCCCCGAGCACCTCCCAACCCCTGCCCGTTGTTCCAGCCCCTCATGGCTGCCCCACCCACCCTAGCTCTTAAAAAATAATGCCCTGCTCTCATTGGCTGCTGCAGCAGCTGTCGGGGCTTCTGGGGGCTCATGGCAGCGGGGATTGCCCCCCTGCCTGGCAGCAGCTGGTGAGTGCAGGGCTTTTTTTTTTTTTTTTTAAGGGCCAAGATGCTGGGGCTGTGCAGGGCACCCATTGATGGGGCTGGGAGAGCCGGCGGGGAATAGGGCCTGTTTGATTAGGAGATTCTTCTGATTCAGTGGCAGCCGAATCTTTGAATGAGATTCAGCCAAATCATAGTTTCATAGTTTCATAGTTTCATAGTTTCTAGGG
>NW_017729023.1:7905755-7911498 GCF_001723915.1 Gavialis gangeticus | reverse complement strand
AAATCGAATCACTGTCCCCCAAATCAGCCAAATCCAAATCCAGGGTGAATACTAGCCTCTTCACACAGGCCTACAGATTTTCCCCTTTAAAGGAGAAAAACACGGACTTTCCCTTTTGAAGGAGGAAACCACGGGTTTTCCCTTTTGCAAACAGCTATCTGCAGGCTGGCAGAGTTTCAGCCTGCAATGAGCTTCTTACAAAAAAGGTACAGAAACTTTCCTTTCTTCAGAGTCCTGTCCAGAGGGGGAGGTGTCTTTTACACATGCACACAAGTTGCCCCATGCAGTCAAATCACATTAGAAACTTTTCGGACTTGCCAACGTGGGAAAGTTGCAACATGAATAAGGTTGTGAAGACAGTGCAGTAAGGTAAAGACCCATTAATTCAACCCCCACAATCCCCAAAATTCTCATCCTCCTTAAACCCAGCTCTGCCCAAGTCAGAGGAGCCAGCGTGAGTCTGGCAAGATGCTCTAGACCAATGGGACTGAGTCCCACAAGGCAGGGGATGGCTGTGGTGGGCTGCCTGCATGGGGGTGGCAGGAAGCGATCTCCAAGGCCCGGTGCCAGGGGCCATGAGGGCTCATGTGTCTGAGGCCTGCTCTGATCTGAAACCAGAGAGGAAAGACTTACTCCAGGAAAAGCCAGGATTGACTGGGGAAGCCAAGACTCAGCAGCTTCAGAACCAGTTTGGAGTGTGGATCAGGGGATGGGAACAGAGTTGGGGACAGGAATTCAGCCCCTCCCCAGCTTGGCTCAGCCCAGCTGAGCAGGGCCTGCTGGGCCTCAGCTGATTTTGGGTGCCATCAGGGGAAGGTACCTGCCTGGGGGATGCATGCAGCTGCCTCCTGCAGGCAGTTGTTTGGAGCAGCCTGAGGCTCAGCAGGGGATGGTGTGGCAAAGGGCATAGCCTTGTTTGGGGACAGCATAATGCCCCCATGCTGTTAGGCACTGAGCAGGACTGGATGTAGCTGGCCATCACACGTGCCATTGGGAAGTGGAAGGTGTCAGGGTAGCCCGCTCCTGGTCCCCTCAGCGGCCAGGCTGGGGGTCCAAGTGGTGCAGTGGTGGGTTCCCTGGTTGCATGGGGCTGTGGCACCAAGACCACAGGATTGTGGAGCAGCTGCCAGGATTAAGCTGTCTCTCCATGGGTCGAACTGGCCCAGGCCGGAGCGCCCCTGGATGTGCCTGATGATGGAGGGATGCCACCAGCTTGTCCTGTGTTAGAAGGGAGAGCCTGATAGGGGCCCAGCTGCAGCGGGATTAGATGGTCATATTTATGCTACTCTGCTACTCATCCCCATTTCCCTGTCCCCATCTTCCCCACCTGCCCCTTAAATCTTGTAGGAAGCAGCCTTTTCTTCTTTCCTTTCTCCAAAGCAAGAAATAATGATTGGGGCACTGGTAGGCTTCCAAATTGCTTTAAAATTGTAGATATATCAATAAAACATCATATTCAACTGATATCTATATATATAGTGATGTTTCATTTTAATCATGGAAGAACACGGATTTTGGGGTTTTGAATCAGATAATTTTGGATTTTTTATCATAGAGTTTAAGAAAACCAGGATCCCTGGTTATGAGGGGGAGAGCAAGGAGGCTCTTTCCCTTGCCCCTTGTATTGAGTGCACGAGCCATTTGTGATTCAGTTCATGTGCTCACCCCTGCATACATTGTTTCCCAGGGAGACAGTTGAGCTGTCTGCTTGCCTGGTTCTCCTTTCCCTTTCCACAGGAGGAAATTCAGGAAGAGGCTAAACTTCCTGGCATGCAGTCACTCCACAGGCAATTTCTGTGATAAGGCAGTTCTCCGTTGTCCCTGCTTTGAAGACTTCTGTCTGACTGAACCCAGCCCCTAGTGTTTTAGTTTATTGTTGTGATGTTATCTGAGAGATGGGTACTTTGAGGACCCCTACAGGGTTTGGTATCAAAGGGCTTTGATCACTGGCTGTTTCATGCAAAACCAGTCAGATTAGCTTTATGGTCCAGCTAGTGGGTAATGACCTAGTATATGTTATAAATGAGCATTGGATAAATGCAGTATCCTATAAATGGACTAAAAAAGAAGAAACAGCTCCTATGTGTACTTGTGATAGATTAGGCATCCTGTAGGGTATTCTGAAAACTGGTGCCTCAGTCCACAAAGATAGCAGACAACAAACAAGTAACTCATAGAATGACATAAGGGAGTATAAGTATAGGCAGGTAAACCCTTTTCTGCCCTTTCATATGGTACAAACCAGTTTGACTACAGCAGTGGTTTCAAACATTTTTTCATTTGTGGACCCCTAAAAAATTTCAAATGGAAGTGTGGACCCCTTTGGAAATTTTGAATGGAGGTCCAGACCCCTTTGAATTGTAAGTGTAGGTATTCACATGCTTTTGATTGATCATAGTCATATTTTGTGGACTCCTTAGACAGCCTGCCAACCCCTAGGGATCTGCAGACCACATGTTGAAAACCCCTGGACTAATGTAACATCATTCTGTCCCATGGTGAAGCTGACCTGTTGAGTGAAATATGATGGTGATGACATTTCCATTCTCTGATTCGTAGGGCTGCTTGTGCTGAGGCAATGAAACCCAAAAGCAATTTTTAGTAAATCACTGGAATTGCCAGGGCATAAAAATACCACTTTATGTAATTCCCTGTTGTAGCATTGGGTACCTCGTAACCCAGAGTACTGGAACATGTCTCCAATAACTATATTGAATTCCAGGGTCTTAAAAATCACAAAGCATGCTGCAAACCTTTGGTTAATCTTTGCATTATCCCTAAAAGAAGGGAGTGGTATTATCATACTCAACCTACAGATGAATTTGAGGCACAAGGGAGATTAACTGCTGCATTTTCAAATGTTTCCCGTAATTTTTTTGTCATGCTCAATTTCCAAGGCTCGGTGAGCTATGCTTATTCCAAGGCTGCACAGCATGTGAGTGGTTGGTGTATGACTAGGTTTTAGGAGCTGCTGGCTGCAGCGCCCTACATTGAAGTAGGTGTAATGAACTACTTCAATAACAGGACCGGAAAAGGAATCAAGTTTTGTTCAAAACAAAATAGATCTAAATCCGTGTGTGTGTGGGGGGGGGGGGGGCGTTCTTTTTTTTTTAACTGATGTCATCAACCACTGTGCTCTTGTCTTCCTCAGGTCTCCCAGAATCGGTGAACTTTCGTTTTACAGGTATATAAACCATCCTTTCTCTGCTACAAGAGGCATGGTACTTTTTCTGCCTGTCCTTCTTTATTTTACCTGCTCATGCTTTTCCCTTCCTTTACGTCATGCACTTCTACAAGTCTTAAGGAGGAGTTTTAGAAAGATCTGAAATGTTTACTTTCTTATGCCACACATAATGGATTAGAATATACTAAAGACACTGAGTTTTCAGTAGGGTCTAGGAGTGGTTTAATGGGTAACAGGAGTGACCCTTTCCTGACCATTACCTCAAATCTTGAAGGCCTTATGCAGTTGAAAACCCTACTCATGTGAATAAAGATGTAAAAGTTTTTGACTCAGTAACTCAACAAATCACATTAGTAACCTGATGCTCTATTTAGTGTTTTCAACCCATTTTGATGTGCTGGGAATGAAGCATAGCCCATGTTCTTAAATGGAGCCTTTGTTCAATGCAGACTCTAATAGAGGTATATAGGAAGTGTGCATATGTGCATGTATTCACCCACCCACCCAGTCAACTTGGCTCTGCCCAGTGTACCGGTGCTGCCAGTGATTGATATGGGGCACTAAGGTAAACACGTTTTCTCTTGAATTTTGGAGTCCTGTGCATAGACATGTTCCTAGACAGTGATGTAAGTGGAGAAGGAGTATGAGATTACTGCGGTCAGGCAATCGCTGGGCAAAGGTGGGAAGCTATGCACGTGTTTTCAGATGCCTTTGCAATATGAATTATTTAAACTTGAGCAGTAAATGCAGTTGTGTGCTGATTTGCTTTCAGTGTCTGATGGAGAACACGTAACCCCCGAGATGGCATTTACAATTCATTTGGACTCAGTGGGTCAGCAACCTCCTGTGTTCCAGACCACCGCTCCATTTCTGGAGGTCAGCCAGGGTGGCAAGGCCACTCTCGGTAAGGAGCAGAGAACAGGAGCAAGAGCTGAATTCTAGGTCAGGGTGACAGAAGGGACCAGCTGGTGGACCTTGGCCTGACATGCTGGGCTTATCACCCGTGAGTCTCACACAGGCAGCTGGGCAGATTTCTGGCCTGGACCCATCTCTCACCATTGTGGGAGGGATCTTGGCATGTATTGAAGCACCTGTATTAGGGGCAGAGCAGAGCCCTTGGGAGCTATTCTAAGAGGTCAGTATACACAAACTGCTGCACCCATTTTAAGAATCTAACGTACTCCTCCTTTGTATGGCCAGCCATGTTTATGGGCTTGCGTGTTGGAGGGATGCAGTCACAACCCTGCCTCAGTCTTATCTTTACCTCCCTTTTGAATAAGTTGAGACCAGGGGTTTGTCTTGCTAGTGGTACCCATGTTCTGTTGAGCCCAGGGGCTAGGATTCTGGCCAGACCTTCTGTTAGCTATGCAAATGGGTAGCCCCTCCGCCCCCATGCCACACCCCCCTTCACATTTCATCTCCACCTCAACGACAGTCATAATTTATATCTGCCATGTAATACATTCAAACATATTGTAGAAGATAATAACTTGTGCAGCTCACTAAAAATACAGAACTTCCTACACTGCCATATAGATAAACTGACTGCAGCCCTCTCATTTCCTGTATGCTTGATCTACTTGTACATTACCAGGAGTTCAGTGTCATCCTAGATGTCACTTGCTAAGCAGATTTCCAATAATATCTCCAATTTAACCTATGACATTGGCATCACCAAAGACTAATAATCTCCAAGCAGGCAGGCAAACATACACGTGTTCAAATCCATTAATTTCCTGATGTCTGCATGTGGCTTTCACAAGACCTATGAACAATTCACTGTATAGTAGATAACAGTTGTGACACCTAGCTGTCTGTCCTTCTTGTTCCTGTGCCAGGGGTACAGCTGAGAGTACATGATGCGGACACAGCTCCTGAAGATCTCTTCTTTGAGCTGGTAGAACCTCCTCGCCATGGGGTTCTACTCAAAAACCGCACCAGAGTTCATGACCACTTGAGAGCAGGTGAGTTACACAGGTCTCTGAGTCAGAGGATGGATTACAGGGAGAACAAATAAGTCCAGCATATTTTCTCTATCTGTTTGTTTTTTTCACATTTAATAAGCAGTTGAGCTAGAATGTTTATATAATAATAGAATTATAATCATATCTGTAATTTCCTTATATATTTTCACATATATAATATAAATTTAATATATATAAACATTATAAAGGTAGAGGTATCTGCTTTGCAGGCCATTGACACCTATTGGGGCAGCAGAGGCACAGGGCTCTACTGTTCTTAACTTTGCCATGAGGAGGCAGTGTGGTCAGCACCATGTTCCAGGTCAGAGGCGGGCAGTTATTTCAGGCGGAGGGCTGCTTACTGAGTTTTGGCAAGCTGTTGAGGGCCACATGGGTAGCTCCACCCCTTGACAGGTGCCCTGCCCCCTGCTTGCCATCTTGGGGTTGTTCGTGCCTGTATTTATGGGATGAAGTTCACCCCTGTGGAGACTTAAGCAATGCATAAGCTTTTTGCTGGCCTGCTCTACAGTATTTTGCCCCTGACTAATTTGGCCTGTAGTCTCACCCTAAGAGTCTGAATATTCCTAGGGCCTGT
>NW_017729023.1:7895016-7900755 GCF_001723915.1 Gavialis gangeticus | reverse complement strand
CTCCACTCCTTGACAGGTGCCCTGCCCCCTGCTTGCCATCTTGGGGTTGTTCGTGCCTGTATTTATGGGATGAAGTTCACCCCTGTGGAGACTTAAGCAATGCATAAGCTTTTTGCTGGCCTGCTCTACAGTATTTTGCCCCTGACTAATTTGGCCTGTAGTCTCACCCTAAGAGTCTGAATATTCCTAGGGCCTGTCTGTAGTCTGAGGGTGTGTTCATAGGATGTGCAAAGGGAGGGAAAGTTAAAGGCACTTTTCTGTTGCTCTGATTTATTCTTCAGACAAATTAATTTGTTTCTTAGATGTGTTTATATAAATGTCACTCTTTGGATGGGTTAAAGTCCTTTGTGTACATGACTTTATATTGTTGCAGATTGGTAAATCATTATGTCTGGGTAAGTTTAACCAATTGTTAGGGTGCTTAGAAATTCTTGCGAGACCATTTTTGTACTGTTTAAATCTGAATAAATAAATGAGTTGGATGTTCCAGATGATGTTAGCATAATTCCATCACTGTTGATTGATCAAGATGCTGTTCAGAGGCTCAGTCTTATGGGCAGTTTGCCTTTAGAGGTTGCAGGTTTCAGCTCCTTATCAGAGACACATTTGATTTACAAGAAAGCAGTACAAACAAAAGGGGGGGCAGTGCTGCTGTAAAGATCAGGGCTCAAAGCCTTTATATTAGACAAATGTCTAAGAAGCAGTTGGGCAAGAAATGGGAAGGGCTGTTGGTCAAACACTCTTTGTTTTGTCACAATGTGTTTATGAAGATTATGGCTCTGTCCTGTGCACATAATAGCTCACTACTGAAATCCCCAATAGAATGGGAGACCACACACCTGTAAGGAGTATATTAAACAACAGCTAAGCACATGCGTAAGTGCTTAACTGAGTCAGGGCCTTAGGCCTTTGAGCTGAATTGGTGCACTTGGCAGTGACTCATTATTTGTTTCACATTTCTTTCTGGGAAGGTGATACTTTCACGTACGAAGACATCACCCAAAATGCTTTACAGTATGTCCATGATGGCTCATCTGCAGCAGAGGACAGCATGGAAATCTCTGTGACTGATGGTGTTACCACTGCAACTACTGTGCTGGGAGTGGAAGTATCATTGATGGACAGCAACAGTCCCCAGTTAGCTCCAGGCTGCTTGTTGACTGTCACAGTGGCTAGTAAAAGCTCTGTGACACTTTCTCGGTCACACCTAGCTTACATTGTAAGTTTGTATCTATTCCTTCCTTGTCCAAATGAATTCTTAGTATTTAGTGTTCTCCCCTCTTGATTGGCTCTCAGCAACGTGCACTCCTGCACTTTCAGAATGTTGATTCTTGGCAACCACTTTCACTTTTTCTGTGTTTTGACCACAGATGCCAAAAAAGAAATAATGAGCTCTTTCATCTTAGTAGGCTCTTTCATCTTAGTAGGTTTTTGAGGCTATCTGCCTGAAATAAAGGTGAACTACAGAGCCAAAATAAAAATTGAGTTAATCCCAGATTTATGCACAAAACATCCCTGCTAACTAAACATGTGGGTTTGCTCAGCAATAATCCTTTTAAAACTTTTTGACGGACTCTTTCTGGCTCGATATGTCTTTTTCCCCTCAAACCAGAATGCAGCATTCTGTGATATCATGTGAAAATACTATGGTTTGCTGACTATGGCCAGCTGAGATTTCCCTCACAGGAGGTGTCATGTGAAATACCAGATTTCTTAGTAGCAGTGCATTTAATAGCAAATTCTTTCCTGGACTGAGGAGGAGACAGAATATGAACAACATGCAACACCCATTAGACATGTCACTCAGTGCTCTGCTAGAATGCAGTCATATATTGAAGTGATGAGGTAGTTTAAGAAAACAGATGAAAATTATTTTTACTGGTTTTAATTTACATGAATGTACACACCCAATGACTTCAAGTCTGCTTAGATCTGAAACTTAGTGCATAAACTTAGGATGAACTCAATTTTCATTTTGGATGTGTAGTCCCAGCTTTCACATCCCTGTTTTGTTAGTGGTAAGATCACAGCTTCTGGTATCCCATGAGGGTAACATTCACCCATATGCAGAATGCTTGTTCCAATGCCTTTGTGTCATGGCATCCCCACTGAAGCAGGTATGTGGTGCACAGGCATCATGTTCTGCACAGGAGTGTGCTTCACCTGTGACATTTTGTAAGCTATTTTCTAAGTGCCAAAAGTTAGAGAGCCAGTATTGTAGTAACTGACACTGGATAAGAGGCTCCTGTGCTTAACTTAATTTTCCTTATATGGGTATGGCTCTTTACAAGAAGAGCTTATTTCCCTTTCAGTCTGGGGATAACCTGTACTGGCATAATCACTTTTATGGCAGTATTACTGCATCCACACTTAGGGGTTAATTACACTTCTATGTAATTACCTTTCTACTGTAGGCAGAGCTCATGCCTAATATTTAGGTGCATTTATAAACTCTACCCAGCAATCTTCTTATGGTCCATCAGTGTTTTAATAGACTAAGTTCAGGGCTTTATTTAAATTGTAAAATTAGCTTTAGATAGAAACATAGAGCTGTCAGAGTTATAAAGGTGTCAGAGCTGGAGAGCAGTGTTTCTGCACCACTTTCTAAAAAGTTGTTGTCTTGGACACTCTTGGGTTTGCAGCATGGGTCCCAGGCTGGCTGAGGCAGGAATTGTATGTGGTGCAAGCTGACCAATGCTTGCAGCACGGCTGCTGCTCCAGCTGGACTGTACTACATGCAGCACTCGTTCCAGCCACTCTGGATCTGCACTGCACCAGTGCAGGTCCCAGATATACTGGGGGAGGGAGAAAGGGAAAGCTTTATGCCTCATCCAGCCCATGGGGCTAGAGGAATTTGACACCCCTGCCCTAACTTATTAGGGTCTTATTGAGCCGATGTTATGTCTTGCAGAAATTATGACTCTGTGTAAGTAAATGAATTAGCTGTATTGAATTATTAGACCACTGAAATTTGAATGGTGCTCATCTAACATTAAAATGGTCCCTGGGGAGTCTTTTTTGCCTATTAACAGCTAAAAGAGCTCTACTTTTAAAGTACTAACCAGTTAGATACTTAGAGGTTTGGATAAACTCCTGGATTTCATAGCTATTGTACCTCATAGTCCACAAAGGCAGCCAGTGTCAAGATCACTCCTGTGCCCATACTGCTTCATTTCTAGACTCCCATTTTGACTTGCATTGCAAGCAACTGAGGTACATAAGTCCCATTTTTACAAGTCATTTAGGGCCATATTATGTAAGTAGTTAGGCCCCTAAAGATAGATTCTTCAGTAGGCTAGGTACCTCACTTGCATTGGTTCAGGCCAGTGGTCATTAACATTTATGGACTCTCAAGGCACCCTTTACTGGACTCAAGGTACCCCTCCACAACATTTGTGAATTGAGTGGCACCCAATTTTAAAAACAAATTTATATATTACAGTGCTTACCTCGTTACACAGGGACTGGGTAATAGGAGTGGGGAGTTGTCCATGTAAGGACAAGCCTGAGCCTGGCTTATCTGCTTATCTCCTCACATCTCATGCTACCCTTCAAAGGATGTGGGGGCACCCTAGTTGAGAATTGCTGGCTTAGGCATTTATGTAAATCCCACTTAAGTACCTCCCTTCATTTTTAGTTGCCTAAAAATCTGTGTAAGCATTGCTGGCAGGAGCATACATTTAATGAAAAGTTCATAGAATTTCAGCTACTAAGAGTGACTTTTACAAATGGAAGCTTGGTGCTTTTGAAGAAGTTCCCTCATGTCTGTACAATTCTTTAGCGTAAAATGGGATCCATAGTTTTACTAGAGATAGGAAGGATAGAAGACAGCAGTTGTAACTGCATTTTATAGGATGGTTTGGGTAGGAAATGATCCTGCCTCAGGCAGGAGGTTGGAGTAGATGATCTCTGAAGGTCTCTTCCAGCCCTACTTCTTTATGATTCTGTGATAACTGTTGGGCTGTTCTTCATCTCACAGTGTTAGGCAGAAGGAGGCAAAACTGTCCTAAGGTGGTTTTGTTTGAGAGAAACCTACAGTGGAAGCCCTCAGGGATGTGTTTGTCAGGAAGGCAGTAGCATGAGATTGGAAAAAAGAAAGAGGTTGTAGTGGAGAGAGTGGAATTATTGGGGGGGCTGTGGAGGACCCATCCATGGGAGTCCCCTTTCATGTATTAGATAACATGGTGAAAGTTGGTAGCTTTACAATATTATTTTCAGGTTCTGGCAAGCCCAGAAACGTGGGTCTTTGCTCCCTTGATTTACAAGACAATTAACCCACTTCTTCAGCTGAGGATTTCACTCACTGCCCCCTTTTTTCCTTGGGTTGAGTGAATACTTTTTGCATTCCTAGAAATGGTAGCCTTTATAGCTTTTTATTTCACAGCATGACAGTGGTGTGCCAAAACCTGCACATTCACCAATATTGATTCAAACTCCCCAAATGGTGTGACTGGTATAAAAATCACAGCATTTAAGAAGGCATGTTTTCCTTGCCTTCTGGTTTCTGAATGCACTTGGATCATGATTTCAGGCTTTTCTCTAACATCATGAGGGCTAGAAATATTTTTTTAAATGAAAGCTGAAATGCTCAAATGACTACAGGAGCCTCAGCTGTAAGAGGAATATGGTGGGAAATGCTGACACTGGTTTTGTGTCACATACAGTACATAACTGCAAAATCTGATTCATCTCAGGCCCCTGGGAATGAGGTTCCAGTATGGTAGTGGATTTTACTTCTGTTATATGAATAGATTGCTACACATTGCATTGAGAAATTTATATTCGGGTAATTTTTAGGCATTTCATTGATTATACTATTAGAAAATCATTTTTGAAAAGGCCCAGAATGCAGGAGGGAATGGAGCATAGACACCATTGTAATGCATTACAAAAAATAACAGATGCCATTGGTTTACGATGCTTTTCATGGTGATGACATCAGAAAGTTCATACCTGGTGTCTATGATTTTTTTTTTTGACACGTGTTTTATAGATATAGAAAGAAAGCCATGAATATACATAATGCGGGTCTATGTGCTAGCCCCTGCTTGTCTCTCACATTTTAGTCAGGGAGACTACACTTACCAGTAAAGCAAAGATTTGACTATGTATGTTCAGAGTAAGATGGCTCAGAACTTGAATCTTACGGTATGTTTTCTTCCCAGAAGTGTTAAATAAAGATGCAGATTTGGATACAGCATCATATAATTGGAGACAATTAATTTAATTTAAATGGGCCAAATCCAGCTCTTTGCTTCACCAGTGTAAATCCAGAAGCAGTCCATTGACTTTAATACAGTTGTTCCATATTTACACTGGTGTAACTAAGAGCTGAATTTAGCCCAATATTTGCATATTTTCTGTGACACACATCAGTATATTTCATCTCAGTTACCAGTGACCAGCCACTATGTATTAAAGGTAGGAGAAATTCTACTTGGAATTTCATGTGATTTGAAAATAAAATATACAAGACTTATATCTGAGTGAGCATATATGTGTGGTAAAGAGATAAAGAGTGCCTTTTAGTTACGTGAAAATGAATACACACTCTGCATTAAATTCCAAAGAAGTCAGCATTACTCAATGAAGCTTGGTCAGCTTTCACCATCTTTAGATATTTTACCATCTGCCTTATTTTCTTCCATGCCCAATGTAGGGAAACAAAAGCTAATTATGCTGTTTGGTTTATTTTTCATGTTAGGATAATAATTCTCCCGACTCAGAGATCACAATTCA
>NW_017729023.1:7871491-7890016 GCF_001723915.1 Gavialis gangeticus | reverse complement strand
TTCATCTGCCTTATTTTCTTCCATGCCCAATGTAGGGAAACAAAAGCTAATTATGCTGTTTGGTTTATTTTTCATGTTAGGATAATAATTCTCCCGACTCAGAGATCACAATTCAATTAATATCTCTGCCTGTGTATGGCACCCTTTTACGGGCCTCTGGATTGTATAATGGGGAGCTTGCAGAGGTTTATAATTTCACAATGGAAGATATCAACAATCAGAAGATCAGGTAACAAACTCATTTTTTTACCAGACCACCTTTTTATTGGGCACATTCAGGCTGTCTGCGCCATCTGCAAGGGAGTGTGTGATACTAATGTTGGGACATGCAGTGTTTATAATCCTGTACCAGGATTGCCACTCCTAACTATATGGTTGTATCTTATAATATTAAAAATGGCAGTGACTATGTATATCAAATTGGGTTCTTTTGTGCTTACAAAATGCAAGTTAACTTGCACTGCTTCAAAATCACTATATATTTTTGTTGACATGCTGCTTTTTTAGTTAGTATCAAAACTAATGATATAAAAGAATAGCTTTTCTATAGATCCAGGATTGGGAGTGAGGGGGTTGAGTGCCACCACACCTGTTTGGTTGTGCAGTGCACATGTGCTGAGCTCTCTGAGCTCACCAGCTGATCAGCACAAGGCCTGTCAGGCTCTATGAGAGCTCCCTGTGCAAGTGGAGCTCTGGTGGGACCTATGTTAACCATCCAGTGAGCTCAGAGAGCGTAATGTGTTTAGCTCTGTGCTGATCAGCTGGAGAGCTCACTGCTTGCGGATCTCTGGCAGTACATGTGCTGATGAGCCTGAGGTCACTGGGTATGAGGTCACTGTGGTGGGTGAGGCACAGCTGACGGGATGATGTGACCTCACCCACCACACTTTTCTGGATCTGCCTCTGCTCCAGCCATAAAGCATGTGTGGCATCAGAGTCCTGCCTCTCCTGTGCTCTGCTGATAATGTCTCAATGATAATATCCAGCAGAATGCTCCAGCAGAAAATGTTTCTGATAGTCCATGCTGAGTACCTGGTGTAACACATAGTGGTGACTTCTTTTCTGGATTTTCTTTCCAGTTAGGGTACAAGGTCACCCTGTCATTGGGTTGTTAATAGAAGGAGCCAGAGCCTCCTTCTGTTATATGACATAAAACTATGACCCAAACGTAGCCTCATCCTCATGGCAGTGTGTGTGCAAATTCATACACAAAACACAGCTGCAACAGTGACACGAGGGAACAAAACCATCAGAGCATCTGTGGAATAATGTTGTCACAATGAAGGTTGAACGTGAACGCCTTTCAAGAACATAAATAAGTCACTGCATAAAAAATTCTTAGTGGAATGTTCTAAAGCACTCAACATGAATCTAATTCTCTTTGTGCTGAGGTTGATGGGAGTTTCCCTTTTGACTTCAGTGAGAAGCAAAGTCTGGCCACTGCTGAATATGTTTGGAAATCCTTCTTCATATTTTTATTGTCCATATGGCCCAGGGACAGCTGTTCAGAAGAAAAGAAAATGTAATGATACTTCTCACAAGAATAGTAGTATTGCTCTTAGGACAATACTGTAATTGTTCAATAATCTCCACCTGCCATGAACATGCCATGAACAGCCATTCATACACTGCTTCTCAGTTCCCCAAGAGCTGGGGAATCAGAACATGATTGCCCATCAGCATTAAGCTGTGTGATGTGACAAAATTTATGGATGTTTCTTCCAACCATTGCTCTCAGGCCAGCCTTTTCCTGGTCAGTACTATTTACACAATGAAATGGGGAGAGAGAGCTCATTCTGAATAAGTGGGAGAGTTAAAAAAACAAAAACAAAAAAACTCTGAAACAATGCGTCACTGAAAAGAGAGATATTCCAACTTAGTGTTTAAATATAATAGGTGACTCAATTCTATTTTTGACATTCACAGATACACAACTGCATTTGAGACCAGTGATCAGCCAGTCACTGATATTTTCCACTTTTCTGTCTTCGATGCTGACAACAATCAGCTTGACAGCCAGATGTTTACCATCACCATCACACCTGTTCATAACAGACCATCAGTTATTGCTTTTGCTGATCATATTACTGTAAGTAATAGGTTCCAGTGCTTAAAATGGCAACGAGAACTTGCTTGATCTAAACCCCTGAACAGTAAGTTTCCCGGATACAGTACACTGTGGTGAACTACCATCTAGTAGTATAGATGTGTCTTCCACATGCAAAGCATTAGTACATTTTTTGATGACCAGAGGAAATTGAGGGTGCTCTCATGTCGCTGAATCTCCTGTCTTCATTTACATTGTAACCAGTGGTCCCAGCTTGTCAGCTGAAGTAGATCAGTATAACTCCACTGGTGCCAACAGAGCTAGGCTGACTCATCAAAGTTGAGGAGTTGTCCGGCTTTTTCACTAGGGCTAGTGCTGGATGAATATGAAAACATCTGGAGGTTTGGATCAACATACAGCATTCCAAAATGCTTATCTGAACCGTTTGATGTAGCCTACCTCCCTTCCCAACTTTCCACTCCCTTTTTTCCACTATCAAAAACTTCTCACTCAACAAAGATGCAGCTTGTCACTCCTCCCACCAGGTCACTGTGACATGCCAGAATACTCTCTGCTGCTCATTTCACTCTGTTACATTGATGCTAGCTCAACAGCATGGGGCAGCTGGTAGGGGCAGGTAAGCCCTCACCTTACCCCAATTTTCTCTTTGGTTTGTTTTATATTCCAGGGGTAGGGAGATGGAGCAGGGGCGATGCATAGGGAGTACATGCGGGTACATGTGCACCCCCTGCAAAAAGGCACTGCCTGCCCTCCGCTGCCAACAGTGCCAGCAGCATTTGTGGGAGCTCCACACTTACCACCGCTGCCATGCTCCCACTGCTGCCAGCGCAGCTGTGCCCCTCAGCTGCCAGGGACATGCGTCGTTCATGAGATGGAGTGTGTGGCAGAGCAGTGAAAACCCTTCGCTATTGATTCAGAGGCATGAGTACAGACCTCACTCTAGACTCATACTAAAGACTGCCCCTAGTTAACCCAGCTGTAAATGGGCACCCAGCTGCATGAGTTGGGAGGGTCAAAGGAGGATGATTGTGATTCTTGCCATATTACCTCCAGGAGTGCTGTTGCCTGCAGAAGCTTCCATGCCTTAACCATGACCTGTTTGGATTGGGCAGACCTTGAACTTTGTTTGGTTGGCACTTCTTAAAAGTGCAGTGTCACTGGGAATGTCAGGAATTACTTCTCTACCTGCTCCATTAGAGACTGATAGCAATTGTATGCTAGTGGACTCATGCAGAAATAGGCAAAAGGTTAAGCTTAAGCTGCCAGTGTCATGAATTATCTCTTCCCTCTTGCCCCCTCCCCTACCCTGAGTGTTTGATCCATTCAGCAATGAATGTGGAACTTACCTTTGTTTCTAAAGCACATGAGTTTTATTTCCCTTTTCCTGGTTTTCAGGTTGATGAGGGAGGGAGGGTCCCGTTGTCCATTCACCAACTCCTAGCCACTGACTACGATACAGCCATGCAAGAGCTGGTGGTTACAATAATCACTGTACCCATATATGGGTGCATTGAAAACACAAAGACAGGTAAATTGTACATGCATCTATTTTCCCTTTCTTTTGATCAGGAAATAGGAACACAGAAGTGGGGTTGGGGATTTCATCAAGGAGCTAACATGATCAGCTGCAGCTACATCAGAGAAAGGTTTTAAGAGGCAGATAACATGCCCCCAGAGAAATTTTCCTGCTTACCCTTATTAGTAAAGGGCTGGCTCATGCTCTGGACCAGGAGCCTTTACAAAGTCGTTGTTTAATATTTAACGATTACTCTCATAACTCAGGCTGTTCTTGTTGTCCATAGCAACCCTTTCCTGAATCCATCTAATAAGTGTTGCATGAAGTTTAAAAGCTAGCTAAGCTATGGAAGAGCTTAGCTGGAGGAATTTGGTGTATAATTATATCGCCTCAGAGTTATGAGGTGTCCCTTCCATTATCTGTGGGTGTTCCTCATTAGGACATGTGCCTTCATGCACTGTAGGTGCTCATAAGAGGACGACTTCATTTCATATTATTTTGCCTATAGCAACCCTTTCCATTACACTGTTGGTTGTTCAGCTGTTGCCCTGCATCCCAGGTTGGCTATTTTTCAGTGGCACCATGAGTGTGTGCCCCCAGTTCTTAAGTCATTACTCCAGACCAGATCTTTCCCTATTGTGGTAAAAACAGCATAGGAGCAGGAAGCTCTGTGAGTCTCCCTGACAGTTTCCACTGAATTCTTCTGTCTGAGGGGCAGAGGCAGGTGTTCCCTATATCAGAGAGCCCAGTGGTTTTGCCCACTAGTTACAGGTCTCTTTAAATCTGTGTGTAACTCAGGAATCAAGTGACTGCAACCTTCTTATACAGATTGTGTGCTGCCCAGCTGGCTTCTCCCAGAACCTACCAGTACCATTTCTTTGCACTGAGCTGCCAAAGACTCCCCAGACAGCATCTGCTGTTGGAAACCCTGTGTGAGGTGCATTTCCCAGCAACAAGCAACCTCTCTAGAGAGATTAATACAGTCTGTATCTGCATTACATTTTTATGCTGTTTCTACCATGGACATGGGGAGAAGATAATGAGAGATAATGTCACCGAGGTCATGAGGCAGGAGCATATCTACATAAAGTCCCCAATGCATGTGCAGGTTACAGATAGTATCCAGCCCTTAGCTTTTGCAACAAGGCCTCAGGACAAGCGCTCTTAGAAGGGCTTTCCTTGTCAGAATCCCTTCCCCATTGCGTCTTAGTTCACAACTCTGTTTTATGACCAGAGCAATGGGAAAGCCCCAGACCCTTTCATTTCTAGGGACTGTTCCTTTCAGTGCTTCTGTATCATCAGTAAAACTTCAGTGGTTGTGGGATTTGGTTCCACCGTGGAAACTGTAATTGTGGCAGGACATTTTAAAATTGATTGGTGGTCCTAGGATTAGACCTAGGGGCTAGAGAAGCTGAACTGTAAATCACTCAGCTGCTGTGATGTTTTGTTCTGCGGGGTTTTTTTCTTTCTAACATAATAGGCTGGAGGTTGCTCAGAGTGTAGACCCAAGAAAAGATACTGGGATAATTGTAGCCACCACACCAAGTCAGGCTGTCACATAGCACTGCACATGAAGCACCTTAGGCACCATTTTAAATGATACCACACAGCTACCACAGTTATTTTATGTTCTTAGCACAGGGAACAAATTATGCTCTGTAGGGTACCACTATGTGGTAAGTTCTGGCAAACGGTTTGGTTTATATCAGCAGCTCCCTTACTAGCTCTGGCCCATGCAGACTGTTATGCAGTACCCTGCATCCTTATTCTTTGTGTCCTGTGAAAGAGCAAACATAAGCTTGTATTTCAAAAAGACTAATCTCTGATCAGTCTTTAATAGACAATTTGCTTGGCAGCCAAACAGTTTCAAGGGTGATTGAGTCTGGAGGTTGTGCTGTGGAAAGATGGTGAATTAGTAATTATCACTTTAGACAGGCCTAATAAAAGGGGACAGGAACCAGATGACCCTGTAATTAAAAGGACACTATTCCTTTCTGCAGCAGAAGCTGCTTTCGGGGTGGGTCTCTAAATATATTAATAGTAAATTACAGAAAGGAAACCTTGGGAGTGCCATAACTTTCCATTATTTTCTTATTTTTTTTTAAAAATATCAATGAAACAACTGCCCTATCACAGACGGTGCTTTGTTTACAGGTGCTATTTTTGGCCCTGGGGGCACAGCGGACTCAGGTGCATCATTCCCCATTCAAGATGTGCTAGAGAACCATGTGTACTACTTTCAGAGCGTCCATGAAAGTGTTGAGCCAACACACGACCTCTTAAGCTTCTCTGTGAGCAGCAGCTCCATCCTGCCTGAGACATGGAGCATCAACATCACCATTCAGGTAGACAGATTCTGAGGAATGACAAAACCCTCCCCCCAGAGCGGGTGGCTTCTACAGTGCTACCACTAACCCTAGGCCAGATTGGGACCTGTTCTGAATGGCCACAGAGGCGAATAAGTGGGTAGAAGGTGCCCCTTACTCTCTCTTGTTCACCATCCCGACCCTAGGAATGCAGCTCACCTCCTCTCATGCATGAGGGGACCCAGTGGGTGGGAAGAAAGCAGCCTTGTGAGACACTAGCAAAACACCCTTCAGTGCAGGTAAGCTTCAAAGAGCTGTGGGACAAAATGTACCCAGATGGCCAGCATAGAGGATGTTTCTCCTGGAGCACAGGAAAACTGGGAATGAGACTGAAACTGTGAGAAACAACCCAGTCCCTGCCTCACTGCTGAGGCACAAATTGGCATTGCTACCCCTTTCTCAGGTCTCATGGCTGAGGTACTGATTGGCAAAGATTTCCCTCCATCTCAGTGTGCAGATTATTAGCCAATATTTCAGAGACTATGTATAACAGGGGTGTCAAACCTAGGGCCTCTGGCCTGGATCCAGCCCGCAGCTCTCCATGATCCAGCCCGTGGGTCTCAGATCAACCCCATGCTCCATACGAAGTGTGTGGAGCTAATCTGGTGCATGGCTGGACTTGGCACCACAGGCACTGCACACAGCACAAGGGGTCAGTCCAGGATGTGTGTTGCACATGGTGCCCATGTCAGACCCATGCTTGAGTGCTAGCTCCAGGCTGGTCTGGATCAGGCCCCAGGCCATCCATGCATCCCGAAGCCAGCCAGTAGGGCCAGTCTAGCGAAGCATTGCATTCTGTCCCCCTTTGACTTGTACAGCCTGCGTAGCCAGTCCAGCCCTGCATGCTGCAAGTAGCTTGGCTCAGCCCTGCTCTGGGGCTCGCGCTGCATGTGGCATAGGGAGCCAACATGGGGTGTGTGCTGTATGCAGTGCCCTGTCAGACTGGCCCTGTGCAATAGTTCCAACATGCAAAGACAGCTTGGGAGTTGATCCAGATTGGCCCTGGAGCCAGTGGCCAGAGCCAGTCCAGGGCGGATGCCACATGTAACCTCCAGCTCAGACCTTTTATGCTGCATGCAATGCCTGGTGCAGCCTTCATACTTAATGTAGTGCTAACCCCAGAGCAGGACTGGCATGAGCTGCATGTAGTGTGGAGGGTTGGACTTGGCCCCAGGGGTTGGAAGCTGGCATGCAGTCCTGGGGGCTGGCATGGGGCACACTGCATGCAGTGTCCCACTGGCCCAGCCCTCTGTGCTGGTTCTGGTGTGTAGTCCCAATCCAGCCTGCAAACCAGTCCAGCTTGACACCCCTGATTTACCAACGCCACCTGCTTAAAACTTTTAACAGTAATATCAGTTGAGTGTGCAGATTTCTAGTTGAGGCAATTTCCTTTTAACTTCATCCTCAGGGCAATTTTTGCCTGTCTGGGAAGTGTCTCTTCTCCTGTGTGACTGTCAGTCTTTGTGTTTTTGTAGCGACAGAACGATGAGCCCCCAAAGATGGTGCTGGAACCTGTGAGAATGCGTGAGAGCTTGGGAGTGGTGATCAGCAATGCTTCCCTGAGCCTGCAGGACTTGGACACGCCAGATAATGAACTTGTTTTTGTTGTTACCCAAAAGCCCAGGCATGGTAAGATATAGCACTTTTGGAATAGCTGTTGCTTTAAGAGAGGGGCCTGATGTGTCCCTGTCACCTGCTTTTGTTCAGTGCTTAGATCTCTGGCAAAACCAAGGGGGATTTGACCATCCGTGACATGCCAGTTGCTAAGAGTGGTCAGATTCCTTCAGGGGAGGAGATAGTGTCTGTTGTCAGGGGAAGGAGGAGCAATATTGCAACCCATCTCTCTCAGAACACTTTGTTCCATAGCCCTACAGCTACAGAAAATCACTGGGATGCTCACTCCTTCATGGTGTGAAGCTGCAGAAGCCTCACAGCAGTGGAAGTAGCCAGGTGAGGACACTGTCTGTGAGGCTTACCACCACAGACACTCATCACTGCTACTTGCTTTGCATTCTGAATACAAAATAACTAATTGGCCTTACAGCACGCAGGCCCTTGTCTTGGCCTCACAAGGTCCCTCTTGGCCCAAGGGAAGACAAATCAGGATAACTCAGGCAACCCCAGCCTTCCTGCAGCCAGCTTTACCTGTCTCCTTTTATTTGTTGAATTCATAAACCAGGACTAGACAACAGCCACGGAGAGTGGGCGCACACAGTTTAAGTTCCAGAGTTTCCTGTGCCTGGAATAAACCCTTCCCAGACCCAGTAGCTGGTACATGTGATGCATAAAATACTAGGATGTGTTTTCACTATGGGAAACATTCCCTGTCAAAAGATCAATAAATGCCCATTTATACATGGGTACTGTATATAGCCACCATTTGTTTTATGTGCTAAAACCAACCCTTACGCAGTAAGCATTTCCTTTTTTGAATCCTCTTATGCCGATGGACCTGGTACTGTGTGGGAAGTGAATGCTAGGCTATGCTTATGGCACCCAGATACCTTTAATTCATTGTTCATAATGATCTACTTTCCCAGACCATTTTTGCCAATTGGGGTTGGATCAGTCTGTCTACAGCAGGAATGCACAAAGCAGGAGGGTACAGGTGTTTTCCCCATCTTTCCATCCAGCCTCCTTCTCCCCACTTTTCCACCAAGGTTCAGGGGCCAGAGTGCAATCACTGATTCTAATAGCTCTCAGGACAAGAGAGGACCTGACCCAAGATAGGTGCAGAGGACTACAGAGGGGGAGCCTGTTTTATGAAGGCATTATATCATAGGCCATACACAAGGTTTTTCCACTGTGGTCCCTCTGGGATTTCTCCCCAGGTCAGTGCAGATCCACATGGGTGCCAATGTATAGTCATTGGTACAGTGTGGGTGCAAGTGTAGTCATTATAGGCCTTAAGAAAATGACACAGTTCACTTGCCTCCTCCAGAAACCTTTTCCAGGAGGCAGTCCTGAAAACTATTTTTTGTCAATGCAGTTGAGACAAGACTGTTACAGTTTTCAGCAACCATGGTCAAAGCTTTTAGCATACCCACCCTGCCAGGCTGTCTAAAGAACAGCTGTCTCTGGACACAGCTAAAGGTCTATATGAAGAAAGAGCTTTAAGGCTGCTGATCATCTGGTTCAGAATTACCAGGATATGATATGATAGAAGTTTGTAAAACCATGAATGTCATGGAGAAAACAAACAGAATTGATTAGTTTCTGTTATGCATAACATTAGAACTAGATAACATACAAAAACATTATTAGGTAACACTTTTAAATCAAACAAAAGGAAGGTTTGGGGTTTTTTTTTACACAGTGTGTAATTAATATGTGTAAGTCCTTGGCAGGATGTTTTGAATGCCGATAATTTAACCAGGTTAAAAATAGATTGGATAAATTCATGCAGGCTATGCCCTTCAGTGGTTAGTTAGGGGTGCAACATTCAGTTAGGTCTTCCTAGACCCCTAATTGCTGGAAATGGTAGACAGATAGGCACATTCTGGATAGGCCCTGCACATATGGATGCTGTTTCCATTAGCATCCATTTTCTGCCACTTTGAAATATAGGATACTGCACTAACTGGTCCTATGGTCTGACCCGCTATGGCATGCCTTATGTCCTTAATAATCGCCATCCCTGTCTTGGAAAAAAGTGACTCTTTCTGAAAGTAAGTGATAAGTAAGCTTTGAACATCCCACATTCATATATCTTTCTATTTAAAAAGAAAGTTGTGAGAGCTTAATGGATGAAGGGAGAGCTGGGGCCACTCTGCCTGGGTATGTTTCATTGCTTGTTTGTAAGTGTGCTTGTTCTTCCTCAGGTCACCTGCGCAGGAGACAGTCTTATTTGGAACCTCTGGAGAATGGGCGCATTCTGTCACAGGGCTCATCCTTTACCTACCAAGATGTTCTGGACAAACTGATTGTTTACACGCTAGCTGGTGCTGAGGCATGGTCGGATGAATTCAGATTCTCCCTCACGGATGGACTGTATACTGAGATGGGGAGGGTGGAGTTCTCCATGGAGCGGCCAAAGAATGAGCCGCCTACATTAGCTGTGAACAGAGGCCTGCAGCTTCCAGCTGGTACGGTATGAGTGTAGAGATGAATAAGCCATGTAGAAAATGACCAGTGAGGTTTTCAGAGCCAACCAAGGGATTTAGATGCACAACTGCTTTTAATTATAATCAAAGCTGCACAAGCGTTTAAATCTTCAAGCCAGATTTGAACATCTCAACCAAATGTTTTTGAGCCAGTAGGAGAGGGGGAGTAAGGAGACCTTTATTGCAGACCTAAATTTCTGGGTTTTATATGTTAAAGGAATATCAGATGTTAGAAATGGGTGGAGATACGTAAGATTTACTCTGAGTGGCAAGTACAGGTTTGCTCCCTGCATTTTATATTCTTAGTGTATTGCCTGATCTAGACTTGAATGTCTTAAGAATTTGTGCTTTCAACCATCTCCCCAGGAGACGTCTACAGCCTGAGGGAGCTCATCTTTGAGAATTTTTTTCCGATGTTCTGCATTGATTGGCATTTCTGAAAATGTCACTCATTTCTCCTAGTTATACTTTTTGGAAATTCCTGACATATTTCCTCTCCTTTTCAGCTTACAATATAGTTATTTCATCCTCTCCCATTTACCTCCATTTAGCTAAGTTATATGTAACTGGACCCCATTCTTCTTTCATATTAATCTTACATGGGTATAACTCAGGTGGTATCCCTGGGACTACTCTTGATGCACACGGGTGTAAGAAGTGTATTGAGCTCACTCATTTGTTTTCATGTTTCCTTTGAAGCTATTCCATCTAACCACTTAATCACCCTGCTGCTGTTCTCCATTTTCTTTCCAAACTTCCAGCTATGGAGAGACTCTTGAACCCTTATTACACTGAGAAAGCAGTGAAAGCGTACTGGCAAGGGTCATTCTGTTAAATAAAGATAGGAGCTACTCTGTTGGATTTCAGACTTGCTTTTTATCCTATCCAGAGGTACAAAAATATTAAACTACAATACAACTTTGAGTATCAAGAAGTGTCAGGGTTTGTCTGAAACCATCAGAGCCCTTGGGGTCTGGACAATAAGGAAATAGTCTGTATTCAGTACATGATGGAGATAAAAAAGTTGGGCGAGGAATTAGTAGAAGTGGGGAGCAATGCCGAGCATTCCTGTGGCACAGACACACTTCAGGGGAAGAGTTTTTTTCCTGCACTGTTTAAAATGAAACTTCAAAGCTCTACATAGGTAGAAATGACGGTGTGTTCAAGCAAAGCTTAGGGGTGGGGTGCTGCCTGTGGTGCTTCTAATACTCAATCATTTTAGACTCAACACACCCCTCACAAAATGCCAGATTTTAATTTTCACTTGTTTTCTGACTGTAGAAGGATAATAGAGCAGTTCTCATGTTGCAAAGAACTCAGAAGGATCACACAGGTCTGAACATTTTTAATATAGTGGATTCCTATTTGAAATCTCTGGGCTGATCTTGTGAATCACGTTTGTACACATAACAGTGCTAATATTGTGTGGCACCCTGTGACACCCTTAAAAGGATTTCAAGGCACCCTGCAGTGTCATGGAACTCTGGCTGAGAATCACTTTTCTAAGATCTGCAGGAGGGAAACCTGTGAGCCTCCCATTCCCTTTCTTCCTTCAGAAAATGTTATCTTTTTTCCCAGCCGACTGCCTGAGCACCTCTGTTTTCTAAAACAGGTTTCCATCCCCTATTAAAATCCATGACATTACTATCTTTGAGGGGGGGAAGGTGGAATTTGGGATAAAGGAAATTAAGGGTATGAAGGCTGTGTCGTACTTAACTTTTCATAGTTTTATAGTTACATAGTTGGTAGGGTCAGAAGGGACCTGAGCAGAGCATCAAGTCTGACCCCCTGCCTTGGGCAGGAAAGAGTACTGGGGTCAAATGACCCTGGCAAGGTGATTATCTAGCCTCCTTTTGAAGACCCCCAGGGTAGGAGCCAGCACCACTTCCCTTGGAAGTTGGTTCCAGATCCTAGCCGTCCTGACAGTGAAGTGTAGTGCCTCCTGATGTCTAGCCTGAACCTGCTCTGGTTCAAGTTATGGCCATTATTCCTAGTTTCTCCAGGTAGTGCTCAGGGGAACAGGTCCTCTCCCATTCCCCACTGGTCCCCCGGTAAGTTTATAGACAGCCACCAGATCCCCTCTCAGCCTTCTCTTGTGGAGGCTGAACAGGTTCAGGTCCTGCAGCCTCTTCTCACAGGGTCTGCGCTGCTGCCTCCGATCATGCAGGTGGCCCTCCTCTGGACCCTCTCAGTGCTGTCTTCATCCCTCCTGAAGTGCAGCACCCAGAACTGAACGCAGTACTCCAACTGCGGCCTGACCAGTGTCGCATACAGGGGCAGGATCATTCCCTTGGCCCAGCTTGTGATGCATCTGTGGATGCATGACAAGGTGCGGTTAGCTTTATTGATCACGTCCTCACGTTGGCAGCCCATGTTCATTTTGGCATCAGTGATGACTCCAGGATCCTTTTCTGTCTGTGTGCTGACAAGAAGGGAATTCCCTGGCCTGTAGGTATGCTGCTGGTTCTTTCTCCCTAGGTGCAGTACCTTGCACTTGTCAGTATTGAAACCCGTCCTGTTCTCATCCACCCAACCCTGTAACATGTCCAGATCTAGTTGTAGCCTGTGCCTCCCTTCTAGCGTGCCCACCTCTCCCCACATCTTAGTGTCATCTGCGAATTTGAACAAGGTGCTTTTCACCCCTTGTCCAAGTCACTGATAAAGATGTTGAACATGGCTTTCAATGAGGAGCATAATTTTAAGTGAGTTGGCCTGCTCTTGGTCGCATTTGTTGGTTAAATGCCAAACGTGGGCTCCTTTAAAAGACTCCCATTTAGGCATTCAAATTAGCATTGCACAGGGAAAGGTCTATTTTTGTGCTGCTTTGCCAAACTAAGCATCTAGATGCAGTATTTGGGTAGCCTGCCACTATTTCCCTGGTGCCGCACTGCTTTCCTTTGGGGAAATTAGTAGAATTTCCTTGAAACGGCCACATACAAAATCCCTGATTCTTGCAAGTATAGGACATTACTTATAAATAATGCAATTGAGTCTTGGCAAGCAATATGGGAGGATTGAGGGGAGCTGTTTGTATGCCTTCTTTTGCTGTCTAGGCTCAGTAGCACGCATCACAGATCAGCACTTAAAAGCAGCAGATATCGATTCAGATGACCTGAAGCTCAGATACGTCATGAAGAAAGATCCCAGTAGTGGGCGTCTGCAGCTGACTAAAATTGATAACCTGGTCCAGATCTCTGTCAAGGGACCTGTCAAAAGTTTCACCCAAGTCGATATAAATAAAGGTGGGCAAGTTTCTTGATTCTTTCATTTATGCTGAATAAAACTGACTTTGCCAGCTGTTTTCCCTCAAAAGCCCTTAAAAACAGAATTCACAGCTAAGGGCTTTGTTTTGCTTATATTAACAGAAGAGATATAGCACCAATTATTAGCTGCTTTAACTGAGAGCAGTGAATTGTACACATTTCTCTTATCTAAAATAGTCACGCTCGCTATTCACTACTTAAGATTACCATTATTAAAAATAGTATCTTGCTACAGGAACATGTGAGATCTAGGATCCTGGACTTCCTCAGTTCTGTGTTACTTAGAAAGCCATAAAAGTGTTCCTGAGAGCTTTATTTTTAAATCAGCTTGCCTGAACCTGAGGCTACGTAGATCTTGTGTTTGTGTCTCAAAGAGGAGGAGGAATGGGTCCCATTGACTTCCAGTGAACAGTAATGCAGAGTTGTGTTTGCTGTTTGTGGAGATGGGCCTTGACAGCTTTAAGCTAGCTAATTCATATCCCAATAGCAGTCCAACTATGGCAATATGGGCTTCATTGTTGGCTGTACAAACCAGCTCAGGACTTCATGTTTTTGTAGCTGAAGGCCATGTTAGCACATCAATACCCAAGAACCCAAAGTAGTTTATAATAGCTCAGATAGGTCTACACAAGCTGCGGTCACACCTTTGATTTGTAATGTAAATATACCCTCAGTGGGACTTGTTTTTCTTTAGTCACTTTGGCACCTTCAAGATCAAGATATTTTTAGCTAACCACTGAGCTGAGCAGCAAGTTATATTTTAAAAAATATATCCACAATAGCCTTGGGGAGAGATGATGATAAAGGGTGCTGACAGACATGCAGCTGCCTGCTCTAAGTCATGACCCTTCACAGAAAGCTCCATGAGTTAAAGCGACTCCTGCCCCCCAACCCAACAGACATTCACTGTTTGGCTGGGGCAGGGGAGGATATCGAGCTCCACTTTGGAGCTGATCCAACAGAGAGAGGCTGTCTACCTGCAGTCTCTCTCCCCATGCCCTGCGCCCCCAGTTCTGATGCTGTCTGCAGGATGGGAAGGGAGGGGAGGGAGCTCTGTACTGGGGTTTGCCCATCCTGAGCTGGAGGGTGAGGGGACTGGAGGGGTGGCCACAAAGCAGGAGGGCTCCAATCCATCCACCCCCACTCCATCTCAGGCTGGGCAAACCGCAGCCCAGAGCTCCCTCCCCTACCTTCTTCCTCCCATCCTGCAGACACCACTGGGGGTGCGGCTGGGCTGCATCATCCCAGCCCTGATCACATGCAGTCATGCACTTCTGTCAGGGCTTGGTGTAGAGTGCTTTCAGGGGGCTGATCACATGACAAATGTCACTTCTGTCAGCATCCAAAGAGGCAGAAGGAGAAAAGAGTAAGGCAAATCTATCAGTGAGGATTTGCTTTTCAGTAAGGTGATCTCTGAAAGGGTGTGTCAAGAGGAGGTGGGAAAGAGAAGGGGAAGGGAAAATAACACACAATCCAGAAGCTGTGCCAAACCCAGTGGTCTGCTAAAGAGCTAGCGGGAAGGGTGCTAGGCAGATTCCAAAATAGGTAGCAACAACAGACGATGCACATTGTATTTAACCACATCTTCCCCTCTGCTCCCTTTTCAGGGCAAGTGGAATACAGTCATGAAAAAGGGGAGCCAGGTGGGAGCTTTGCTTTTAACTTTGATGTGATTGATGCAGAAGGCAACAAACTGATGGACCAGTCATTCTATATTAGCATCTTGGGTAAATGATGGTTTACCTAAACATGTGTACTTAAGGGTTATAGATTGATAGGGAAGGGGAAGGCTCACTCTTGTGCCAGCCTTTGCATAAAAGATATAAGAGGAGTGATGTGACAAGGTCCTAAAGACCCCAAGTGTGGGTGAAGGAGAAATTCCCTGGCATGGGAGCTGTAGAAAAGAGCCACTGGTTGTTAGACTGTTGGAAATGAAACAGAGTCTTTCACCTATAGATTTAAAGACCAGAAAGGGTCATTCTGATAATCTTACCTTATCTGGCATAACACAGACCATGGATTTCCACCAGTGGTTCCTGCATTAAATCCAGTGCTTCTGTTCTTTTTTAAAGCATAGGTTTTAGAAAGATAACCATACATGATTGAAATCATGCTTTTGACAAAAGATATTCAAAGAAGTTAAACTTGATGACAGCATACTCCATTTAAATACATAGCCTTGGGACTATCTAGACACAATGTAAGCCATGCTCACTACCTGTCCAATGCAGTCAGTGCTTTGATATTAGCAGCTTCAGAACTGACTAGCTCCCCTCAATTTCAAGGCTTGTGAAGAGCCTAGAGCTACCTTCCTCCACCATTTTCTGGCACCCAATAGTATGGTATTAATAGGATTACAATTAAGTTACATAGCAGACACTTGGGTAGAAAGATACTAAGGACTTAAGTGGTTTGAGTGCTTTGCAATAGGCACATAACCTATGTTTGTTACAAGTTAGGCAATAGACAACCAATTTGGACTGGTGCTGTGTTCTGCATTTAAACAAATTATGCACTTATCTGGTACGTATTCATGTGCAATTTACTGTGTTTAGCTTTCTGTTTATCGAAAATTCGAAACCTTTTGAAAATGGTGGCATAGAGTGAAACCACCAATTTGAAAAATAGCTTATTATTTATAAAGGGCCAGCACAAAACCCATCAAAGTAAATCAAAGGGACTCCCGTTGGTTTCATGGGTTTTGGATCAGTCCCATTGTGATATGACTGCCACTGGGCTTCCATTAGTGATACTTGAATGTGGAATTACATCCTCATGCCCAAAACAGGTAAAAAATTATTTGTCTCTGAAAATTGCTGCTGTACGTGTGTGTGCGTGTGCGTGCGTGCGCGCGCGCGCGTGTGTGCATGTATGCATACAAGTACACTGTGTGTGAAGGAGGTTAAGCTGATTGCATCACAGACCCCCTTGTCTTGGTACTTTCAGAGGACAGGCTCCCTCCGTACATCATTGCTAACAAAGGCTTGGTCTTGGATGAAAATTCAGTGAAGAAGATCACAACCCTGCAGCTCTCTGCCACAGATCAGGACAGCGAGCCTGCCGAGCTCCTGTACAGAATAACAAAACAGCCGCAGCTGGGGCACCTGGAGCATGCCGCTTCACCAGGTTTGCAAAGGCATTGACTTGCTCTGCTGACTCTTTCCAACTGCAGAGATTTTCAGGGCTTTTAAAATGTTAAAAGGTTGACTGCTTGAAAAATGCCCTCTGAGAAGAGATCACAGAATTAGATCACCCAGAAGAACACAACCAGCTAGTAACCCAGAGAGGTTAAGAGCAGGGTCAGTGGAGAAGAGTCATGCTTGGAATCTGCACAAAAAATTATTATTCCATCATTCATTGAGTTTATTTTCCATTGTGACCTTTACTCAGCAATCTGTTCTGGGGATTATGCCACTACTCTTGTGTAAATCTTCCATACTGTTGGCAGCTCTTCTGGACAGTTGTAGGGCACAGTAAGTGCAGTGCTGCTCTCCCTTGATGTGATAAAATGGAGAATGTGGAGAGGCATTCACATACCCCAGTGTAATTTACATCAGGTTTGTATACTGATATAAAACACATTGAGAGTAAGAACAGACAGATATGCAGCTCTTCTCGAGTAGTAGGTGCTATTAAATAATTTAGCCACTAGGTAGCAATTATCAAATGACTTGGGTAGAAATAAACACAAAACCTCAGCTAGTGGAATCTATATTAGTAGAGTTTTACACCTGATTCTTTCAGGAGTAATTCTTCACTGGATTGGATTAAGTTAATCTGCTGTAGAAGTTTGTGTTGTCTGTCCATTACTTTTTTAAGTGGTATGATGCTCATTACCTTGGTATAAGCATTTTCTCTGTCCACACCTAGACATTGAATAATTTGGGGATTCCATTTCATATGCTCAGTTTCATAGTTCCAGAACTTTTATAAAGGCAAAACCAATATCACATATAACTGGCTATTTCTAGTTGACAATGGTATCCTAGTTCATTATCTTCTCCAGCACTCATCTCGGTATATAAAATCCAACCCCTTCTCTCAACAGCAGTTAGGAAGTGGTAACTTAATTGCAAAGATCCCTGTATGTGATGGGTAGGCTTTATACTAAATTCAGCAAAGACTTTATAGCTACTGCTTTAAACAATTATATTTGCTATGCAAAGCTTGTGCACAAATAGCTTAGAACAGTGGTGGCCACCCTTTTTGGCAGGCAGGCCACAAGCTAAGTCCAAGTGTACTACAGTTTAAGCCCCAACCCCTCCATGAGTGCTGCTCTGCTCCCTATCCCTCCCTGCTGTGCTCTGACTGCCCTGTTCTGCTGCTCTCCTCCCCTTCCCTCTTCTCTCCTGCTGCTTGCCAGACAGCAGCTTCCCATGCCACTTGTGTCATGCTTGCCGTAAATTGACCTAGACTTTAAGTGCAGTCAAAGGAAACCATTTCTAGAAACATTTTTTGGCCAACATTATGAAACTTACAAGAGAGTTTCTTGAAAATATAATTTTACTAGCCAATTGCCCGTCAAGAATGATGTGGGAGGTGGGGGGAAGCGGGCGGGGATGGAGCCCTGTGCCCCCCTTCCTGTCTGGGCCCACTCCCCCCTTCCCTCCTGCTGCTTGGGGTCTGGACCCATTCCCCCGCTCCCTGCTGCAGTGGCAGGGGAGGGGAGGAGTGGGCCTGGGTCCAATGCGGGGGAGGACTGTGGCCGAGGGTGGGGAGAAGCTGGGCTGCCACAGTGGAGGTGGGGAGCAGTGGGCCCAGACTGACCCAGAGGTGGCAAGGGGATGGGAAGAGCAGGCTTGGGGCTGACGCGGGGCAGAGAGGCGGGGAAGTAGTGGGCCTGAGGTGGGGAGGAGGCTTGCTTCTCCCCTTCCCCTGGTGCTGCTGCATTGGGCTGGGCCCACTGCTTTCCCCCCCACACCTATGTCGGGACTGGACCCACTCCTCCCCTTCCTCCACCACTGCTGCCACGGTGTGCTCACTCCTTCCCACCTCATGTCAGGCCCACTCCTCCTCCCACTGCCACCAAGTGAGCCCTGCAGGCGGTGATGATGGAAGGGAGGAAGGGCAGGCTGAGGCCAGCGTTGGTGGCCTCACCTCCCCCCACAGCATCCCGACCCCACTCCCCCACCACACCACCACTGTCACTATCACCACTAAGCAGCGGGGGCGGGGGCAAGGCCAACTCCAGTGGCCTTGCCCCCCCCCC
>NW_017729023.1:7864418-7871354 GCF_001723915.1 Gavialis gangeticus | reverse complement strand
CCCCCCCCCCGGTTCCATCCACTCTGTTGCTGTCGGCTCCAAGGAGCAGGGCGGGGGAGCACCCAGCTGTGCTGGCCTTGCCCCTGCACTCTGTCCCTTGTATTCTCACCATCATAGCAGTGCATTGCCACTGTCC
Source organism: Gavialis gangeticus (assembly GCF_001723915.1). Taxonomy (NCBI): domain Eukaryota; kingdom Metazoa; phylum Chordata; order Crocodylia; family Gavialidae; genus Gavialis; species Gavialis gangeticus. Next base: position 7,871,218 of record NW_017729023.1, on the reverse strand, counting down.
AAATGCTTCTTCATACTCTGATTGGCTGTTATGGACAGACAGACAGACACATTAAGGCTTTTATAATATTAGAATGATTCCACTCCAGGGCCAGTTATTCCAGGATATTGTGTGTTCCTCTGATCTTTCTAGTGGTTTACTTCAAACCTCTGTGTTCACACAGTATGTTCCTTTCAGTTTAACTTCTGTTTACCAAAGGTTTTCTTTTTTCTCCCCTGTGTGAACTATCATTAGATGTAGAGGGTGCCTATACACATGCTCTGGGGTCGGGGGGAGGTGTTTTAATTAGAGCAGCTCTTCGGAGCCACTCTAATTGAAACCCCCCACAGCATCTTATGTATTCAGCATCCCGTGTTTCAAAATTATGGTGGGGGTGTTTTAACTAAAGCTCATTTGATGGACTTTAATTAAAGCACCTGCACCACCATTTTGAAACATGGGACACAGAATATATGAGAGGCTGCAGCACAGAACGCATGGTCTAATCAGAATGCATCAGAGCACATGTAAAAGTGCCCATGGACTTTAAATCTTTGCAGGGGTTCAGAAGGCAGACTGTCCTTTACAGTCTTGTTTTAGCAATTGGTTAGTCTAATCCAAGGGTGGGCAGAATGATAGATCTGGCCAGCAGCCTGACACCCATTTCCCAGCAGCCCCTGGCTGCATTGCCACAGCCAATTTCTATGGAGACCCTAGCAGCCGCAGCACAGGTCCAGAGTTTCCATGGAGACCAGCCCAAGCAGCATTGGCAGGATGCATGGCTGGGCGGGGAGCTACTCTGGAGCTCATCATACTCTGCAATGATGACAGCGTGATCTGGAACCAGGGCAGAGCCATGATCTGCTGCCTGTATGCCCCTGTCCGGGGCATGTGGGCAGCAGATTGTGGCTCTGCCCTGGCTCTGGACCACACTGTCACTGCTGCAAGATCCCAGCCCTGGAGCCATGCGCCCTACCAGTGCTGCTGGGGCTGGTTTCTGTGAAAACCCTAGTGCCACGCTGCCGCTGCTGGGTCTTTATGGAAACCAGCCGTGATGTGGGTGTGGGCTGCTGGGAAATAGAGTCCACTGTGGGCCTTATCCAGCCTGCAGGCCAGACTCTGCCTCCCTGCCCCCCTCCCCCCGAACCGGTCTAATCTGTCCCAAGTAGAAGATCTTCCTTAAACCCATTAAGTGTACTGGGATAAAGAATTGAAAGCAGAAATAAGCAAACCAGTTTGGAGGACATAAAAATATTCAAAGCTTTTGCCTAAAAATGCCAGAAAAACATTGAACCTAACATTTTTTTTCAGGATTGAAATAGCTGATTTAACTTTTTTTTCTTCATTACTTTAAATGTGCTAGTTCTGGTTTCACTGCTCTGCCAGGTTTTGGAAGAACAAAAAATAAGAAATGGTTAAATAGCATGAAAGAGTTTGTTCTCTTGGTTAAATTGTCCAGAAGAAAGTACTTGTAGCTCTCAGAAGGGAGTCTGTTTTCTTGGGCCTTCAAAATTAATAAGCCTGGATCATAAACCTTGGAAAATATGTACTTCTGGGGTTGCTTATTTGATCCAAACCTATGAACAAAACTTTCAAGGGTGGTATTAGAGTTCGGATCTAAATAATTTTGAAAGTCCCATGATGCCTGTTCCTGCATCTCTAGTCACCTAAATACCTTTACAAATGTCGCCCTATGAGCCCAAGTCATTTTTTAATGTTACCAAATCTTTTTTAGCCAAATAAAACCGGGAACCTTTTGCCCATGTTCAGTGAAGGCATATTTGGCATATTAATGTATGCTGTCTGAAACAGAAAATCACCTTTTCCATTTAACTTCCTCCCAGATTAACTTCTCTTAAATGCTCTGAATGGCTACTCCTGAGTCCGTTTGCTGAGATGGTGACTCACCATCCTATAATTTCACATGTTAGGACTGGGCAGAAATCTTCCTCTCTTGGTGAGATGGATGCCACTGACTTGATTGAAAACCGAATGGGTGGGATTTTCAGGAGCTGTCTGTACTGCTTCCATTGTAATCTGTGGTAAAACTGGCATTAGACCAGAACAGGTCAGCACCAAGTACCTAGAGAGTTTCTGGCTCCTGTTGCTTCACCCTTTTCTCACGATATTTGTGGAACATTTTGCTCCTTGTTTTTTTCTAGGCACAAGGATTAGCTCATTCAGCCAAGCAGACCTGGCCTCTCGCAGTATCCAGTACATCCACACCAGTGAGGTTGAGAGACATTCCGACTCATTTACTTTCTCTGTCTCTAATGGAGTGAATGAGGTAGGCCTAAGCACATTCATCTCAGAGTTGATGAAGATTGAGTCTGCAGAATTTTATAGAAATGCTGGGAATACATTGTTCTGATGCTGCATGGGAGACATGCATGCAAATGAAATGAAACAAGCTTTTGCTCCTGATCTCATAACTTAATACTGGCAGGTTTTCTTGTTTCTCATGCTGATGGTACTCGGATCACTGCCGGACCACATTTAGAGTGCGAGAAGGGAGGGATTACTCTCAGGAGCATTGAAAGCAGTCCAGGATGGCCCTATGAATCAGAATTTCCAAAGATCTTAGATCCAGATTTTCAAGTGCTTAGCAGCTGTCCCTTGTGCTCATCTTCCAATTAGTCAGCTTAATAGGGGCCATACTTCCAAATGTGCCTCAGATCGTAAAATCATAGAAAAGTAGGGACTTCAGCACATCTAGTCCAAATCCAGACCTACTCAAAGCAGGTCTTCCTTGTCCAAACCATCCTAGATAAATATTTATCTAAGAAGGTTGCCTGTTTCAATGTTTAACCACCCTCAAAATGAGAGAATTCTTCCTAACAACCAACCTACATTTCTCTTGCTGCAATTTGAGACCTTTTACTCCTTGTCCTGTCCCCTGTGGCCACAGAAACTGGTCTGTCATAATCATCTGTATTACCACCCTTAAAATCTTCCTCAGTTTTCTTTTCTGCAGACTAAATAATCCCAGGTCTTTTAGCAGCTCCTTGGGCATGTCTAAACAATATGTTTACTGCAGAGCTACCTAATTAGCTCTGCAGTAAAGTCTCCACATCTGCACGTGCAGCCCTATTAGGTCTCAGGAAACTAAGTTACTCCACAACAGGATAGTACTTGTATATCCTGTGGTGGAGTAAAGTGCTCAGTGGTGCTACACTAGCTAGCTGAAAGAGACCTGGGGGTTATGATCAACCACAGAATGAAAATGAGCTACCAATGCGATGCTATAGCTGGCAGAGTGAACAATACATTGGCTTGCATCAAATGATGCATCTCAAGCAAGACTAAGGATGTCATCCTTCTGCTTTACTTGGCATTGGTGAGGTGCATCTGGAGTACTGCATCCAGTTCTGGGCGCCAAACTTCAAGAAGGATGTGGAGAAGCTTGAAAGAGTCCAAAGGAGGGCCACAGGTATGATTAGAGGTCTGGAGGACAGGCCATACAAGGAGAGGCTGAAGGACATAGGACTGTTCAGCCTGAGAAAGAAAAGACTTAGGGGGTACTTGGTGGCAGCCTATATGTATATAAGGGGTGAACATCAGGGCCTGGGAGAGCATTTGTTCACAAAGGCACCCCAGAGGAAGATGAGGAATAATGGACATAAACTGTTAGAAGATTGCTTCAGATTGGACATAAGGAGAAACTTCCTTATGGTTCACATGTCCAGAGTCTGGAAAAAACTCCCCACAGAGGTGATACAATCACCTACCCTTAAGATCTTCAAAAGATGACTGGATGCACAGCTTGCTGGAGTCATCTGACCCGGCAGTCTTTTCTTTCCTGCCTAAGAGCAGGAGGCCTGGATCTGATGATCTCATGAGGTCCCTTCCAGCCCTTAACTTCTATGAATCTATAAATACACATGTAGACAGGGACAGGGCTGCTGGCTAGCTCCAAACTGGAGCACCCTTGTGCCCCAGACAGCCCCTCCATAGCATGTTGAGCCATGGGGAGCTGCCCCAAGCTGTCAGGCTGACCCCCCGTACCCCGTGACAAGTGGAGCTGCTCTGACCTGACTCAATGTGCTGTGGTCCTGGGTGCATGTGCAAATGCAGTGCCTGGGAGCAATAAACTCCAGTGCCATTTGTGCCAGTGTATTGCACCACGCTAATTGCACATGTAGATACGCCCCTTGTAAGTCATGTTTCTCAGACCTCTAATTATTTTCATTGCTCTCCGCTGGACTCTAAGTTGTCCACATATTTCGTGAAGTGCAGTGACCCAAACTGGGCACATTACTCCAGACGAGGCCTTGCCAGCGCCAAATAGAACAGAAGGATCGCTTTCCTTGACTTAGAAATGACACTTTTCTGTTAATGCAGCCCAGGCTTCTTTTGCACAAAGTGCATGCTGTTGGCTCATATTGGGCATGTCTACACATGTAGCTATGGCAACATTATTACTGTACCATGATTTAGTACTTCCTTTTGGAAGTACTGAATCATGGTGCAGTAACAGCCCATGCTGCGCCATACACGTGGTGCATGGTTATTTTTAGCAGCTACTTTGCTGTAGCGGTGTGCTATACTGGGGGAGCACATTGCTATGGCAAAGTAACTGCTAGTCACATGTAGATGCCCACAATGCTACGTCACCATAGTGCGTTACTACAGTGACATAGTGTCACGTGTAGACACGCCATTAGCTCATATTAAGCTTATGGTCCACTGTAGCTCTCCAGGTCCTCTTTGCAGTACTGCAGCCCAGCCAGTCATCCCCAAATGTATAGCTGTGCATACGATAATTCTGTTCCACGTGTAGGACTTTGTCTTTATTCTTATTGAATTTCATTTGATTAATTTTGGACCATTTTTCCAGTTTATCAAGGTTATTCTGAATCCTAATTCTATCCTCCAAAGTGTCTTCAACTCCATATAGCTCTGTGTGTCATCTACAGATTTGCTAAATTTGCATTCAGTTCCATCTTACAAATCATTCATTAAGATATTAAACAATATAGGACCCAGAAGAGACCACTTTCTTGATGACCTGCTCCATGATCTTTTCAGAGACCAAGGTCAGACTGAGTGGTCTGTAATTCCCCTGATTTTCCTTCTTTCCTTTCTTAAAGATGGACACTATATTTGTCCTTTTCAGTTTTCCAGGACCTCAGCCAACAACTATGAGTTTTCAAAGAATTTCAGTGGCTCTGAAATTACCTCATCCAATTTCTTGAGTACCCTATGGCAAAGGTCAGCAATGTTTTCCAGTGGGGGGCCAGAAAGAATTGGCTCATGTCAGAGGCACTTGGACCTGCTCATCTCTACTTCTCCCTGCTACCCAGTTGCAGTTCCTTCCCCCACCCCGAACTGCTAGAGCCTGTACTTATGCTGCCTAGCTGTGGCAAAGCTCAGAAAGAGCTAATGCCCCTAAAGGGATGCTCTGCAAGATGGATCTGGCACCTGGGTCATCAGTTGCCGACCCCTGCTTTAAGGCATATCCTGTCCAGCTCTGCCAACTTGAGAACATCTAGCTTCTCTAAATAGTACCTAACTTGTTCTTTTAGTATTCTGAGCTGCTTATCACCTCCTCTATTCTTGCTACTAACTGTATTTGTCATCTGGTAGCTGACATTACTCATGAAAAATCAAGTAAAAAGGGAATTAAATACTTCAGCCTTGCTTTTATCACCTCTGGCTTTGACCTGGATGCTTTCAACAAGCTTACCTCCTGCTTTGTACTGCACTTCAGAACAAGCGTATATCTCTTTGTATAATAGAGGGACACCACCTCCCTTTTTCCCTTGTCTATCCTTCCTGAATGATGTATACCAACCCATAATAGTCCCCCAGTCATGGAAACTAGTCCATCAAGTCTTGGTTATCCCAATTACGTCATACTTTTGTGATTGCACTAGGACTTCCAATTCTTCCTGTTTATTCCCCATGCTTTTTGCGTTTGTGCATAAACATCTTGGGTAACTAGCCTGCTGCTCTAAATTCTCTGAGAACATTGTTAAGGATACCCTTATTGCCTTCTCTTACTTTTCTTTTATATGGGTTATTTGGTTCTCTTACATCTGGGCTTTTGTCTCCAACTGCTGTTGAACCTAGTTTAAAACCCCTCTCACTAGGTTAGTGAGCCTGTATGTGAAGAAACTCTTCAGATGAAAAACTCTTTTGAAGAACTGACCCTGTGGGAGAGAAATAATAGCTGCAAAAGGGGAAGGTAAAAAGGGAGGAGAATAGGGAGTAGGAGAAAACCAATGTAAATCATACCAAAAAGAAAAGATGGAGCTTTGTAATGTTTATAGAGGTGGAAAATCCATACTCAGAGACTGGTTTTGACCCAAACTCAGTAGATTTGCACATAAACATCAGTATTGTTATTTATGAGATGCCCCTGTTGTCTCTTCATGCCATCATTGTGTCATTTCAGTCATGTTCTGAGTGGAGAGTGTGCATCATAAAGAAGTTGTGTGTTTCTTTCCCTTCCAGGTGAGTCAAACATTTGACATCACCATAAACCCAGTGGATGACTCCTTGCCTGTGGTGCAGAATCCAGGGATGAGGGTTCAGGAAGGGGTGAGAAAAACCATCACAGAGTTTGAGCTTAAAGCCACAGATGCTGACACAGAGGTAAGACAGAAATGACTCCCTCCTCCCCTCCCCCCACCTTGTTCTGTTGTACAGTTGATTTACCACAAAAATAGGTTTGCATTCAAAAGACAGAGGATAATTAATGGGTTCCTCCCAGCACACCCTTGGCCTAATCACAGGTGTTAGACAGCTTCAAATGAACAGCTGGTGGGAGGGTCCGTGTGTGTGTGTGTGTGTGTGTGTGTGTGTGTGTGTGTGTGTGT
>NW_017729023.1:7862505-7864378 GCF_001723915.1 Gavialis gangeticus | reverse complement strand
GTGTGTGTGTGTGTGTGTGTGTAAACATAGGGAGTCAGCATTTGAAAGAAGAAAGAGCTTGGCTTGAGAAACATAATGCTTCTTGTCTCCTGCCTACATGGCAGGGGGAGGGGGAAAGGTGCAGTGATTAGATCTAACTCTTTCTCCTTCCAGCATGGTCCCATCTTCTCTCTAAATGTCCCAGGCTCAGGACCAATGGCTCTGAGCTCAAGCTCGAGACTCAAGTCACCTTTCCTTACCACCTTATTCTGAATCTGACTGGCAGCTAAATAAATCCATGGGAAAAGTTTTAACATTCATAGAGCTGCTGTAACTGGTTTATGCTGTGATGTGTAACCTCAGAGCATTTCTCCAAGAGGGGAGCAGGAAGCAGTAATAGAGCTGGCTATGCAGGCTTTACCCAGCACCTTGCAAGGCACAAAGGGTAATTATTCTTGCCCCCAATATACCATTGCTTACCAGATCTCATAACCACGGATTTGACTGTAGTTATGGGAACAGTATTTTGCAGTATTTTGCTGACAGAAGAGACAGCACCTATGCTTCTCACTAAGCCAGGGAAAGAAGGAGTGCACTCACAAGCTGCTGCTTCATGAAGTAGAGAGGCAGCATGTCATGCTAGGTGACCCTGTTGTCTAGTGCAGCTGGATTGGCTCCCATGTGATCAGTATTGGTGTCAACCTGGAGACAGTGACAGTGGGAAATGGGTGTGTTGAGCACCAGTGTCCAGCCATGCTGAGCTGTCTAACCATTTCTTCCTGCTTCATTTGAAGTTTTGTACCAGGGAGGCTGCCTAGTAATGAGGTCATGAACAGTAGCATCCCTCTCTGGACCTACTGAGTGGAGTGACCTGCCTCTCCAACTAAAAGAAACAGCACCAGCTTCACAACCCTGCCCTCCTATCTCTTTCCTTTGAGCAGGCTGAATTGGTTACGTTCACCATCGTGCAGCCCCCCCGGCATGGCGTGGTTGAACGCACCCACAATGGTCAGCGCTATCGCCAGACCACCTCCTTCACCATGGATGACATCTTCCAGAACCGGATCAGTTACAGCCACGATGGCAGCAACTCTCTGAAAGACCGTTTCACCTTCACTGTGTCTGATGGGACCAACCCCTTCTTTGTTGTGGAAGATGGAGGGAAGGAGGTAAGGAAGCACAGGCAGGACAAAAGAGGTTTCCTGGAAGTGAATGAAATTTAGGTGAAGGGTGTCCCTGGCTTTTGACTGAGCCAGTGGCCATTGGCATAGCTCTGTTGACATTGTTGTGGGGCTGCTGGTGTCCTACCTTGACCTTAAATACTGGTGTTTTCCCTTGACCGAACATGTGGAAGCTCCAAGTTTTGCATGCTTTACGCTGTTTATAAGTAGTGTGTATGGGTGGGGGGGTGTGCACAAATGTGTGTGTTGAGATTATGCGGGTCATTGGCATCAACAGAATGATGCCAAAAGCACAAGCCAAGGATCTGCCATGACGTTAGTGGAGAAACACTTGCTCTCTCTCCATCTATGCTGTTTCAGTTGTAGAGTCAGTTATAGGGTCATGCACGGTATCAGGGTTGTGCTGTGGATGTCTTTCACAGTTTGCAGTTGTCCAGTGTAGTCCTGAATCACTGAAATGAGAGAGGAAAGTCCTCTCTCACTGTCTTTCAACTGCTTTAAGGCAAAGAAAGAGATTTGTAGAGCCCAAAGTAAAGCAGTACTATTAGGGGTGCACTGATAGGGATTTTTGGGGCTGATACTGATAGCCAATATTTAACGAGGCATATCAGCTGATACTGATCCAATTTTTGATACAGCTGCCTGCAGCTGGTAATTCCAGTGTGGTGGAAGGGAAGGGAAGGGAAGGGAAGGGAAGGGTAGGCACAGGGGAC
>NW_017729023.1:7862215-7862494 GCF_001723915.1 Gavialis gangeticus | reverse complement strand
GAGGGCATGGGGGGGAGGGGCGTGTGACCCCTGAATCTGCATGGGACAGGGCGGGCTGCACAGAGCTGTTCTCAGCAGGGGCTGGGCTCAGAGCGGGCCCTGGCAGTGCTGTGTCCACCCCATATATCGCTGCCGCCCTGCTCCCAGTGCTGCTGCTGCCAGCCCCAGCTCAACACCCCGCCTCCACCCATGTGCTGGGAAGAGATAGGGCTGCGGCTGGTAGTGCTGGGGGTGGAGCGGCAGTGAAATTTGCAGTGGATGCAGCATCCTTCCAGCACC
>NW_017729023.1:7831158-7857215 GCF_001723915.1 Gavialis gangeticus | reverse complement strand
ACCCTGGGAGGGCATGGGGGGGAGGGGCGTGTGACCCCTGAATCTGCATGGGACAGGGCGGGCTGCACAGAGCTGTTCTCAGCAGGGGCTGGGCTCAGAGCGGGCCCTGGCAGTGCTGTGTCCACCCCATATATCGCTGCCGCCCTGCTCCCAGTGCTGCTGCTGCCAGCCCCAGCTCAACACCCCGCCTCCACCCATGTGCTGGGAAGAGATAGGGCTGCGGCTGGTAGTGCTGGGGGTGGAGCGGCAGTGAAATTTGCAGTGGATGCAGCATCCTTCCAGCACCACCAGTGCCTGCTCCGAGCCCTGCCAAGAAGAGCCCCACGCAGCCCTGGCTGCAGCTAACCCCACCCCGCACAGATCTGGGGGGGCACCCCCCCATGCTCTCCCGGGGTGCAAGCAGTGGCAGGAGCCACCTTCCCCACCCCCTGAGTAGTCGTTCTGGCCCCCACCCCCCTCACCTGAGCAGCACGTGCCTCCTTCACTGTGGGGGACATTGATCTGCCCCTTCCCCATGACCCTTCCCTCCACCCTCCCCTTCCACTGCACCAGACTTACCAGCTGGAGGCAGCTCTCCCCACTGCCGGCTGTGCTCCTCACTGCCTGAGTGCTGCGCTGTGGCTGTGCACAGGACAGGCATTTATCAGCCAATATTTGATACAGCCAGTTTTCTTTGTATCAGTACTGATCTGATACCGGACCGATGAGCACAATAGATTCTTTTGTGAATCCTCTGTTTGTTCTCCTCCCCCACAGCTTCCTTAGCCCATCAGTCTTACAGGCAAAAGTACTCAAAGCATAAGCTCTCCCTTAGGTGTTGCTTGGTGTAGTCCAATGAATTCATTAGTCTTATGCCAGTTCATACTTGCTGAGATTGTGTCCCAGAACACCAAAGCACTGAAACATGAAGGCAGAAGGTTTACTGCATGTTCTGGGATGTACTGAACCATTAAAAAAATTGAAAGCATTCTTTAAATGAATGGAAATGCAGTGTTCCTTTGCTCTGTGTGCAAAGACCATCACAATCCTGTGGAATGACAATCTTGAAAATTTTGCTTTGCCACAGTGAAAGTCATTGAGACCCATAGACTGAAATCATAGAGTATTAATTTAATTCTCATCTCATTTCATCTCTTCTTTTAGCATGTCCTCTGCTAAACAGATATTGGGTATGTGCCCCCACAGCCACATATCCCTACATCTTACTTAAAAAATGCAATATTGATATGTGTTCATAGGCTACTTCATTAAAATTTTCACAGGGATATTCTGAAGTTTTTTAAAATATTGATTTCAGTATCCATTGAAAATAACAAAAATAAGGGAAATAACTGGGAGAATCAGATCAGGACCTCAATGTACTAGGCAGTTTGCCAATTGTAAAAGGCAGCCTCTGCCCCAAATAACTTAAAGCCTAAATAGGTAGAACACAGGAAGGGCGTGAGAAAAAATGAAAAGTATTATCCCCAGCGAACAGATGGTGGACTGAGGCAGTGGGAGGCTTGTGGGATCTTCCAAAACATATAGGCACTTAACTCCCATTGATCTTGGTGAGAATTAGGCACGTACTAGGGCTGTGTGAAATACCATCGTTTCGTTTCAACATCCATTTCAACATTTTGAAGGGATAGTGTTTCATTTCATTGTTTCATTTAATTTCCAAGCATTGTTCCATTTCGTTTCGTCAAGACAGTTTCAACGTGTTTCAGCATTTTGCCTATAGGCTATAATGGGGGATAATGAAAATGCTTAAAACTTTGTCATTTCTTGCCCGATTCAGATGAAAATTGCAGGGATGGTAGTCCCTTCTGAGGGCATGAAACCTGTCAAGTTTCAAGGAGATAGATGAAGGGGTTTCTGGGAAGCTGTTCAAAGGAAAACTCCTTACATTTGGCAGTAGCAACAGCCTCCTCTCATTCGGTATGCAGATCTGGGGGCTTGCACCCCCGGGAGAGCTGTGGGGCTGTGCTGGACTCCTCCCAGGGTTGTGGGCCCCCAGATCTGTGTGCCAGATGACAGAAGGCTGCCCTGCCACCTAGGGAAGATTCGTGCTGCCATGGCAGAGCTGCTCAGAGTGCAGCCTGGCAGTGGGAGGCGGGGAGAGCCTGAGCTGCACTCCACCTCCTGCCACCGGGCTGAGTTTCATGGGGCTGTGGAGCTGCACTGGGAGAGCCAAGAGTGCAGCCTTGGCTCTCCCCTTCCTCCTGCCATTAGGCTGCTTCAAAACTTGAAACGTTTCAAAACTTTCAAAATGTTTTGAGTGCCCTCATTTCATTTCAAAGCTGTTTCAAAACTTTTTGTTTTGTTTCAGTTTCACTGTTTCGAGCTTGAATGAAACACTTGGTGAAATTTCACACAGCCCTAGTACATACGTGCTTTTGAAAATTTCAGATGGAAACATAGCTGCATCCCAAGTAACTTTTCTGAAGGAAGGAGTCAGCTGGGATTCAACCTGTATCTCCTGAGTCCCAGTCCTGCCTCACCCAAAGGACCTCCCTCCCTTTCAGGCCCTGGTAATGCAAAAGCATATGAAATAAAAGAAAGGAGTCCATGGATTTCTGAGCATCCTCTGTTGCAGTTGAGGAAAGGGCAACTAGGGTTAGAAGAAGGTTTGGTTGCTTCTTGAAAGTGTCTGATAAATAGCAGTATACCTGCCTTTGACCCCATTTCTGTAGCATGGCATGACGACTTAAAATGCAAAAATGATCTAATTGCTACAAAGGGCTGCATGTGTACATGCGTGTGCATGATCCAGCACAGCCACGCAGTGTTGCAGAATCCTTGATCATAGAGAGTGCCAGATATATGTTTTCATACCATCTGCAGAGCCTGATCTAAAACCTACTTAAGTTAGGGATGATACCCCAAGAGATTTGAATGACATGTGGGTTAGGCCCAGGCCACATTCCATTCCCTGGCCTGCGAGCAACTTCCCTTCTGCAGCCAATGCCTTTGTCTTGGCAGCTTTTCCCTGCTCCCTCCTGCTGCCAAGACTCACACTTATAACCCTCTAGGTTACCTCCCAATATAAAGTGTGATAGGAATGTTTAAAAAGAAACCTTAGAAGTTACAGCTAGGTGGAAGTACTAGGGGTTTTTCCCCGTTGTTGTTGTTCTCTGTTCATGCAATGTCTGGCGCAACTGGGCTCTGTTCTGTGACGGGTTTCTATAATGGAAATAATAATTATTTTTATAACCCCACTATAAAACAAGCCTTTGTATTATTCTAGAAGGAGGTTTCAACAGCTCTCAGCAGTGGTCTACTTCTGTTTGAATTCAGTGGGTGTTCTACCATTGACTTCAGCTGGGGCTAGAATAAGACTGTTGCTGAATGTTTCTGAAAATCCCCTCCTGGGACACAATGCTTGTTACCTGCTTCTTTGTCTGTGTTCTGTCTCAATTATTTTGTAAGTTCTTCAGGCCCAGGGATGTGCCCTATTCCTTGCCTGTGAATCTTCTGGATCATTTGGAAAAATTATATCACTAAACAACATCTTCAGAGTTTATTCTGAAGCAGTAATTTACATGATATATTAATATCCACCTCTGCATCTGGACTCCTGCTCAGATTGTGACTGCGGCACCCCAGCGGTTCAAAGTGGACATTCTCCCTGTGGATGATGGGACACCCAGAATTGTCACCAACTTGGGCCTGCAGTGGCTGGAGTACGTGGATGGCAAGGTGACCAATCTCCTGTGTTCAGCCTGATCATGTGAGAAAAAGAGAGAAAGAGGAGGACTGAGAGATGTATAAGACAATTCAAATACCCTAGCATTTCTTTCTCTTATAGAAGTAGCAAAAGTTCAGGTATCTCCCTTTTGGTCTCAGGGAAAAAACTTAAAAAAGCAGAGGGCATGTTGGAGTCTATGAACTGTGACTACTAAAAACTTGATTGGAAGGGTTGTGGGGTGACAAACTTAATGATACCTCATACAGATTCTGGCTGGCAGAAGCTAAACTAATCTCCTTGGCCAGTTCCCTGAACAGTCTGCGCTTTGTTTGTATGGCGGGTCACTTCTACTGACTCACACCACGGAAATAAGATTGGGCCTCAGAGGCACAAGGTAGGTGAGGCCCAATATTGGAGTGCAATACTGACAGAAGAAAACTGGGTTGAAAATGCCACATTTACTTGAATTCAAGATGAACACCAATAATTAGATTGTAAACAAGGAAAATTTATGTATTTATTATAATTTTCAGTGTATGGTATCTCATTTTTGGAAATCATCTTAGATTCACTCCACCCACTGCTGCAGTAGGAAAGGCAGTGGTACAGGGGTAGGCAATGGGAGGGCAGGGGAGGCAGGCAGTGGAGAGGGGCAGACAGCCTGCCACCAGAGGCCTCCCACCCTTACTTAGCCCTCTTGTGCCTGGCATGCCACAGCCTCTTCCCCCTGCAGCCTTGAGCCACTGTCTCCCCTCCCCCCCTCACCCCCAACAGGAGGAACAACCCTCATCTTGGAATCAAGTTGATATAGACCAAAGAGTGCCTTTTCTCTATGTTTCTCTGATGACAATTGCTGGAATATTTGGGCCTTAAAGGAGCCATTACAATAGGTGTTTCACTGCAAATATTTCCTTCTATTAGTTGTATAATATACACATGCATGTGTTTGTTCTGCTGATTTGCCAAGTTAGATGGTGGTGCTTGGTACCCCTTTCAATTTTCTCAGGACTTGGTCTAAACCACAGAGGAAACTCAAGGTTATGCATAGCAAAATGGGGTTGCATTGCAGATTATTAAGATAAGGCTACTTCAACATAAACTGCCTGATTTATTAAAAGCATAAAAGCATTATACAGACATCAAATGGTTTTATTGCCACTATTTTCCATTCATGTTGCTCTCTCTCCCTGGGAAGTGCTAAGGAAGTGGAGTGAAACCAAGGTACATACATGAGCAGACAGGGAGGGAGGATTAAAACATGTTTCCTAAAACCAGACTGTGGACCAGGCCTGCCAAAGTTTTCAGCCTTCTTGGCAGAGCTAGATGATGGCTCGAGCAAGCCTGAGCTGTGTTTGAACTAAACGTGTCAAATTATTGTTTTCACACAAAACTAGAAAGGTTTGTCATGCCAAGTCAAACAAAAAATGACAGCTTTATGAGTTTTCGTTTATTCAAACCACAAACTCATCTTTAAAGTAATCAGATTTGAATCTGAATCAGAAACCTTTCTGTACTGTTAGGCTTTGTGTAAGGCATGGCCAGGCTCTACTGCCCCTGTCTGTCTCAGGCTGCCATTTGTCTGTCAGTTCCCTAAGTCTTCCCTCCCCAAGTATTCTTCTAAAGGGGAATTATTTTGATTGGCCCATGAATCAGACAAGCTATGCAGTATCTCAAGAGATTAACTACTTCATTGTGGCTTTAATCCAGGCAACCAATCTGATCACTAAGAAGGAATTATTGACAATGGATCCCGACACAGAGGACAAGCAGCTGATTTATGAGATAACAGCTGGCCCCAAACATGGCTACGTGGAGAGCAAGCTGAGACCAGGAGTAGCTGTGACTACCTTTACTCAAGGTAAGGGAGTGGGAATCAGGACTGCATGTCACTGCCCCCTGCCTTACTGCCATCCATGCCCATTTCCCTTGTCAAAATAGGTTACACAGAGGGGCTGAAATTGCTCTGTAAACATTGCTGACCTCAGAGGAATTACTTACTTTCCCATGTGTGAGGAAAGGAGAATCAGGTCCTTCTCTCCTGTCTTGAATCTTGTCTGTATTTACAATGCAAATGAACTTTACTTTTTTTCCCTTAAAGAAGTAACACCTTCCCCATAGAGCTAGACCCACATCCAGATCCCAGTTACCTTAGAGCTAGTTGTGGGGCTCCAGATTTGGCACAGAAATCTGTTTCGATTTGGCACAGAAAGGGTCAGCTGTGGATTTTGCATCTGGATGTAATTATTGCCCCAGCTGCAGCATGTCTGGATGTGGAGATTTCTGCTGTGCTCTCTCATTCTTTCCCATGCATTTAGAATGGTATCTCTTTTCTATCTCAAGCTATGTTGCTTTGAGGCTGGACTTTCAAAGGCTTCTGAGATTTTACAGCATTTATAGCTTGGACTTGCTACAAGTGAAGAGCTGCATTGGTTTTCTCCACCTGTGTTTTGTACCTTAAGAGAGAGAACATATCTGAGTGCAACACTTAAGGCAAAAAATTAAAATGGAGCCTGAAGCTCTTACTGCTGGTCCTTCTTGTCCTATGCAGAATGTTATCATTATGGGGTGATGTGTTTCTGACTACCTGCTTAGCATCTGCCTGACAGCTTGGTATAAGTATGACATTGCCAATATGACCCCTTTGGATTCAGTTGTGCTACTGGATGGTATTTTCAAAGGTACCTAAGCAACTTAGGAACTTGTCTCAATTGCATAATGGACTTGGGTCCTTAGAAGCCTCCATCTCTTTGAAAGTCACTTTTAAAAACCCTACCTTTGTTGTATTTGGCCACAAAGAGAAGGGGGTTGAGGTCTGAGGCAGACAGAGCACAGCCCTACTTCCTAGATATGCCTTGCCACGACCAGGGGAATGGAATGAATGCCTGCCACCCCTCCAGACACACACACATATACTGCCTCACTGGCCAGCAGAGCTGGGCCAACACCACAAGGTGGGAAGTTAGTCAGTGCTATGGCGACATACTTTCCCCCAGGAGCAAAGCAGAAGGAGGGCAGTAACTGTGAGAATGAGTCCCAGCACCTTTGCTGCATGTTCCCTTTTGGGTAGTTGGCTCTAAGCTGACCCTTAGTCAGGATGAGAATACTATCAGTACAAACAAGATCAGGGCCCCATTGTGCTAGATGCTGTATAAATAGGCAGGGTTCTTTTTCTGTCACTTCCTACAGACTTGCTGAGGCATGTGTATACCATTTTATATACAGTAAACCTATGCAAATGCAAAAGAAGAAAAGCAACATTGTTTTATGGGTGAGATCAAGCAGTGAAGTGACTGCAATAGAAAAGCTCAAGAACAACTGATCATTTCCATTGCTAGATGAAAGCTTTAAAAGGGATGTGCCAGTTTAGAGACCAGAACTCAGTGAGCTGTTTTTAAAGCAAATTTGTATTAAAATAGTTTCAAGTGAAACTACCCATATTTTCTTGCATGCATACCACATGCCCCCAAATAAAGTACTGTGTTTCGAGGAAGGCTGAATGAAGAAAAAAGAGAGATGGCTATATAGACCAGGGACAGGACAAAATCTTCAGCTCATTCACCTTCCCTTTTCTGTTCAGGCAGAAGCTCAAACTAGAGCTGCTGATGAAGGCTGGTCTTCATGAGCAGATCTACAAATTTGAAAAGAGATGAAAACAGTCTGTAGGGCTGTGAAATGGGGGAAGAGAGACCAAGAGCAGGTAGCGGACAGCAGTTGCCAGGAAAAAGTTAACATGATTACTGGAACATCAGTACCACTGAAAAGGAGTGACTGTTGTTAAAAACTGTGGAGTGAGGAGCAATGAGCTATGAAGACATCTGACTCCCTCAGCTGCCTGAATAGAAATGCCACTTCTTCTGCTTGGCAGTTAATTATAAACTGGGTGAGAAGGAATCAAAGCGGGGTGCTTTTTTCTGACCAAAAATTCAGTTTCCTGCTTAAGACACTCTAATTTTGGAAGGCTAATTTTTGGGGGAAAGGTGCATGTGGTTTGAGAGTAAATACAGTACTTTAACAAAATCCTACAAGTTTGATTCTTTTTTAAATTTATGGAGCTGTTATAGGAAAGATGAAGTATTTTTTGAAAGGAGAAAGGAAGAGCTTCAGTGTGATTCCTAATGGCACATACTTTAAATAACAAGCAGTTGAACAGATATAAAATGTGTGATTAGGATCAGTCCCACAAGATGGCATGTATACACATGTGTATTTTGTTCACTTCTAAAACTTGTTAAATTTCTGGATTGGCTCACTGGGAGTCTCTTCCTGACAGAGGATGTGAACCTGGGCCTGGTTCAATATGTGTTGAATGATGAGAAGATTCAGGAAACAATGGACAGCTTTCAGTTTCTAGTGAAGGACAGCAAACCGAATATGGTCAGTGACAACATTTTCCATATCCAGTGGTCTCTCATCAGCTTTGAATATACCAGGTAAGCAGCCCTCCTAGACTACTCTGCTAACAAGTTGGGGCCTGTTCAGAGGTGGTGTGGGTTAAGATGTAACTTACCATCACTAGTTATTCTCTAAAGTTGGTGTAATAAGCTGAAGGCACCAGGAGAAGGCAGATTTGAAACCATCTTAGACCCACCCTTAAGTTTGGCTCTGTTTTCCCTCAGTGGTATCATAATGTGTCTTAACCTGTAACATGAAAACAATCTTGTTAAGATAAGTTGCCCTAAAATAATATTATACCTCAGTAGTACACAGAAGTCCTCATCAGAACCAAGGCCACTTATCACTATAAATGCACACAGTAAGGCACAATCTCCAGTAATGATTCTGGAATGAAACCAAATGGTAACCAGCAGTCTCAGCCTACTCAGAATTAGTGTGCAAGTTCTAGGTGTAAAGGATGCATGTAGTGGGGGATAGAGAATTTGGCTGAGTTTGGAAAGGCTGTATATTTTAGGGCCTGTAGAAGCAATATCCATACGTTGTTGCCAGTCCCTCCATGCTTTTTACTCAGCTTTGCTTCCTTGAAAGCATCATTGAGCCTTGATTTGTAGTTGCTCAGTATCAGTACAAGCATATGGGGTTATTTACTTCTGTTTCTGTACAGCTTGCTGTATCCTGCTCATCACTAGCATACCTGAGAGCCTTCCAATACTGCATTAGGCAGTGCTCATTAACACCTCTCCTGCATTTGTGTTTTGTACATCTCCAGCTACAACATCAGTGAAAAGGCCAGCTCTGTCAGCATCACAGTGAAAAGGATCGGAAACCTCAACCAATATGCCATTGTCCTGTGCCGCACAGAACAGGGAACTGCCACCTCCAGCTCTAGCATCCGTTCAGAACCAGGACAGCAGGATTATGTGGAGTACGCGGGCCAGGTAGGTTAGGAAACTCTGGGTACATCTATGAAGCAACGTGAAAGTTTGACTTTACCATGTACTAACAGATCTGCCCTAGCATAATTTAGCTAGCATGAGTAGCAACAGAAGTGGGTACATGATGGCCTGGGCTTCAACATGTTATAGCAGCCAGTATACAAACCCTCCATAAAACCAAGAAAATCTGACTCAGACCTGCTAAGAAGTCATTGGTTATTTATGCAGCAAGCGGACTATTTATTTGCTTAAATCTAATCTATGTTGCCCTGGGATGTCTTGATTCTATTTCATTCATTTACACCAGCTTCTGTAAAGGTCTATGATGGGTAAACAATGCTCAGTGCTATACTGAGAGGAAGAAGGATTAATGACATCCTTGGATATGTAAAGAAGGGAGTAGTCAGTAAGAGTGTAGAGATTTTGCCCCTCTACATGACTTATACTAGAATGCTATGTCTAATACCAGCATCCTCATTTTACAAAAGAAGTAAAAAATGAGAACCAAATAGACAAAAGCCTTAAAAGTGATTTGAGGACTGGAAAAGTCTTGTACAGTGAGAACCTCAAGTAGCTCAATCCATGTAGCTTTTCAAAAAGAAGATCAAGAGGTGTCTTCAGGGGGTATAAATTGCTTCATGGGGAGAAACCACCACATACTAAAAAGCTCTATAATCTAGTGGAGACAGATATATAACAAGAGCCACTGGCAGGAAGCTAAGGCCTAACAAATTCAAATGACAAATAAAACACAGATTTATCACAGTGAGAGCAATTAAGACTTGGAACAGTCTACTATGGGAAAAGGTTGACTCTCCAGTTTCCCACGGTTTTCAAGGTTGAATGCCTTCCTAGAAGGTATGCTTTAGTCACACACAAGTTATTTGGCTCACTATTAATTGAAGTCCCCTGGCCTGTGATACAAGAGTTCAAATGAGATGATCTAACAACCTATGCTGACCTTAAAATCTATGCCTCCTTGGACCTCACTTTGAATCATAAATTTCTAAATTTAGGCTCATTTACAAAATGAGTGTTATGTCAGAAATGGGCATGCTTCTCTACTGCCTTGCACCTTGTGTGGTCCTATACCAGGGGTGTCAGATATGGCCCTCAGGCCAGATCCAGCCCACAAAGTCCCACCATCCAGCCCCTGGTGCTGCCCCTGGATCTGATCAGACCCACCGGGGGAACAGAATAGGGAATGGTCCACAAGCCAGATCCAGCACACTTCCCCCTCCACCTTCCCCAACATACCTGATCCTGTGGCTGCTTCAGCTGGCCTGGGATCCATGCTATGCGTGTCTTTGATCGCAGAGCAGCCAAAACAAGTGCCATATGGTCTGGCTGGAGCAGCAGCTGTACTGCATGCGGTGGCCAGACTGCACCTCACCCAGTGCCTCCTCTGGGATATGCGCTGCGTATGGCAACCACTTGAACCAGTTCAAAACATCAGCTGCACATGACACTCACAGGCACTTATGTACAGCAGGGGTCCTGGGCTGGCTGGAGTAGGCATCACATGTTGTGCAGTCCCTGAGTAGTCTGGCTGGAATGGCCACCACATGCAGCATGGCTGCTGCTTCAGCTAAACTGTGCCCCATGTTGCATCTGTTCTGGACACTCTGGGATCTGCGCTGCATGCAACACAGGTCCTGGACTGGGTGGAGCAGCTTCCAGATCAGGTATATGGGGGAGGAGAAGAGGGGTCTAAGTGCCCAATCCAGCCTGTGGACAAGCTCCACATCACTCATCCGGCCCATGAGGCCAAATGAGTTTGACATCTTTATCCTATACCTTGTTCAAACACTAATAAAATTGGGTGCACATGCTTTGCACAGATGTGTGTGTGGCTGAATAAGGAGCAAGGCAATGAAGAGTCAGGTCAAGGACAGTATTTTGATACTGCAGTCCAAAGAGGTCTTTGAAAATATGATCCAAAAGCCCTCTGGAAGTCACCAGGAGTCTTCATCTTGGGATGTAGTAGGTTTGGATTAGGTTACAGATGAATAAAAGGTAAATACAACTCTACATAACACCAAAGGAACAGCAGTTCTGAGAGTATGAAAGGTTTAGTGCATTTGTTGTTGTCAAAATGAAGTAAGGAGGTTCACGGACAATGTGCCCCTTGTTTTTCCTGTCTCTACAGGTGCAGTTTGATGAGCGAGAGGACACCAAGGCCTGCACTATTCTCATAAATGATGATGACGTCTTTGAGAACATTGAGAGCTTCACTGTTGAGCTCAGTATGCCAGCCTATGCTTTGCTGGGCGAGATCACCCAGGCCAAAGTCGTCATCAATGATACAGAGGATGAGCCCACTTTACAGTTTGACAGGAAGACTTACTACATCAATGAGAGTGCTGGCTTCCTGTCTGCACCCATAGAAAGGAAAGGTTTGTTGTAATGAATGCTGTATTATTATTACTATTATTGTAGTTGTTGTTTTGTTGTTGATAATAAGAATTGAGTTATTAGTAATACTCATTGTAATAATATAATGTCATGTAATGATATAATAGTAATATAATAATATAACAGTAATATAGCAAAATAATAAGAATTTTCTTTTTTACCACATTTTTCAGCACAGACAGTAATTAATTAAAGTTTGAAGTGTTAGTATATTTCTTTATCCCCAGTTTACAAATGGGTAAGCCAAGACATACAGGTTAGGGAGAAATGAAATGTATAACCAACATTACAAGGTAAAACTCTGTCCATCCCATAGAGATCAAATGAAATTGTCCTGTAATAGATCAGTGACACCTAAGAGTGCAATGCGGAAGCCCTAATCCTCAAACTCCTGCTTTTAATGCTGAGCATCACTAGCGCACACCTATAAATTGTGGTCAGCAGTACGATTTACCGTACACGCAAGTCACTGACCTTTGTGTGACAGGAGTTTGTAAAATCCAGGGTTTTGCTATCTATGGTTTTGATTTTCATAACATAATTTTAGAATGTTGCAATGAGCAGTGTTCAGATGGCACTTGATTACTGATTGGATCCTGGATCCAACCTTCCACCAGATAGGTGGAAGTAGTGCTAAGGTTTGCTCTGTCACTGCCCTTTGTTAGTTTTCTCAGATAAGTGAGCTAGTATTTCCTCTGAGGAGGCAAATATCAAAGCCCCCCCAAAAAGGTGGGGCTGCTTCCTGTGTTTCTAAGCCTACAGTTATCCACTGGAAAGAATAAAATCAAAAAGAAGGGAGAAGGGGGAATGAGGAGAGCCCAGTTGCCTTTTTTCCTCCCTTCTGTTATATTCAGTAATCAAAGACAGCTGAAACAGGAGCATACCATTGTGTCTGTTGACTGCTTCTCTGCAACCCAGGCATGGGGCACCGCACAGAGCACAGCTGCAGTGTGTGCTAGGAGGCCTGCCCCACTGGTTCACTGATTTCTGAGTAATGGTAACACCTGGCAGCAGTGCAGAGCTTGGAGTGAATATCCAGGACCAGGCTGGCTAAATTCAAAATGCTGCTTTCCATTAATGCTGGGTCACTTCCTGGGCATGTTCCAAAGTAGGGGGAGTATTCCCAGGCCCCTCCCCCCTTTCCTAAATATTGTACCTGTGTGCCAGGAGCTACAGTGGAAGATATTTGGATATCTGAACTTATTCAGCTAATGAAACCCAGTGCAGTTTTGACTACAGCAAAGATTCTCAGTGAGGTTGCCAAAGATACCCTGGGGTACTACCAGGTCCTTTGAAGGATGCTTTGAGGTATGAGAAGATAAGCAGATAAATTAAACAGATAAGCGAGGCTCAGGCTTTGTGCTGACTGGACAGTCCCTCACCCCTTAGTGCCCAGCCCTTGTTTAAGGAGATAAGCACTGTAATGTATAAATTAGTTTTTGAAATTGGGTGCCATTCAGTTCACAAAACTTACAGAGGGGTTCCTTAAATCAAGTGATGGTTACCTTAAGTCCAAAAGGTTGAGAACCACTGGCCTACAGTAATACTTTTGTCCCCTTGTATGCTGTGTTGTAGGGGATGCCAGCAGCATTGTGTCAGCTGTTTGCTACACTACTCCCAAATCTGCTAAGGGCAGCAGTCTTTATGCCCTGGAGTCTGGCTCTGACTTTAAATCCAGGGGGATGTCGCATGAGAACCGTGTCATTTTTGGACCTGGTGTCACCATGTCAACCTGTGACGTCAAACTGATTGATGACAGTGAGTACGAGGAGGAGGAGGAGTTCGAGATCGCCCTGGCAGATGCCTCTGACAACGCACGCATTGGGAGCCTAGCTTCAGCCAGAGTTCTCATCAGTGGCCCCAATGACGCCTCCACCGTGTTCCTGGGAAATGCTAGTTTCACGGTCAGTGAGGATGCAGGTAAGGATGCAGTAGCAGTTTCCTTAATCCTGTGCATCACCCCAAAGTGCCTCTGGTAGAAATACCACTGTCCAGGTGATGATGTGAGGTTGTTCAGCTTTGGACTGGGCCCACGTTGTATGGGGAAATGGGAGCTGTAGTGGCACTCCAGCTGTACCTTTTCATCCTGCCCTCCAATAGAAGTGGATTCCAGCTGTGGCCTACTGACACAGCAAAGATACAACTTTCTGGCATGTAATTGTGTTCTAACTCTGGCTCTAATATGTCTAACTTGAAATGCAGGTACCATTGAGATCCCTGTTATCCGGCATGGTACAGACCTGTCAACCCCCACGTCAGTGTGGTGCGCCACTCGGCTTTCTGATCCACCCTCTGCCAGTCCAGGAATTGACTATATACCCAGCTCCAAGAAAGTGGAGTTCAGGCCAGGCAGAACTGAAGAGGTACTGGACCAAACATCCTATGCTTACATGAGCATATTTCGTTCTAACTCATCTCTCACTTCTGCTTATAGACACATTCTCTTTCTCACTACCTCTCTCCATTACACATTTGCTATTTTGAAAGCCACCTAAATTAAATTCACTGTATTTATTTAGCTACTGGGATTTTTGGACATTAGAGGAAAACAGTAGGTATTGCTTAAAGATGCAGTTTATCCCAGATCCTTGTCAGCATGGCTGCATCAGGAGCTATTTTAATAAAATAAAGCTGAAAGAATTATCACAAGCTGTTCACACTTTGACCAGAAACAATCTGATTTTTTCATGTAAAATACCACCCACATACTTAAGTGTGCACTATGTGTTGTGGGAACTCTAATTGCCCTATTGTGACATGTCTTCGCATCACTGTATTGTAACTCTCTCTTGCCATGTACTTAGATGGTAAGTTCTTTGAGGAAAGGACCCTTGTGGCACCCTGGGCTGGCGCTTGTGAGTATCCTACCACTCTGTGGTCTGGGCCCCCGACTCTCCTGCCACGACTTGATGGAATGGTAAAAGGAGGGGTTCAGTGGTGTTCTCTCCCCCAACCCAAAGACGGGGATACTCACAGGTTCGCTGCGGATGTTCTTGGGGCTCCACATCCCCTACACCCTGTCCACGTGCCAACCACATGGATCTTCATGTTACCATACCAGTGCTGGGCTACAGCCCATTTGTTGCCCTGAGGGGCCTCCACCTCCTCGAATGTGGATAGGGCTCAGGCTTAGGGATTCAGCCTGCCCGCCCCTCTTCCTCTTGGGTCCACCCTGGTCCCTGCATTGGCCTTGAGGCCTCAGATGAGTGCTTAAGGGCCAGGATGGATATGGCCAATCACGCTCCCTTATGGAGACACACTGGCCGCAGGCCTCTCGTGCTCCGGGACTGCAGTTTGCAATGTCCCAGGCAGCTTCTGACTGCTGCCTTTGCCCATTCACTGTGGGGCAGAGCCAGAGGGCTCATTCATGCTGGCATCCTGGGCCTCAGCTGGCCCGGCATCTTGCCAGCTGGGTTCTGCCCTGCATCCAGCTTCCAGCGGGGTTTTTGAATCTCCGGCAGTGGTGGCTTCAGCTGATGTGATCAGCTGGCTGCGGCTCAGCTTAATCAACAACGCTGGCTCGCGTGGTTCTTTCTCCACCCCGGTCTGCCACCTCAGTAACTTTGCAGTGGCGTCAGCATCCCTATTCCCCTCTCTGGGAGTGTTGGGGTCTGCCCCCAGCACTTCCGGCCCCTGAGGGTGTACCCCGCCACCACAACCCTCTCTTCATTAAATGGGTGAGTAGCTATCCCTGACTGGAGTCTCTAGGTAAAACCCTATTATGAAGAAGTAATAATATTTCCCAGAGGCAAAGTGATGCTGTGAAGCTGTTGGTTAAACTGTGTTTTCAATTTTACCATGTTATGCTCTAGAATTTATGGAACACACAGTTCGTTATTTAGTTCATTCTTGAGTAGTCACAAATTGTGATGTCAAGTTAGTTCAACTTTTCAGCTCCCGAATGCATGCCTTATTTATGGGAAAAAATCCATAATCCATATGTTGTTTAACAGCAACCAGAAGTATGGCAATCAGGTCATGGAACACAAAGACACTGCTCTTGTCCCAGAAAGTTTCCAGGGTATGGTGTTTAACAGGCACAAATAGCAATGAAGAGCCTTATTCCTAGTTGTTACCTACTTAGATACCTCACAGCCACTTGTGCCTTTGAAAATCTCTACCAGATTCTAAATGGTTACATGTAAAGGTGAAAAATCCAGCAAATATTTGTTTACCTATTTATTCAATGTATAGGATGCCCTTTCCAACAAAAGCTCATAGCAGCTTACCATAAAAATACAGATTACTGTATTAACCTGAATCTAAGTTGACCCTGAATTTAAGATGACCCCCCATAATTAAATTGTATATATGGGAAATTTATAAATTTGGTATAATTTTCCAGGTATAGAATTTAATTATCAGATGGTTGTTTTGAATTTGCCCCCCTCCCACAGCTACAGCAGGGAAAATAGCGGTGGGAGGGCCAGGTGGGCCTTTGCCCCTCCCCACTTCTTCCCCCTGCAGCCTTCATATCCTACCTACACCCTCTCCTCTGCAGCTCCCCATAGTCATTGCCTGTCCCCACCCAGTCCCTGCAGTCTTTGCCTCTCTGCCCTGACCACCCACCCACTCCTTACTGTCAGATGCTGCTTTGGATCTGTTCCCACCTGAAGCACAGCATGGAAGCTCAGCCCTTGCCAGGCCATGCAGCAGTGTCAGCACTGCTGATTGGCCAGGGAGGGGACAGAGTTTCCATGTGCTCCATGTCTGGGAGCATACCTAGTCCAAGCTGGAGCTGAGCTGTGCCTGACAGTATGGGTGGGGAAACAGAGGAGGGCAGAAGGGAGGCACAGAAGATGCATAGGCATGTGGAGGTGGCCAGGGCAGGAAGCTGCTCTGGGTCTGACTCTGACCCTGGCCTAAGCTCAAAGCGACAGCAGCCATCTGTCTCCCTCCTGTGCTTTCGTATACCAGTCTAAGATGAGGGGCTTCCCCCCCCCTGCTGACTGGGGAAAAAAGCCTTGTCTTAGATTTGAGTGAATACAGTAGCTTAAAAACAGGAGAGCGACAAGAGAACAAAGCAACTTCAGTGGGAACTAGAACATCAAGATAAAAGGGGTAAAACATCTCATCCTAGCTTTGTTTGGTGAATACCTGCCCAAATCTAAAAGTCTTGCAGTGCTTCCAAAAGATGTCTAGGCTCCAGTGCTGGTGGGCCTCAAGAGGGAGAGAGTTCCAGAGCTAAGGAGCAACTCTTGAGAATGAACTCCCACATGTTTTTGCCACGTGGTTTTGGCACACTAAATGTACTTACAGGAAGTTGCTGTCAGCTGACCTTAAGGACTGTTTGGGGGCATAGGGAAGCAGGCGATCCCTTAGGTATGGAGGGCTCAGAGTGTTTAGAGCCTAGTGGGAAGAAGTGGGGTAAAGAAAGATGAAAGTTACAGAAAAGTGTCTTACCAATATGAACATTCAGCAAATGTAGTTGTGAGCCCTGCTGTGTGAATCTGGTAATACAACAGGCTGTTCCACTAGTTAAGACACTAGCTTAGGATTTTAGGGCACTTACACACATACAGGGAACCTGCTCTGATGCTCTGGAAATCCATGTAAATTGCTGTGCTCTGGCTGCCTTGCACATCATGTGTATCAGTGGTACAGCGTGCCTCTGCACTGAGAAAATGGCGGTGGTGCGCGTTGAACTAAAACACATTTGATGTGCAGTTCAGAGTGAACCGCTGCTATTTTCTCAGCATGGGGGCACACTATGCCACTGATGCACATGATGCGTGGTTGCTTTTAACTAGCATAGCTTGTTAATTAAAAGCATGTCGGAAACACATGTAAAAATGCCATTTAGAGCTCAGAGATCAAGTCACTCCTCTGTCACAGACTGCTTTTAAGATCTTGGGTAATCCACTTAGTCTCTCTGTGCCTCAGTTCTCCTTCAAGAAGATGGGGATGACAGCACATCCTAATCTCAGAGGGATGTTGTGAAAATGCATCAAGGAATGTTAGTCCATCAGAGACTATCATCATGGGGACCATGGGAGTTGCTGTGATGGACAGACAAATCAGGTGTTTTGCCTGAACAGAAATCTATTAGGTCAAAGTTGACGTTGTGGCTGTAGATGCCATAGTTAAATGCACCTCTCCCAGGGTAAAGGTATTTTGTTATTTTGTGATATGGAGAACATCGTGTTTTAAAGAGCTGTTGAGGCTTAGGCACCTAGAATTAATGACATTACTCAGCCTGAGACTCAACCTGAGATGACTATTCTCTCCTTTTGACAAAATCACAGCAGGTTTGGTATTACAGTAACACAAGAATTTTCCTTTTCCTTTAGTATTGTACCTTGACAATCCTGGATGATGCTCAGTACCCAGTGATTGAAGGGCTGGAGACTTTTGTTGTATATCTGAGCTCACCCCAAGGGGCGGAATTGACTAAACCTTTCCAAGCTATTGTGGCCATTAATGACATCTTCCAAGATGGTAAGCTGTGCAGTCAATCTGTACCCAGTCTATTGTGTCACCTGCCATTATGTTTTCCTTGTGCACGAAGATAAGTTGGAGCCTATAGAATTATACCCTGGTTGAATTCAGTCCATATTTACTACTTAAAACATGTTCCATATTGGCTGCCCTGTGTTTCTTTCCTTAGCTCCTTTGTCCACAAGAGATTATATTTTTTGGAAACACAAAATAAATTTCGTTTGCTTCTCTCATTTTCAGCCAGGCTTTCTCACTTGGCTCAAAATGAATAGCTCTTTCCTCCTTGTATAGTCCCATAAGTGCTTCACCTGGAGGAAGGTGTTACTTAGCGTGGCGTAGGAATAAGTGCTCTGGCACATGCTACATTTAAGAGATGATTAATGTATGATAAATAGTAACCTGGGCACACAATAAGGCCAATTTGTGGTGTGATAATATAGCAAATGAGCCACAAAGCTATTCCACATATAATGTACAGTGTGTTTGTGGCTCATTTGTATTCTATCTTAGGGCCTTGTTAAACATTAATTTTAGGCAACTCCTAGAGCTCTTTAATCCTGATTGTCCACACATTCACACCTGAAACTAGTTTTAAGCACTTTGTAAGGACACACTGCTCCCACTGCCCTCCCCAGCAACCCCACTAACTGTCCCCCCTCTGCCACCCCTCCCCCTCCAGTTATGTTTGGCTGCCTGCACTATCTGTCCTGAGGGAGCAGACAGGGAAGGGTTAACCTGCCTGCCTGGCCACCGCTGCCACTCCTGCAGTCTGGGCTGGGCTCAGCCCAGAGAAGAGCAGTTGGGGGTGGGCATTGGACAGGCAGGTTAACCCTTCCCTCCCTGACAGACACCATGGGCAGCCACAAGTAAATGGGAGGGGAGGCAGAGGGGAAGCCCCAGGGGGAAGCTCAGAATGAGACAGGCCTCTACTGGCCTGAATGTGTGACTGCTCCAAACTCAAGATAGCACTAATACCCATCAACTTTTGAGCAGCTCACAGTGTAACATAGAACAAGTTCCTTAAACTGAACTTGTGCCACGTCAGGGCAAAGTCATGACAAATCCTAATGCTCAGCTGAGTGCAGGGATCCAGCATGGGATAGCCCCAGGGTCCAGGACACAGCCATCCCTTACCCAGTCATTGGGATCAGGCTAGAAGCAGTGTCAGGTCCTAGACCCAGAGCCCCTGTCTAATCCCCAGAGACAGATGGCGAGCTCCCTAAGCCCAACATCAGGAAATGCCTCACTGATCTCGGGCTCACTCCACCCCGATCCTTTACAAAGCAGGCATGTATCTGGAAACCCCAGCTGTACACTTCCTTTTTTTAGTCCCCGGGATACATATGGAAGAGACAGCTGGAGAGCTGGCAGCTTCGCTCATCAACAGCAGGCATCACTTTACAATGTAGGGCATGAGCAGCTAGGGAGCCAGGAGCTTCCAACTGCCTGTGCCTCACACCCTGGGTCCAGCCCTGTGGGGTGCAAAAGCAGCAGCCCACACTGCAAGGATGGCTGCTCCCCCTGCTCCCAGCCTCCTCTGCCCCACCAGCAAGAGCAGCTATCAGAGTCTCTGGGGAGGTTTTAATGCCCTAAAGCAGGTGAAAATGTCCTCCCTTCCCTTTCTTGCTCAGATGTTGTACCCTCCCCTCCCCTTTCCCTCAATCCCCCCCACCCATGCCCCCTGACTCCCGCACCTATCCTTGCTGCATTTTCCACAGTTGAAGGGGAGGGAAGTTTCAGCACCGACAGGGCTGAGCTGGGGCTAGGCTGAGCTGGGGAGGGGACTGTGGCAACGGGGTGACTGGAGAGTTCCCCCCACCCTGCCAGTCATAGCACAGGGAAGGAGAACCCCTGTCCATCTTTGCTGCTCTTGTCCCCATCCCCAGCTGAGCTCAACCCCTGTGCAGCTGGCAGGAATGGCTCTGGTGCTTCTCTGCCCTCAGGACATCAAGGAAAGGCAGGATGAGGGCAGGGGAGTGGTGAGGATGGGGAATGTGACAGGCAGTGGGTGTTTCTTTGAGCAGGTGGGGGGGAGACAGTATTTTCACCTGCTTTAGGAACTTGAAAAAGTCCCCAAAAGCTCCCATGATATGATCCACTCCAAAAAGAGGGGTGCAGCTGTGCCACTGCAGCCCTGCAGTATTCATACAGCTCAGCCAAGCCCTGAGATATACATATCTACTTCTCCAATGCAGGTAGAATAGGAGTGTAAGTCAGGCAAAAAGAAAATACTGGGGACAGTAAACAAGTCTAATGACTTTCTGTTTGGGTGGCTAAGGGCTAGTAGAGAGAGAGAGAGACTTGCTTCTTTACCAAGGGCAGCATACTGTCCAGTTCCCATCCTCCTGAGAAAGGAGCAATGGAAATAGCCATCAGTTGGTTGGGTAAGAAGAAGAATTCTCTGCCCAGGCACAGCTGAAGTACATCCTCTGAAATCCCATTTGGTTGCTGGCACACTGCACACAGCAGTTTATCAGTATGTTACAGGCCTAAGCTGGACATTTTAAACCCAGTAATGGTAGGTCTCTTGTTGTAGTACCCAACATGCAGTTTGGCAAGGACTTGTACACGGTAAAGGAGAAGGAGGGTGTCCTGCATATTCCTGTTATCCGTAGCGGAGACCTGAGCTATGAGTCCTCTGTCAGATGCTACACCCGGAGTCAAACGGCAGAAGTCATGGAGGACTTTGAGGAGAGAAGAGATGCAGAGGACTCCCGCATCACCTTCCTGAAAGGGGAGAAGGTGAGCTGAAACTGCTCGGGTCAGGCGAAAGCAAAAAGAGACTGGCAGAGGAAGTTTGGAAAACCTTGATGTTCTCCTTGGCTGCCTGTCAACTGAAGCTTTTCCAGAGCTAATTCCTCAGGGCACATCCTCTTCCTGTGTTGGGTTTGGGTTGTTCTGGAAGTATGAATCTGTAGGCAGGTAGACACTAGTTAGCATATGAAAAACAAACCTAATATATCAATATCTAGAATGATTGCTAGTGCTTTTGGAGCACGTAGCCTTGAAATCCATACAAAGCTAGCTGTGTGGAGTCAGAGTTGTTACTTTTGTACATCAATGTTTTATCATATAACTGTATTTAAATGTCCACATGTAGCTTGCCAGACTTCAGTTACTAAAGTGTCTTTTACCATTGAATGCACCGTGGTAAAAAACACTACATGATGAGGAAACAATTGTGACTTTCTGTTTAAGTTCAAAGGAATTGCTGCTCCTCTCTGACAGGTGAAAAACTGCACTGTCTACATTAATGATGACTCTGCATTCGAGCCAGAGGAACAGTTCAGGGTCTATCTTGGCAGCCCCATGGGGAACCACTGGAGTGGAGCTAGAATGGGAAAGAACACCATGGCCACCATTACTGTTTCCAATGATGAAGATGGTAAGAGAGAATAGTCCCTGTTAGAAGAAGCTCGTCCAATTCCAACAGTTTCACGCATTTACACCAAACCTGAATAGTGCCCATGACATGTAAACTACCTTTGATTAAATGACTGAATTGACTTGATGATTGCTGCTATGTGCAGTTGGATTCATCACATACAAAACTAATTCCAAGTCTGATGCAAAATCCAGTGTATGTGTTCACAATACTGCACTATACAACTAGCTGTCCACAATACAGAAATGTAGTGAGTGTGCAAAGCTGAGGCAAACCAGCCATGCTCTTTAGTGGTGGAGCAGCCTGAAGCTCACTTTCGAAGTCCAGCAACCAGCAGAGCTCCCAAGAACCCTGTCTAGACTACAAGCTCAGCCCCTGGGTAAGGCAGACTGCGTATTTATTATTTATTAAAGTGTGACATCTGTGTATTTATTTTCTTCATACCATTTCTCTAGCACCCACCATTGAGTTTGAAGAGGCTGCCTATCAAGTCCGGGAACCTCCTGGCCCCGAAGGCATTGCCATTTTGAACATCAAAGTGGTCAGGAGAGGGGACCTGAACAGGACCTCCAAGGTCCGATGCAGCACACGTGATGGCTCAGCTCAGTCTGGAGTTGACTACTACCCAAAGAGTCGGGTCCTCAAGTTCAGCCCTGGTAAAGGACACATGGAGCTGATAAGTTATGTGGTACAGGGATTGCAAGTGACATTGTGCATAGGCAAAAACAAATTAGTATTACAGGACAATGCACAAATGTTTTAAACAAAAGCACATGCTGTCGGTGGGATTTTTAGATGTACTTGATCTCGGCCCACGGTGCATGCTCCATTAGCTAAGAAAGGGGTGTCAGAGATACAGACTCAGGCCCAGCCCATGGAGCCTTGTCATCTGGCCCCCAGTGCAGTCCATGAGTCTCACATGGCACCCATGCGTAGCTGTGACATGCACCAGACCAGCCCTGTACATTACATGGGAAGTGTGGGGCTGGTCTGGTGTGAGTTGCAGCTAATACATGAGGCCAGTTCAGGGTGCATGTTTCTGGCTGTACTCAGGCCAGTCCAGGGTACATGGTGTCTGTGGCACTACACAGGACCAGCCCAGCACCACTCATTCAGCTCATGGGGCCTGATGAGTTTGACATCCCTGAGCTAAGCTATTCCAAACCCCTCTCATATGTTTTTGATCTGGGATTTGTTTTAGACATGTGTGCTGTGGTCCTGTAAACCTTTAAAAGTTCTGTTACCATTTGGAGGTTTGGGATATACTTGTTTCCTGGTATTTATTGTACATGTACTTTTCCCAAACTAGCCATGTATCTAGTGAGATTCTTTAAGTATGTTGGAGAGACCATGGGAGAAGTCACAAATAAATCAAGTGTGACATTTTGACAGGACACATACCAGAAACACCAGTAAGCTATGTCCACTTCTCACTGCAGGAGGCTGAGAAAGGAAGAACTTGAAGACTATTGGTGGCAGGGAGTTAAGTGACAGCCAGAGGATAAGGTCACTTTTGGGGGGATACCAAACCATTGCTGTCTTCTCCTTTCACAGTCAGATTCAAGAGGGGCAGTTCAAACATGATTCTTGTAAAGAGTGGCAGGAAGGAGTTGGTTGGTGGGCCCATATAGTCCTTTGTCTAGGAGATGCCTCATGGTAATGGTTTATTTTGGATACTAGCCTATATGCACACAATGAAAAGTGAGTTGCTGCCCACAGTGATGTTGGTGCAACCCAAAAAGAGTGGGAGTGAGCCATTAGGGAACACTGTGGCAAGCTTGGTGTAAGTGCTTCAGGAGGCAGGATGTTAGAGACTTTGTGCTCACAGGAATTAACATGACTGCAAAGCCATTTCCTATCACAGCATGTTTCTTGTTTGGTGTCATCAAGGAACCAACTTCCACATTTCTTCCCATTCCACATTTCTGCTTGATGATATTTTTTCCTATAATAAATTCAGACTATGTTGCGTCTGGCTTTAGCCATGTGGGTGTCATTAAAGTCAGTGGGACTCTCATGGATGCAATCTTGCATTCCACTGTGGATATAATTTTGTGACCCAAAAATGCACTGTAAGGATGAGCTATTGCAGCCAGGGTGATTTGTAATAGGTAAGGGAATGCTGTCAGCTAGGAGCACAGGCTCCTCACAGTACCTGTGTATATAGAACTTTGCAGAAACCCCTACAGAACAACATTAGTCACGCTATAGGGATCCACCAGGCTTTCATCCACAGCTCTGACTATCACAGTGAAAGAGTTAAAACAGACACCCACATAAGAGAAAGGGATATATTTTGGATCGTAAATTTTTATTGCTGTCAGCTAATAGAAGACAGGCACTATTAATCCTCATAAAGGAACTGCTAGTAAATCTGCTGGGTGATCAGTCAGATCAGTTGTCCTCCCTCGTGTTTTATTTATGGAATGGGCTTCCTGGGTGGAATAGGGTTAAATCATTCCAAGTGAATGCGCAGAGATGAAATCGGTATTTTAACATAATGTTTCCGTGGTCCTGATCTAAGCCAACCAAGCAGTTTTATGGGACACTTTACAGTAAGGTCATGTGATAAATCAAGTTATCTCAGTCTTTCTTGTGGCTTTTCATGCAGGTGTGGACCACATCCTGTTTAAGGTGGAGATTATGTCCAACGAAGACCGGGAGTGGCATGAGTCGTTTTCTCTGGTGCTGGGTCCTGATGATCCAGTGGAAGCTGTTCTTGGAGACACTGCCACTGCGATAGTGACTATTTTGGATCAGGAGGCAGCAGGGAGCCTTATTTTGCCAGCTCCTCCCATTGTAAGTTGCCAGATATGAGAGAAATCATGGAAAAAGGAGAGCATAGAAAGCAGCAGCTCGTTTTACCTGGCAGAGTGGCCTGAGCTTGTTTTTGCTAGACAGTAGGCGCTTTACATGAGCACTTTACTTGAGATTAGAGGAAATTGCTGCACATTAAGCACTGCCATCTACATGTGCAGATGCTTACTGTAAATTTGCTACCTTTAAATACAAGTAGCAAATTTACTCCCGATCGCTTACTGCGCAGTAGTGCATGTGTAGACAGCATACTGGGAGCAAATGTGCTTCCAGGCAGCAGGGGGCAGGAGATTGCTCCCTGTCCTCTGGAGCTGTCTGCTGCAAGGGCAGGCTCTGCCACTGGAGCGTGGGTGGAGACAATGTCCCCCTGCCCCTGCAGCAGGGTGCTCCCAGCCTATGTTTTGTGATTGCAATCAAGAAGTGGGGCCTGGGTGATTCTTACCTCTCCACCTCCTCTTTGAGGCTATGATTGGGGAGCAGGCTCTGGGAGATTCTTATGTCCCAGCTCTAGCTCCACAATTGCAGAGCTGGGAGATAAGAATCTCCCACCCTGGGCCCCACAACTGTGATTGTGGAGCAGGGGCTGGGAGCTCCCTGCTGCAGGGGTCAGTGAGTTGTTGAAGGCTGCATGGGTAGCCCCACCCCCTGGTTGCCATCTTGAGACCAGAAGTCCCGTCCCTAACCCCTGACCTTTGCCACTGGAAGTCCCTGGAAATACTCCTTTTGGGAGAGAAGAAAACCAAATCATACACTAACAGTCAAACACCTACTATAATATATTTTAATTTTATTACAAAAAATATTTTTGTCATGAATTGTGTTTACATAGAGATGATTGCATGTTAACTCAAAAATAAGGTCTTAGTCTTGTATATTGCATGTAGGGGTGTGTGGGTGGGGGGGTGTATGATGGGGAGGTGTGGGGGTGCAATAGGGTATGTTGGGTGGTATATATGTGGGTGTTACACAAATGGCCAATTGCTCAAATCACAAGCAAGACTTTATAAAGGGGGATAAGGCAAGGTGCCGCATTTATTGATTACATGAGTTAGACATAGAGGTTCAGGCACACCGTTCATACAAACACACACAAATCATCATACACATCATTACACACAGGCGTACACATACACAAAACAACCCTTTCATCCACACGTACACCAGATCTAGTTACCAGCAATAGTTGCTCAATATCAGCCCAGAATTTTTTTTCTGTTATTTCCTGTGTGCCCTTGAGCTTCAAAGGGATTCTTCAGCCCTTCATTAATTAGCTTACTGACTGGTAACTTACATTTGGCGCCTTGTTGCTTACATAAACAGTTAAATCTTCTTTTTCCATCTCTATGCCATTCTATCACCATTCACCCTTTTACACACAGTCATACATAAAGGCTATGCACAGTTCATTCATTTACATCAAGCAGAAGGATACAAAATGGAGTTTTCAAGTTGCTTACAGGACAAGACTAACATGGTTATATTTTACTATTATTATACTCTATATTTCAGTTTCATAGTTTGAAACATAGAGTGCACTCACTCCTGAGTCAGCGTGCTGTAGAGTCAGGCTGTAGAGGATGGGAAAATGTACACTTGGAGCAGTTTCAAAAGTAAAGGGGGAGCTTCTGCTTCGGACAACACAGCAGCTCTTGTATTGTAACTGCTAGGCATGCTGGAGCCTATAGCTATATGAATGTAGCAAA
This sequence comes from Gavialis gangeticus, assembly GCF_001723915.1. Lineage (NCBI taxonomy): Eukaryota > Metazoa > Chordata > Crocodylia > Gavialidae > Gavialis > Gavialis gangeticus. The sequence goes on along the minus strand of NW_017729023.1, from coordinate 7,831,457 downwards.
ATCATTCTAACTTTACCTCTTCTTTCTCCTGGATTAAAGTTGCAGTGATTTCATAGTTTCATAGATTCTAGGGTCGGAAGGGACCTGAGAACATCTAGTCCGACCCCCGGCCATGGCAGGAAAGAGTACTGGGGTCAAACAACCCCAGCAAGGTGTTCATCTAACCTCTTCTTAAAAACCCCCAGGGTAGGAGCCTGCACCACCTCCCTTGGAAGTTGGTTCCAGACTCTAGCCACCCTGACCGTGAAATAGTGCCTTCTGATGTCTAACCTAAACCTACCCTCTGCTAGCTTGTGACC
>NW_017729023.1:7827499-7830113 GCF_001723915.1 Gavialis gangeticus | reverse complement strand
GTACAGCCTATAGCCCGTGACATTCACCGCCCAATCGTGATGAGTCCCACCATGTTTCCGTAATCCCCACTATGTCTGGGCTAGTGTCAGCCAGCAGGAGGGTGAGTTCGTCCTGCTTGTTACCCATGCTACAAGCATTTGTGTAGAGGCATTTGAGGCCTTGCTTGCTTATGTTGCTCCTGGCCCGCACACACATAGAATTTGAGAGTGTAGCAGCTACTGCGTCCTTCTGAAAAGGAGCTTTCCCTTCCCTTTTGAAATTGCTACAAGCATATGTTTGTCCAGGCCCTTAGTGCCATTTCAGTCGTGCTACAACTGAAGAGTCTACAACTCCACATTGAGGAAGGGAGGCTGAAGCTTGCCAACAGAAAAAAATGAGTAAAGGAGTAATATGGGCAAGCACTTATCATAATGGGCCCATCACTTACAGAGGTTTCTGTGTCTACTGTCTCCAAGTAGCAGAGCTCATCCATTAGCTCAAGCTTCTGAGGCTCATAATCTTAGATCCAGAGATCCTGGAGTCATTTCCCAGAGACAGCACGCTGAGTGTAGCTGTTGCTTTGACAGTGCACTGTTATGTTGGTTTTGACCAAGGAGAGCCTGCACACTAATTGGTTCCTCACCCAGTCTTCCTTCTTTCATTGCAATGTCCAAACAAAGTTTGAGTAGTATTGCAATGAGAGGATCCCACTCACTGTATCCTGCATAGAACCTAAATCCTGTGAGTTGAAATGTTAACAGCTGGGCTGAGGTAGGACTTGGGTCTCAGGATGTTAGCAAATAATTTCTGCTTGAGTCATGTGGCTGCACTTCAGCCATTACGTGAGATCTATAATGAGGGATTTAGGATTGAAATAATATGGCCTGTCACAACTTATAAAATAGCCTAGGATGCTCCAAAATGGCAGCTCTCAGGCACTTCTAGCTCCACATTTTCCTGCTGGTTTCACCTACATCTCCCGTCCCCTCTTACAATGGTGCCCACAGTGGGATTTATGAAGTAAACATTTACGGTGCACCCAGAACCTTTAATTTTGTTTCCCAGGTGAATTCTGCTGTTTTACATCCCTGCAGGTTGTTACCCTGGCAGACTATGACCACGTGGAGGAAGTGACCAAAGAGGGTGTGAAGAAATCCCCTTCACCAGGCTACCCACTGATCTGTGTAACACCTTGCGATCCACACTTCCCCAAGTACACCGTCATGAAGGAGCGCTGTGATGAAGCTGGGATTAACCAGTCTTCAATCCAGTTCAGCTGGGAAGTGGCAACCCCCACGGATGGGAATGGAGCTAGGTCACCTTTTGAAACCATTACAGACAACACACCATTCACTAGCATCAACCACATGGTATGTGACTGTGTGCAGTAAGGCTAAGAGCATACGGGCTGCATTAAATGTTGGGGGTGTCCTGGGTCTCCAGAGCTTGTCTTCTGAAACATGCATTCTTTGGGGTGCTCAGGCAGTGCAGTACCAGCTTTTGAAGTGTGCTAACTAAGCTAAATTAAGCATGCATATGGGTGTATAAAAACTAATCCTACCTCAAAAAACAATGTTAAAAGAATTCGATCAAGGTTGTAATGCCAAGGACTCCAAGGTTAGGAAATGTCAGAATTAAGGGTGCCTTTGCAATCTTAATGCAGGGCTCTTGTGCCTTATGCATTGTGCTACAGTCTTTAATTACAAGATCACCCACTGGTTTTCTTTACCTCATTCTGTGCACAAGAGAGACAGTGCTTATCTAATGGGTAGCTATTCAAGGGTTTGTTCTGTCTCACTGTCCAGTGTATGCTGCAAAGCCTTAATTGCTGAACACTATTCAAACCCTCCTCTGAAGATAAATTTGTTTTATTTCCTCATGGGAGTTCCTGTAGTGCTCATTGCTGCATCATCAGAAACCTTCACAAGCATGATTTTCTTTATCTAGACAGCACCTCTGTGAGGTGAGGAAGAGGAGGTATTATCCCCATATTTACAATTGGAAAGCTAAAGGAACAAAGGTTAGAGGTTTCGACTAATTTTAGATGCCCAATTTCAAATGCTTCTGTCCCTGGTTTTTCAGAGTGGTTAGCGTTGCATAGCTGGTTTATATTTCCAGTGCACAGCTCCTATTGGTGTGCACTGCAGCTCTGAGTGCTCTGTCCTTCAGTAGATCAGTAGCAGAAGGAAACAGTGTAAGCTTGGTAGATTCAACCATCAAGGAGTTCCCAGACCTTTAGAGAGGGTCATTAACAGGAGCTCTGTCTGATTTTGATTTTTCTCTTGCACTGAACCAGAATCACTAATGTGCACCTGGTTAAGGTGGCAGGACACAAGGCAGTTATAGGAGGAGCAGCAGTGTGAGAACCAGGTGACCCAGGGCTTGTGGCCAGAGTAGGGAAGGAAGTGGGTGTTAAGCAATAGGTGGTGCTGAAAAGTGGGGCTGTGTGAAGTTTTAGTAGCCAATTCAATTTGGAGGAGATTTGGCCTGATTTAGCGTCTGAATCTCCAAATACGAATTGAATCAGGGGACCCATTAAAAGGTAAGGTCTGAATCAAATCGGAAGCCTCCAAATCAATTCGGAGAGATTTGGAAGGCTCCAACTGCCCCGCAGAGTGCAGCCTGGAGGCGGGT
>NW_017729023.1:7816572-7827379 GCF_001723915.1 Gavialis gangeticus | reverse complement strand
CCCCCCCACCCCAGCTGGGCAGCTTGTCCCAGCCCCAGCCCCTCCCTCACTGTGGGGGCATTGATCTCCCACCACCAAGACCCCTTCCCTTCCACCTCTGCCTACCACAGCACACTTACCAGCTGGAGGCAGCTGTGTCCAGCATCATCGAGGACAGCTTATATAGTCTATGGCTGAATCTCCAAATCCGAATCAGCAAATCGAATCAGGACAGTGATTCAGATCACCAAATTGAATCACTGAACCTCTGAATTGGCTGAATCCGAATCTGAAGCAAATACTTGCTGCGTCGCACAGGCCTACTGAAAAGCCAGCAGCCATTAAATCTTTTTTAACCAAGCAAGGAAGGAACCCCCCACCCCCAGGCAACAGTGAAACCTATAGCTGCTGAGCAGACAAAAAAAAGAGGAGGAACTGACAGTGGTCAGCTAGAGGGGCTGAGATACCATAATAAGATGATATGCACCAATCACCATCATAGAATCAGAGAAATGAAGGGCTGGAAGGGACCTTGGAAGATAATCGAGTCCAGCCCCCCTGCTCTGGGCAGGAATACTGCTGAGATCAAATGATCCCAGCAATCCTGGTTTTCTTTGTTTAAAAATCCAAAATTCTCTGATTAAAACCCCCAAAATCCATGATTGCTTGTCTTCTGTTTCTCTTCTCTGCATCCTGGCCCCTCTATCTGATTTTGTCCTTTAGGAATGTGGAGTATTAAGGGTGATCTTCTGCTGAGATCCTGCTCCTTTGTCCTGTAAGTGGTGAAGGAGGAATTTCCCCAGAAGCTTAAAGCTGGCAGACCCTGCTCCTTCACCAACTGCTTCACCAGACTTTGCAGGTAGACAGGAGGGTGTCAGGAGGACAAGACAAAGAGAGTCTGTTGGAGAGAAACATTGTTGTGTTTATATTGCGCTGGTGTAGGGAACACCAGAGAGTCTGTATTAGTGATATCCATTAGATCAGCTTCTCAGCTGTTCCAATTCAGGGAACTCTGCAGATCAGCCTGTAGGATCAGAAAGCAATATTTTGTTCTCTAATGACTCACCACCCCCAAGTTCCTCTTGCCTCATTGAATGGGCCACTCTGTTTACCTGTGTATCTGCACAACACCTGGCACATACAAAGATACTACTGTAGCATTGATACTTTTAGAATGAAAGTGCCTGAATGCCCCCATACCCTGGCAAATATTCATAGGCCCCAGTACCCAGTTTGCACATAAAACAGCGTACCCATGACTGCAGGCACAGCTGGGTTTCCCTGTATGTTTATGAAAGCAATGGACCTAGATGGCAGAACTACATTGGGGAAAAACATCAGCATAGTTTTGCTTCTAAGGCACATATACAGACCTCTCCTTCCTCATTCCTCCCAGGTGCTGGACAGCATTTACTTCAGCCGGCGGTTCCATGTGCGCTGCGTGGCAAAAGCTGTGGACAAGGCTGGCCACGTGGGGACTCCACTGAGAAGCAACATTGTTACCATAGGGACAGACAGTGCCATTTGTCACACCCCAGTAGTAGCTGGAACAGCCCGAGGCTTCCAGGCACAATCTTTCATTGCCACACTGAAGTATCTGGATGTCAAACACAAGGAGCATCCTAACAGGTATCAGCCTGGGAATGTACTGTCAGGTGACTCTGATTCTGATATTTTAGGGTTCTAAATATTTCACTCTTTTTTTGTTGTTATACATAGACAACGAACAGAACAGAAAATGAGAGTAGGAAATGAAATTTCTTTCCTGCTGGATCCTAACCTTACCTGATCATATATTTAGTAGTACAGATCTGTAGTGTATGCCTCTTGTTCTTTTTCTTTCCCTCACTTGTGTGGAGTTATAATAACACTGCAGTCAGTGAGACTAACATGAGCAAGGAAATCCAGCCCTAAATAAACATCAGACTAGAAAAAACACCTTCACCCTTTGAGCTGTTCACAGCTCCATACCTTTTTGTTGTGTAAGTTGATGGAGTATTCCCCTCTTTTGTGAAGCCGCCTTTGACAAAGCAGAAGCAGCTGTTTATTTTTTCTGCAATCTGTTCCAGAATCCATATTTCAGTGCAAATTCCCCACCAGGATGGAATGCTTCCTCTCATCTCCACAATGCCTCTGCACAACCTGCATTTCCTGTTATCTGAGTCCATCTACAGACACCAGCATGTCTGCTCAAACCTGGTTACCATCAGTGACCTTAAAGGCATCTCAGGTAATTGCGAAAGCAAACTTTTGCTTTGTAAATGTGAAAGAGGAGATGTAGATCATTAAGCTCTTAAAGGCAAGGACCCTGTAGAACTATTTCTGAATGTTATTGGCATTATCTACATAATGAATAATAATTAATTTCTCTGTTTAGGTAATAATATTGGTCAGCAGAGGTTTCCTATTTCAGGAGGGTATATATTAAATCACGCACTGGATGTGTCTACACTTGCACCATTACTGTGCAGTAACTTAGGTTACTGCACAGTAATGGAAAATTACTGCACAGTATGGGCACACATCTACACATGTACGCCCATATTGCACAGTACCTATGGTAACTTAGGCTGACTTGAACATAAATTTTCTACCTGCATCATGCTACCTGCCCAAGTAGTTACTGCGCAGTAAGGCATGTGTAGATGACTTACTGCGCAGTAACCTTGTGTGTGCGGACTGACTTGGGACTCAGCTTTAGTCCCAAGTCAGTCTACACCCAGCTTTACTGCACTGTAGTGCCTGCACTTGAAGACGCCGGTGTAAAAACCACTTAAATGCATATGTGTGTGTAAATGCGCCCACTGAGGAGTTAATTTTCTTTTTTCCCATCTATATTCCATGGTAAGGCTTTGAGGGTCATTTGACAGACAGATACACATGCCCTAATGCCTCTGTCTGCAGTGTGGCACAGAAGGCAAATTAATTGCCTTCTGTTCTTCCACAATCCAAAAAAAAGTCAAAACATGTCATTAAAAATCAGCTTAATCCAGTCACAGATTACAGAACAGTATTACATATGTATCACAACTGCATGCAGAATTTATGGTGTCACTATGGAGCAGAGTTCAGATTGTTCAGGGTCCTTAACTGTGCATTTTTCTGCCTCTGTAGATTTCCTGCCTCAGTAGATACCTCTGAATTTCCTGGATTTATTTGATGTATTTTATATATTTGTTACTGTTTAGGTTTATATCCTGCCCTATCCAAAAGGCTCAGAGTGGGTTTCTGATGTTTGCTTTTAGAATAATTGCAGCACCCCATCCTTATTGTCATAGGCGATGCGTGGGGGGGAGGACACATGCCCCCTCAAGATTGGTCCTCTTGGCCCTTGCCAGCCGGGGGGTGGGGGGTGATGGCCCGTCCCCCCCCCGAGATTGTGCAGGTGCCAAGAGAAGCACCAGCGGCACTTCCGGTTTGCTGCTGGCACTTCCGCTGGCATCGATCAGCCGCTGGGGAAACGCCCTGCTTCTCCCCAGTCAGCGATTGGCCACTGGTGCCCCCGCAGGATCAGGAGGCACCAGTCACCCATGCTTATTTCTACCCTTAAGGCACTGAGAAGTCCTCAGCATTCACTCCTGTTTAAGCCTTGCCCCTGGGCACTACTTTCATAAATATCATCATCAAAGCACATCTATTATCTTGTCTGAGAATTGAAATGCAACATTCTTAGTACACAGAACCAAGTCCCCTTTTTCTTGTCATTCCAGAAGCAGGTTTCCTGGATGAGGTGACTTATGACAGCCTCATTCTGGGTCCTGGGTATGATCGTCCCTACCAATTTGACCCCACCGTGAGAGAGCCAAAGACAATCCAGCTTTACAAGCACCTCAACTTAAAGAGCTGCATTTGGACCTTTGATGCTTACTATGACATGACAGAACTAATTGATGTCTGTGGAGGATCTGTCACTGCTGACTTCCAGGTGAGGTTTCATTTCCAAAGCCCAATCCAGATCTGGCAGTATTTACTCACTGTATCCCTCTTCTACCTCACAGATTTGAAACGTATTTGATTTGTCCCTGTTACCATAGGTAGAAAAGTGCATCATGAAATTTACTTGGTCCTTTTATTTTGATAAGCCTAACATACTCTGTACATTTTGTAAAGGCAATGCTTTATTTTTAATAAAAAAAATTTGTGACTGTCTTTTGCTATTAAATGCTTTGTGCCAGATTCTCAGGCTATGTGAACAAGTATTGAACTCAGTGGAGTTGTCACTTTACACTTGCTTAGAATTTGATCCTGTATGAATAGCAGGGTAAGGCCATAGACATTTTTTGAGAATTCTCAAGTTTTTTCTGTTAGCAGAGCGAGAATGAGCAATGTTCTGTAATAAAAGTGGCTTCTTTCTGTATGCACCACTGCCCTCTGCTGGATGGAATATATCTTTGCCTTTCAACTCAAGAAGAGGTGGATCAGCAACTTCAGTGAGGCCACTTAGGTTAGTTTTTAGTACTGCTGAAAACCAGAAACGTATACATACGTCCAGAAACTGTCATATGTCACACAAGCTCATGTGTATATCAGTCCCTTCCATTGGCTGTCCAGGGATTACTATTTCTTTCATCTCTGCAGCCAAGACTGAGGATTTTGATGGATGTGCCAATGCTCCTGCTGGGACTTAAAGCCAGCAGTTCCTGTCTAGAAGGTCTTGCCCCTCCACTGAGGGTCAGACTGATCACTATATTTGGGGTCAGGAAGGAATTTTACCCCATAGTCAGGTTGGTATAGACTGTGGAGGTTTTTGCCTTCTTCTGTAGCAGGGGGTATGGCCCTTTACCTGGAATCTCCTGAGTGTGTATTAACAACCTTTTTGTAGAAGCAAGACATTGTTTGCTGTGGTTCTCCTGATTTACCTGTGGCAAGTTAGGGTGTTATGTCTTGTGTTGTATTAAGGTTGACAGAAGTTTTATGAAGAGTTTAGATTATGGTTTATATAGGATGGTTTGGATAGGGATGATCCTGCCTTAAGCAGGGGGTTGGACTAGATGACCTCTGGAGGTCTCTTCCAATCCTATTTTTCTATGATTCTCTATGAATGGAGGCCTGTGTCTCTAGAGATAAAATCCAGCCTTTCAGGGCCTCATGCATGGTTAGCTAATGACTGCAGTGCAATCTGGGTTCCCAGCTCATCCAGCCCCACAGTGGCATGGAGATGGTCCATGAGACAGGAATGGCACAGGCTCAGTCTGCAGGCTTGATCTGGTGGTGGGGGGGTCTACAACATCTGTATGACTCCCCATGGGTCTGAACATTTGCCAGCACAAGTGGTGGTAGCATTAAATGCTGATGCTCTGGAAACTGTAGCAATTAATGCTACCACTGCTTCCTGGGAGCCATATCTTGGTCACCCTGCTGGAGTGCGTTTGTATGGTAGAAGCCAAGTACAGACACATCCATATTTATGGTTCAGATAGTGCCATTCATATAAAGGTAAAGAAATGTTTACATAGCCAGCTTTGACTAACTCTAGTGCTTGGGGCAGGTGAGAAGTGCTCTGTATTTGTTCTGTGCTCTTTTAGCAGCTGAAGAGGTATTACTTATTTTTCCAGCGGCAGCCTAAAAATGCTTTCTTTGTTTACATTTAAATTCCCATGATTAGTAAGTCTGGAACGGTATACAGGCCTTCTACTGGCTGTGGTGAATTTTACCCAGTATGCGAGCTTTAGGCAATTAAAATGAGGTTTTTACCAGTAATTAAGTACTGGCTTAACTCTGTTATTTAAGTTAGTGGTTCCAATCCCATTGCCTTCAATGAGAACACAGATAGGCTGGTGCAGAATGTTTTTTAAAATCCTATCTATAAAATTAGCACTGATGCCTTATTTTTTATTATTCAAATAAAACTTATACCTGTAGTTTAGGTTTAATATCTGAAAAGCTTAAAAAAGATATTCCTTAAGATGGGTATGTCTATATGTTAAACTGCATAGTAGTGTGGAGATACATGAGCTAATGGTAAACAAGAAACAAGTTAAATTATCCAGTATTGAGTTTCATGCTTCTACAACTACACTGCATTTGGTACCTAAGGTACCAGAACTGCAACTTGCTTGGTATTTCTACAGTAGTACAGTGTAGGCATACTCGTTATTCTTTCCAATCCATGCTTCAGGCATTAAAAAGGAATGTTCACCAATTCCATTCACTTGATCATGAAATTACATAGATATGCCTCCATACTCAGAGTGAAAGTAAAGAAAAATGTCTATTTAGCTATACCAGAATGGCAGAGGATTAAAGGCTTTTAGGCTATACAGCAGAAGTAAATACTAGCCTATACTACATAGGCTACTACTTACTGGAAGTAAGAGACTGCATACTACATGCTGGCTGTGTCTACACATGCGCTTTACTGCAGAGTAGACTAATTAGCTGCAGAATAAAGCATCACTGTCTACATGTGAGACGGTATTAGGCCACAGTAAACTAATTTATGGCGCACTAAGATAATACTTTCATGGACAGTACTATCTTAGGTCAGGGTAATTTACTGCCATTAAACACACATGTAGACTGCATGTGTAAATTGCACCCAGTCAGCCCAGCCAGTGGAGGGCCAGATTCCTGCCTGCCACCTAGCCACACAGCTCCATACTTCCAACACCCATGTGCCCCAGCCAGCCCTCTCCCCCTGCCTCTGCTGCTTCCTGAAGCCACCACCTGGAGCCTGGGGCTGAGGAACCTGGCATAAACTGCTCCAATCTGGCTCAAATTGCTGCTGTCTTGAGCACACGTGTAGACACTGCACCCAGGAATAGTCTACTTCAGCTTGAACTTCTCCAGAGTTTATTGCTTCAAATTAACTGCATGTATAGATGCAGCCACTGCCTAGTACTTACTACTGCTAGAACAGCTAGCCTAATACGTAGTACTGCTAACTACAATTGTTATGTTATACAGAGCCACAAAAGATTTGTCCTGTAATGTAAATAATTTTAAATTCCTATTTTGGTCAGGTTCTCACTGCAAAAACTTACTAGCCAAACTATGTCGACAAAGCCCTTGATGCCAGTAGAAGAAGGCTTTTGTGGGCTTAGCTAACGTTGTCTGGGGAGGTGGCATAGCTATGCCAGTACTGTGTCTGTACTCGGAGTTTTTGCTAACAGCAACAGCTCTGTAGTGTAGATGAAACCTACCATGCTTTTGTGTTTCCTATGCCTAGGACATCCATGGTTCTTGCAGAAGAAGAGAGTCTAATGCTTAGATGTCAGACTAGAAGACCAGAACAAAAAGAATTTTTAATGTATCTCTGACCTTTTTCTCTACTTCTGTGGCAAAAGCTGAGTGCAAAATGTTTTCTGGTTAAAATGCACCTACAAAGCATTGTTGCAAGGTCATCCCAGGATCTTTTTTCTAAAAAGTTATAGAACCGTAGAATCATAGAAAATTAGGGTTGGAAGGGACCTCAGGAGGTCATCTAGTCAAATCCCCTGCTCAAAGCAGGACCATCCCCAACTAGATCACAACCATCCACAACCATCTTCCTGTTTGACAGGTGCGAGATTCTGCTCAGTCCTTCCTAACAGTCCACGTCCCTCTCTATGTGTCATACATCTATGTGACAGCACCTAGAGGTTGGGCCTCTCTCGAGCACCACACAGAGATGGAATTTTCCTTCTTCTATGACACTGTTCTCTGGAGGACAGGTAGGCAGAGGGAGGGTTTTTCTTCTCTTGTTTCTCTTGGACTGCACACCTGACTTGGCAAAGTAAATGAGACTTCTGTGTGGGTTAGCATGCGTGGGATCAGTCCCTTGAACTGTAAACAAATAGCCAGGGGGACTAGCATTCCCCCCTTAACCTCTCTGTCAATATTGCAAAATGGATTTCACCAAGTTGTAGAAACTGCAGCTTAGCAAGACCTTTGAGGTCAATTCCCCTTCCCCCCACCCCTAACCCTAGCTTGCTCTGCCCCTCCTTCCCAAGTCCTGGCCAGGATTGCTCCTGGAGGCATACCTTGTAGTGATTTCCCCAGCTGTCTCTTAAATTAATCTAATATTGGAATCACCAACCGCATCCCACAACCCACCAGTCCTCAGAGAACGGGATTCTTTCCCAATGCAACCTCATAGAGTTGTACTACATTACTACCAACTATAAATCCTGCTTAGTTCAGGCCACATCCAACTTAAAGGTATCTGAGTGGCATTTAGGGTTACAAGTGCACTCCTATTCCACCCTGCTTGAATCCCTGGAAAATTCTTTATACAAGAGGTCAATAACTCCTTTTTCTCCTTGCTGCTTTTCATGACCACTAGCCTTTGTCTTAAGGCTAAAGTGAAGGCACCTTACCAAAGGAATGTTTTCTCAGGGACTTGCCAGGGAACAATAGGATTGCACACTGACACCTTATAGATAGAATAAGGTTTAGCCTTTCCTCTCCTCCTTCAGTGAGTTACACCCCCTTCACAGGTTATCACAGGTTATCCTGTGTGTAACACTTGGGAGTCCATTTTGGGTTAATTTTCTCTTCTGTTTCACCCAACGTTTGAAGTAGTTTTGCTAGTCCATATGGAGTGCGAGCAGCAAGGATTGCACCCTGGGCATGCATTACCAGAATCCCCATTGTTGGAATTCATTCTGGAGAGGAAAATACACCTTAGTGCAAGCTGGTCCTGTAGGTAGTCCTCTCACCATTACATTTACTTTCTCCACCTTGTACTCATGCAGGGATCCAGACAGACAGTGTTCTTTCTGCAAGGCTGCAGATAATACGAATCTATATCCGAGAGGATGGCCGCCTGGTGATAGAATTCAAGACCCAAGCCAAATTCAGAGGTAAGTGAGAGCATCAGCCTGATTTAGAAGCAAAGCGTTCAAAAATACTGGGAGCTACCACAACCAATAATGGTAGGTGACTATGCTACTGTACAGCAGGCACCTGTGTTTTTGCCACTGTTACTCTGAATCTCCCTTAAAGAAGAGCCTGTACAGAACAGTGTTCCCCCTAAGGTTTAGTGATCCATGAGCTATCCTGGCTGGGAGTGTGCAGGTATCTCAATGTGCCCACTTCTCCCTGCTCCTTCAGCAGCCCCTGCCCAGGTTGGGGTGGGTGGCAAGCGGCCAGATGCAAAGCTGGTGGCAGCGCGGAGAGCGTTGGCGCCCCCTTGCTACAGCACTGGGCATCCCCCCCGCCCCCGGCCGGTGCTCAGGGGCCATGGCCCCCTACTGCCCCCCCCACGCACCTCCATCCATATGCCACTGTGTGCGCAGCATTAAAAAATAATTGCGCGGCATGATTTTTTATTGCGCGCGGCTGCACATGCACACAGCTTAGAGGGAACGCTGATATACAAACAGAAGTACTGAATTAAGGTTTGTAAGACTGGTCCCTTCTATGTTTGACTTTATTTTAGACCCTTAATGAACATTAGCTATTGCAATCTGTAGCAGTTCTGCAGCCATGGGGACAGCCATAATGCTTCCTGGTGGCTGTGCAACCCCTGTCTGGTTCAGGCTTGGCTACAGCCCTTCCCTGGAATCTCACCAGCCATGCCTTGCTCTTAGTGAAGGTTATAAAAGGGAGGCTGCCTGTGGGCTGTATGTGAGCCTAAGCTCAGTGGTGACTGGTGCCTCCTGAGTCAGTCAGCGACTGGGAGATGAGTCCCCCTGCGGCCGATTGTGCCAACCCAGAAGTGCCAGTGGCACACATGGAAATGCCAGCGGCACTTCTCCTGGCATCCCCACACCCTGGCTGGTGCTTTCAGTGTGGGCACCAGTGCTCCCTCCTGCCCACTGCCTAAGCGGGGAATGCTGGCTGTCAGGGGATGCACCAGCGCTCTGAGGGGGTGCACGTGCACCACTGCCTGAGCCTGTGTCAATCCCCACTGGGCCTTTCCTGGGTCCCCTCTGTCACAGTCCTGCACCTAGGCCAGTAGGCCCTCTCAGCCTGTCTCTACTGCAGCTGGGCACCTGTTGCTGTCATGGCTCCATGTGTGACTTCGTACCTCCCCTACACCACACCCCAAACCTTGCAAGTGTTCTCTCTCTGTGATGTTGACTAATTATGCACTCAGCCCCCTTTGGCTTTTGGACACCCCGTGTCCCTTACACCATTCCTTACTGGGCTCTCAGACCCTGGTCTTGCATGTGGCCCCTTCTCCAGGCTCAGGAACCCTCTGGTCCAGCTTAGCCCTCCCCCAGGCACCAGGACCCTCTGTGGGCTCAAAATAAAACGAAGACCACTTGCCTGTAAACTCAGTCCTTCTCTGCCTAGGGGCCTTGCCTCTGCTTTCAGGCCTACAGCACTGGTTATATAAGTTCCAGTCCTTTCAGGAGCCCTGCTGCCCAGAGCTCCTTACCCTATGGCTGCCAGGGAGAGACTCCCAGACCCAGGCTCTGGGCTTATATAGCTGTAGCCTGTGTCCTCTTCTGGTCAAGTGAGTCTCATATCAGGCCCATGCACCGCCTGTAAGCAGCCTCACAGGCTTCCAGCTCACTTAAAGGAGCAGGCACATCCCAGTGCCCTGCTATACAATCACACCCATCCAACATATGACTTCATGACAGGTATTTAGGAAGGCTGGGTGTGGCAGGTGCAGAGATCCCACCTCGGGAAAACAGCTGGGTATTCGTATCCCACCGCTATTTCCACCACGTGAGGCGGGCTAGTAGGGGGCGCTTCTGCGTTGAGCCGCCCACCTCCCTGCTCCTGACCACCTTCCAGGCTCCGAATGCCTCTCTAGGGGCTCCTTATGTCCGGCTGACCCCTCTCCTGGAGCACACTCGCTAGTCTGGCAGTAACGTGCCGCCACCACCCCGAGAGTGGACTGTCTCAGTCCTGTATCCTCAGGGAAACACAGGCCTAATAGTCCTACGGGTAC
>NW_017729023.1:7798558-7816389 GCF_001723915.1 Gavialis gangeticus | reverse complement strand
CCGCCTCCTTCCCCGTCCTAACTTATATAGCCCCTGTGACCTCATTCACCTGGGCCAGCGGAGGTCAGCCCCAGTTGGCTGTCAGCCAACCAATTTGAAATGCATCACCTGTTACCGGGCAGATTCCAGCTCCCCAGGTAGATGCCCCTCACCCAGGTATCAGTCACGTAAGCAGAGGGAGCAGGTTTCCCCCCTCCCTCAGGAATGCAGCCAGCTCAAGTTCGCTAAAGAGACAGGCTGAGGGTGTGGTCCCCTATGTGCTGGGCCCATCCTAATTGAATGGTCACAGCACAGAGATTTAAATCACAGTGTCACAGGGCAGAGATTTTTGGGGAGAAACCAAGGTGGCTTTCTGCCACACTGGGTATGGATATAAATGTGTCTGTATGTATTCACGTTGAATTTGTCTTCCACTTGGCAGGGCTTTTTGTAATGGAGCATCACACACTGCCGGATATGAAGTCTTTTATAATGACACCGGACCACCTGGGGGGGATTGAATTTGATCTACAGTTGCTGTGGAGTGCTCAGACTTTTGACTCGCCCTATCAGCTCTGGCGGGCGACCAGCTCCTATAACAGGTGAGGGAGAAGATCTGTGGTTTCAGTTGGCTTTTGCCAACAAGTTTTCACAAGTATTAACAGCATTTTTGAGCAGGATGCCCAGGCCATTCATAGTAATGTGGCATTTATTCTTTTGTTGTTTACAACATTAGTCACCAGCAGAATTAGCCACTAGCAGTGATGGTCAGTGATCTATGTGGAATGGATTCCGTGGTCTCCAGTTTGGTAGGCAGCCTCAAACAGGAGGAGCTAGAATTAAATGACCTTGGAAACCTGCCTTACCACAAAGTTCAGAAATGATGCATGTGGGAGGGCAGCCAACCCTGCTGCAGCCAATGTTGTGTCTGTCACACGACTGATGGAAGGAGGTAGTCCTCAGAGCTGTCAATCCAGTTCCATTCAAGTGTGCCCAATTCTATTTTGAGAAATTAAAGTAGCTGTGAGAGAATCATGGGAAAGCAGGTGTTGAATGGTATTAAAGCTGGATGGAAATTTGCATGTTAAAATAAGATTTTAGCCCCTGTTCCTCACAGTGCTGTTAATCACTAAAGCTGTGATTTGTAGGGTTAGAGGTATTCATGCTAAGGTTTAAAAATTCTTTTATGTTCACTCTGATTTTTTGGGGGAGAGGGAGCAGGGTTTGCTATCATTTGAATAAATGACCTCTATCTTTTCTTCTAGCTGTGCTCAGACACATAGACAAACACATGGTTCAGTTAAAACACTGGGGACCAAATCCATCCTTGCTGTTAACTATAAAGCTGATCAAGCTTACAGCAGTCATGGATTTAGTCTAATTGGAACCTTTCTGTCTTCACTAGTTTGTGTTAATTAGAAAATACTGAATGTGAGAAGCTAGGCAAATGCTCCAGTTAAGTAAACAGCTCACAGACTGATATGGTAACAATGGCATCTCTCATCTGTTTCCAGGAAAGACTACTCTGGGGAGTACACAATCTACTTAATCCCTTGTACTGTGCAGCCCACGCAGCCATGGGTTGACCCAGGAGACAAACCATTGGCGTGCACTGCTCATGCTCCAGAAAGGTAAGGAGATGCACTGTTCTCTCATTTCTTTGGGTGCTCCAATTTTACAGCTGGAATTTTCAGAACGTTTATAAACATGTTCACTTCAAGAGCATGTAATTAATTGCTAGCTTGAGTTTAGAGATGAAGAGCCTTCCAGTAAAAAAAAACACCTATATGGGTAGATATAGGAATGAGGTGCTCTCAAACTGAGATGTGAATGTAGTCAGGGCATATGTATTTTGGGGGGATTCAGTGAAGCCATTCATACACATGCAGTATGGATACTGTGCAATATATTGCCTTAGTGGAATTGTATAGGTACCACAAGCTGAAATGGCTTAGATCCCAGCATGCCCTTTGTGTTAGCTGCACAGCAATGCATTTGCCAACTTGGATTGTTTCCACAGAGGCAACAGGTATTTGGCACAAGCTATGGCAGCAGCATAAAGGACAAGAAAAAGGAAACTATCTATTAGCTTTGGAATCTAGTGACTGCAGCTACCCTCCTCCAAGACAGTAAAACAGGGCTTCCTTAATGTTAAAGCTATACACATGGGTGACTGGTGCTGCCTTAGTCAGGGGGGCACATGCCCCCCCCAGCAACCACTCAGCAACTGTGGGGGGATCCCCCCATGGCCAGTTGCACTGGCCGGGAAGCACCTGCGGTGTTCCTGGAAGTAGCCATGGTGCACCCACTCCCTGGCCGGCGCTCACAGGGGGTACACCTATCTGCCCACCCTACCTGTTGCCTGGGCGGCGAGTGCGGCCTTTTGCGGGGGGTGCACCGGCATTCTCAGGGGGTGCATGTGCACCCCTGTGCACCCCTTACACATCACCAGTGGCTATACAGTTATTTGAGCAGTTTATAACCAGTTATAATGGCAGGCTTTGTGACTTCTGAGCACCAGAGGCACAGATGTCCACCAGACATGGTGAGAAAAATGAGATAAAGTATGGTATCTCTTTCTTTCTTTCTTTTTGCTTCTGTCAGTGATCATCTCTGCAGTTACATAGAGCCTAATTGCTGAGAATATCAAAGGCCAGTTCAAGTCCATGCTGTTCTCTCACTTTAGGGAGACATTCCACCCTCCCCCACTGGACCCACATACACTACCTCACTAACTGGATGTCTTGTAGGAGGCTAAGAATGGATGGATATGGAAGATAAGGATGGGTGGGGGTGGGGATGTCCTAATTTGGGCTCCTCTTTGATTAATCGTTACTTGGAATGCTTCTCATGGTCCCTCCCTTCACCTGACTGCAGCTATCAAACACATGCTGGTTCAGTCAGTCTTAGTTCCATGGCCTGCATATGGTCCAGAAGCTCCCATTTCAGAACAAATCTACCTGCATCTCTCTACCCCATGCATTAGACCTTAAATCAGGTGCATCATACTCACCCTGGTCCCCAGGTTGGATCTGAGGAGCTAGCAGGGACTGCAGCAGAGCTGCATTTAGGCAGCAGCATGGGTCTAGGGCAGGGCAGCAGTGTAGGTCTGGGGGCAAGAGGTGGCGGGGGGAGGTGCATTTGGGTTGCAGTGTGGGGCTCTGGCCAGGCAACAGGTGAAATCGGGCCATATGTCAGGCCATATGTTTGACACCCCTGCTGAGCACTTGCCTTCCTCAGCTCAGATGAATTTCACTCTTGATGCCTTTTGTCAGTTTAACAGGGAACCCTAGCCCTGTTACCAGAAGGCAGGTCAGCCGCTTTAAAGTCAGAACTTTCTGGGCACAGCGTGCTGGTAAGGTGCGGGGGGGCGTGTTAAAAACTGAGCCTGGCCTGCTAGTCAGCTGACTGGAAGGGGGAGGCCAGGACTATAAAAACCCTGAGCTGGGCGGCAGTAAGGGCCAGCAGCCAAAGGGGAAGGAGCGCGTCCCAGGGCTCGCTGGAGAGACTTGGAGAGCGGTCCAGTGGCTGCAGGAGTGGGAACTAGTGGCAGCAACCCGCAGAAGAAGGACTGTAGCAGACAGTGGGACAGCAGCAGCATGAACCCCTGAGAAACTGTAAGCTGGCGTGCTGCCTTCTTTACTCACATTGTCTTAGAGGTAGTTATAGCGTATGGACAAGACTGTTCATATTTTTTTTGTTATTGAGTAACATCGGTGGTTTTGGGTGAGGCTATTTGTGGAAGGAGGAGGCCTCATTGGGACCCCACTACAGTGTGGGGACCCAGTGCCAGAGGAGGCACAGTATTGAGGGTACATAGGCCCCGGCACCTATGAGGGTACAGGATTTTGGGGTGCACTGACCCCAAAAAACAGATATACCACATTAACATTCTGAAGCCATGGCAAAAACAAGAGTTCCTGTACTTGGCCCTCCAACCAGATGAACGGGAACTGGGACCCTCCCTGAGGGAGAGGGAGGGGAGAAGTGAAGTGGAAGTGGCTCCACAACTCTCTGAAGAGCAGAGGCAACAGGCAATGGAACTAGTGAGGGAATATGGAGATATGTTCCAGGAGGTCCCCAGGGAGGCTAGAGGCATAATACATCGAATAAGGATCCCTCCAGGCCAGGTGATCTGCAAGAACTGGAGACGAATCCCACAACAACTTTAAGGAGAGATAAAAGAGGAACTTGAAATGATGTTAGAAAAAGGCATAATGCAAGAGTCCTGAAGCGACTGGCGTAGCCCCATTGTGGCCATACCAAAGCCAGATGGAAAAATTAGGCTCTGTATTGACTTCTGAAAAGTAAGTGTGGTGGCTAAGTTCGATGCTTATCCAATGCTGACGAAATGGTGGAAAACATAGGGCAAGCCAGCTATATCTCCACGTTGGACCTTATGAAAGGCTACTGGCAGGTCTCCTTAGCACCTGAAGAAAAGACAGCCTTCACCACACCATGGGGCCTATTTCATTTCTGACACATGCCATTTGGATTACACAGAGATGCTGTGACATTTCAGCGGCTAATGGACAGAGTCCTGGCCCCGCGTGGGAGTTATGCAGTGGCTTATGTAGATGACATTATTGTGTATACCGCAGATTGGTCAGGGCATTTAACAACGCTGCGAGTGGTGTTACAGCACTGCCCTGAATGGTGGCAACTTGGCTCTTGGTTGTGCCACTGACTTGCTATGGGATCCTGGCAACATTACTTTGTCTGCCTGTGTCTCTCTTACTCCTCAGCCTTTGTCTGTCTTGCCTTGTTACACTGTATACTTTGTCAAACAAGCTTTAAATAAAGTGCCTCTGCTGACATTTTGAAGTGCAGGGATGCTGATACATGAAATGCAGGACGCTGCTGGAGCATGGTAATTGCCATGCTCCAGTAGATTCGATTGAGTCTGCTCTGACACTGGATTTACAGTGCATCAGAGTAGCTCCCTGCTCGTGTATAGGCACCATGAAGCCTAGCATAATGAGGACACCAATATGGTGGGCTAGTGTCTCTAGGTCCTGTTGGAATACAGAGGATAACAGCCATGGTGTAAATGCAAGATCTCTGGTGACGCAGTTTTTAAAATCTCTAAACTCCAACACTGTCTTCTTCCTTTTTTCTTTTTGTTCACCCCACTTTAGATTTTTGATCCCAATTGCTTTCCAGCAAACAAACCGCCCGGTTCCTGTTGTCTACTCCCTGAACACAGAGTTTCAGCTTTGTAACAATGAGAAAGTGTTTTTGATGGATCCCACCAAATCTGAGATATCTTTGGCAGAAATGGATTACAAAGGAGCCTTTTCAAAAGGTAAAGTTTTTCCCTTTCCTTTGTTAGTTTACTTTTACTTCAAGTTTCTGGCTGCACGGCCTCAGCTCCTGGGTAAGAGAAATGATGTGATAAAATGCAGGTTGCTGTCCCTCAATGAGCAGTATTTTGACCACAACGCAGGATTATGTTCCAGCCCAGTAACATGATGACCACAAGACAGTTCTGTATCAGGATCATAACACACTAGGCATGTCTAAACCATGTCATAATACCTTTCACTAAACTGGTACATTTGGCTCTGAAAACAGCTTTTGCGTGTCTCCCATTTCTTGCCTATCATTCTTTCCAACATCCTTAGGTCAGATCCTGTATGGCCGCGTGCTTTGGAATCCAGAGCAAAACCTCAACTCAGCTTACAAACTGCAGCTGGAAAAAGTCTATCTCTGTACTGGCAAGGATGGTTACGTGCCTTTCTTTGACCCCACGGGAACAATCTATAATGAAGGGCCACAGTATGGCTGTATTCAACCCAACAAGCACCTAAAGCACAGATTTCTTCTCCTGGTATGTTTTATAGAGTGGGCAGAATTGACTAGGTCTTTACAGGAGGGAGGGAAGACAAAGAGAAAACTGAGAGAGCAGTGGGACTCTAGCAGGAGCTCAGAATCCTCTCTGCAGTGAAACCTGCCCTTGGATATGTTTGTGAATAAAGCTTCAGGTGCCACAGTTGGACCTTTTCTCCTGAAAATATAAAAGGCAGTTTTATGAACAGGGAAACTCCTGTCTTTAAGGAAATATTTGACCCAAGGGAAAGTGGTGGCCTTTGATGCAGTAAAAGAGAGTGGGGCAGGGAGAGGTGAAGGTCAGTGGGGGAGGAAGAGGTATAAAGGACATCATGAAAAGATGTTCTGCTCATGTTACTTTCCTGCTTCATAAATCATGAGCCAAAAAACTCATCTTTGAAAAATCTCCGCTTTTCCATGTTGCTCTTGATTATAAGTACTGTGTGTGTGACTGATTCACATTTTTTTAATCCTGTATTTATTTTCCCTAAATTTCAGGACCGAAATCAACCAGAAGTAACTGATAAGTACTTCCATGATGTACCTTTTGATGCTCACTTTGCCTCTGAATTGTCTGATTTCCACTCAGTGAGCAGCATGCCAGGAGTGGATGGATTTACTATGAAAGTGGATGCTCTCTACAAGGTGCCTGACATGAGATATATAGTACCACAGAGAGAGTTCTTTATTTAGGCCTAGGTGCTGTGTACAGACATGTTATTGCACATGTAGAAGTCAAACACATTTGGGCAAACCCTAAAGCTTATATAATTTTCTAGATACCTACAACCGCCACTGTGGAGAAAGGCAACATGGGCTTCCCAGTGCCAGAAATACTCCAACAGTGTAGGGACCTATTTCTGAATTGGGATGCACTGGCACAGATCTTTATATCCGAGCACAGAAGCTGGTTGCACCGTGGTGTGCATTAGGTGGTCCTGTTATAGAAGGCTTCACATTAATTTCCTTTATTACTAATCTTAGTGTAAAGCATGATTCCAGCCTAAGGGACCCAGCATATATTTCACCAATGTGCTCAGTCCCTTTGACTTCACTGAAGTCAAGAGTTCAAAGTGCTTAGCACTATGAAGTTCAAAGCCATTCAGTTAAAAAGACAGAATCCCTAAGGACTGGCTACACTCTTTTCAAACCCTAAATTACATGATACATACAGGTAAGAGACAAACTCTAGCACAAAAATATAGAGATCAGAAGTTAAGATCAGACACCCTTCCCTATCTGTCTTACAAAGCAGGTTTATCTGGTTGAACTTTCATGGGGCAGTGGTTTGCTTTAATTTCAAATTGTATTTTAACAATGATGTGCAGTTTGCCATAGTGCTTAACATATTTTTGAATAAGTTATTAAATAATGCTAGTAATTATCAGATCTAGTCAAAACAGTAAACATTTGCAATACATCAATTTTTTTTCAAAACGTAGTGAGAAGTTAAATGATTTTTTTTCTAAAATTGAAAACTTTCAACCAAACCTTAGAAGTGGTTAAAAACTTGGAATCTGGGGGATCTTGAGTCATTAAAAGTTTTGATCAAAAGGACAAAGTATTGATTATTAAAAAATAATTGGAGCTGATGGAATATTTATTGTTACTAGAACTGAATTAGTCATTTGGCAGTGATCAAAACTTCAACAAAACTGACAATTTCCAAATCATGTGGCGTGGTGATTGCTGTCATCTTGACCAACACATGGGGATGGACTCATGATCTCCAGCAATGTAAATATGAACCAAAAAAGTACAAGCTAAAGCTGTCTGTAAGAAAATTCTATTCCCTGTGGATTAAACACAAAGGAGTTGTAAAACACTCACCACTGGGTAACAGTGTCACATCCCCGCTGCTGTCTGCTCTCAACAGAATTCTTGTGTCCCTTTAGCTGAATGCCAGGGTTAAGTCTCCTTTGTGTCTGTCTGTCTGCTCTTTCCTAAAGGTGGAAGCTGGACACCAGTGGTATCTCCAAGTGATCTACGTAATTGGCCCCGAGACTATTGCAGGGCCCCGTGTCCAACGTTCCCTCACTCACCGCCTGAAACGTGGGCGCAGGGACCTTGTAGATAATAACGGCAGGCTTATCCTGGACGACTCCTTGATTTATGACAATGAAGGTGACCAAATCAAGAATGGCACCAACATGAAGTCATTGAGTCTGGAGGTACAGGAAGCAGTTGCAGCTGCCTCCTTCTCACAGACAGGTGCCTCCATAGGAAGTGCTTTAGCTGCCATCATGCTGCTGCTGCTTGTCCTTCTGGTAATTTGCTTCATAACCAGGAAATGTCAAAAGCAGCAGAAGAAGAAAAAGCCCACCAAAGATGTCATGGAGGAATATCCTCTGAACACCAAGATGCAGGTGCCTAAGAAAAACCCAGAGAGGGTGGAGAAGAATATAAACAGACAGTACTGCACTGTGAGGAACATCAATATACTAAGTGAAAATGAGGGTGCGTACAAGATCAAAGGTGCAAAGGTCAAACAGGTAAACTTAGAGGTCAAAGTTCATAACAATCTACATGATGGAACAGAAGTTTAATAAAGTGCACATCTTTTTGTAAAAGCTTTTTATAAATTGTGAAAAATTTAAATCGTAAACTGGTATTTTTATAATCTTGTGGAAAAAGGGAAGACTATAGCTTTGAGTGGTGGACAGCAATACATCCTCACAGGCTTCAACTCACAACTGAGCTACCTCATTAAAAGCAGAACAGTGAAACACCCAGGGCAGAAAAAAATGGTATCTCTACCAACAAGTTTATTCAGTTTTAGGCTGCACAACTTTCATAGCAACCTCCATAGCAGCCA
Organism: Gavialis gangeticus; assembly: GCF_001723915.1. Taxonomy (NCBI): domain Eukaryota; kingdom Metazoa; phylum Chordata; order Crocodylia; family Gavialidae; genus Gavialis; species Gavialis gangeticus. The sequence continues at coordinate 7,807,766 of NW_017729023.1, read as the reverse complement.
GATATTTACCCAAACTTGAATAGTTCCCATATGAAGTCCACCAATCCTGAAATGGGGGGTTACAGAGGAATAGTGCAACAACCCTATATCAGACACAGTATTATAGGAAAGAAGCTTATTAAAGAGTTGGAATCTATTACGTTCCACTCTGTACTGTTTTCCTTTTTGTACCTCCTCTCTTTTATTGGACTGCATCAGACAGAACATGACAATTTTGGTCAAGAATGCAGACATGCAGCCAGTACTGCAACTAATGTCGTTTCTTATTGATGGTTGATCTTCATGGAGGTAAAATGCTGTGAGAGGAGGTCACCTCATGCAGAGGGTGGCACTGTGCATCATTCAAACAGTGTGTTAGTGTGCCTGCAGCCTTCTGCACCTGAGTGACCGTCACTCTAAAAGAACAGTGAGAGAAGCCTTTACTGTTCTGTGGTCTAGAGGTCTACCATTGAATCTGGACCTGCTGAAATCAATGGGAAGTTAGCCACTGACTTCAGCAAGGCCAGGATTTCATCCTTTCCCCATTAGACCACCACATCCCTTTTCCAACTTTCTGAACTTTGCAACCCAAAATCATTTCTCAGAGCTTTGGTCTCCTAGTCAGTAGTAAAAGTACATTCCTCTGCCTGGTAATAAGACTGGAACACCTTCCACTGAGAACACTCCACAGAGAAAACACAAAGAAACACTCAAAGCCACCTAAATGATAGGTTGGTAACTTGAAGGGTGCTAATAGGTATGCTGTTTACCATACTGCTAAGTAGGATAGGGTCCTGGCCCCATCTTCGTTATAAGAAAGGGGACCCAGACATGGAAAAGATTTCAGAACTGCTGATTTAGAGTCAGTTTAAATGTTGCAGCTATATATTATCTGACTCTTAGCACTAGCATCTTGTTGCATGTTATATTATCATGGTGCTGTACAAACCTTAATGAATCCCTTGGCATTATTCCAACCTGGCACTGGATTGTCATGATGCACTGAGTAATGAGATACCCAACCTCTTCTCCCTGACCCCAAATCACATACAATACAGATGGAAGCAGTTGCTCTACTGAAGGATGCACTGGAAAACTGCTTGTGCACAAGCAGGTTAATGCCTTTTATTTATTAAGCAAAATTGCCTTAGACACATTGATTTCTGAACTCAAAGAGTAACCTTTGTGCTCATGGATGCACTTCAAACTTTTGAGGCCTAAAACATGCCCACCAGCTTTATCCCCTAGCCTTCCTTCCAGCTCTCTGCAAATTGGAAGTAAAGCAAATAGTGCTGTCTGCTGACTTCAAGTGTTAACCACGCACACCTTCCACCTTGTTAAAATATACATAACAGCATATTTCCTAGCTTCAAACAATTTTGTACACAGGAAGGGGGGAGGGAGGGAATGGAAATTTACACATTCTGACCCCAGTAGAGCAAATGCATGCCTGGTGCTTATTGATTCTGATCACACTTAATAATAAGGTTCCATTAATAAATAGTTTAGGTTTTATAGTTCTTTATAACTCCTGTTGATTTCTTGTCTAGATCTTCAGGCATTTTACCAAGGAGGTCAGGGTCATTTGCTTCATTTTAAAGATAACAAAACTGGAGCCCAGACTGGGGAAGCAACTTGCCCAAGATCACCTGGCAAGCCAGGGGCAGTCCCAGCTCAGTGTACTACCCCATAGCCCCCAATGGTAGAACAGCTGGTAAAAGTCCAGCAGGTTGCTTATAGCCATTTACATCATCTTCTATTGATGTGCTCAAAAGCATCCAGAACTTGTATGTGCAACATGCTGGTAACATCACTAGTCACATATTAACCCTTTACAAACTATTTAACAATAGGACCTCAGAGTAAAGTGTGACCATGACTTCCTTTAGCTGTGTCCCCATCTCTGTTGTTGTATTACCTGATGTGGTATATCAGGGATTCATGTCTTTGGGATTCATTTCTGGTAGCTCAGACATTTGGTTTATTATTGTGTGTTCATGTCAAGGTTGCACATACATACATATTTTAGTTGTCAGGTCTGTTATTACTCTTGTATGCATATTATGCTCTTAGATTGTTTTGGTTTTTTTTACAGACTACATGGCAACCAGTTAATAAGTGTAAATATATAGTGTGCACTTTCTGATGGAAGCAAGATTTGATTATTCAGCTTAAATATTTACGGGGATCAGTTTTTTCTGCAATGTATGTAGACTGTTCCCAACAACAACACTTTTAGACTGTAAGCTCTGCAGTGCAGGCTCTTTATTTTGTGTCCTTACAGCGCTGAGTTTGCCAGTGTCTAACAAATTCATCAAGATGTGTAACAGTGTTAAATAAGAGTTATGCTGATGTTGATAGAAACAAGAGGTGAAATGAAAGACTCCATAATTTAATGCAGCACTGTATAGTAAGGGATCCTGGGATTCCTCCTATGTACTGTTCACAAACTAACTACATGAATCACCAGCTGCATATTCATTATTACATTACAACTCTGACTTGCTTCTGGAGAATGTTTAGCTTGCAAAATATGATGTATCCTCCACCTTACTTTGATTGCCAACATTTTGTTTGTTAGACGTGCACTTAAACTGAAAGTGTCAAAGCTTTGAATCTGTTACTTAATATTTGCAATTCTCAGTTGCTTTTTACAGTTAAGAGTCTGATGATCAACAAACATTGGTGGTATTTTCTCAGTCAAATATGTGGTCTGAATTTCTGCTGTTCACTTGACAATTACTTGCATGCACCCTACCATACATTTTATTATGCAATAAGGTTAGTACAAATACAGTCTTGGCAGTTTGTTTTTTCCTGTGTATAATGGTGCTGAGTAAATAAAGAGATAAGGGCAATGTTACCATTCTCCATAGTTGTACAATTGCTATGAGGACATTGTGGACATTTCTTCTTTCAGCTCTTGAGAATTGCTAGTGTCAAGAGGGGCTTACATGTGGTTGCAATAATCTGACTGTGTGTGCATGTGTTCTGATTTAGTTCAGTTATTTTTCAATGCATTGCATCTACTACGAAGGCTCATTGCTATGATCTGAGTAATCTGCTGGTGGTGCTGCCAAGCAATTTTCTTAACCTCTTATGATTTATGTATTTTGAATCTTTCTGTTATGGAGTTAATGATTTTTCCATGCAGTAATATATGCCATTATACATGAGTTTTGCTAATAAACAACATTTTGGTTATATTTTGATATAAGCTTTATATTTATCTAATACTTGGCAAACCACAGCAGGCACACTAATCCCCCCCAAGTACAGCATTTTGAAGAAAGAACTTTCATCTATTATTAAAAACTATTGCTAGACCCTAACCATTTGGATTTTCACTTAACTTACAAGTAGAAAAAACTCCCTTTCAGACTTACAAATACAAAGAAACCTTAACACGTCTCTAGTTAAACATCATAGAGTCTGTATACCTTTAATTTCAATTTCCAAAAAAACTATTTAAGCATAAAAATTTAAGCACAAAGAATTATGGTTGACTTGCATCCACAGGTAATGTGTACCTTATCCCCATTCAACAATTGCCAGATAGAGACATGTTTCCTAATAGGGTCCAATCTCTCTTTCTGTTCCCTTTTTTCTCTTCTTTTCAAGAGCTGGTTTCCATTAATTCAGTTTTAGTTACTCTTGGATGGACCTTGGGCAAGTCACGCCCCCACTCTGAGCTTTAAAAAAAGATAGTAATTCTTCAATGGCTCATAAACCTTAGGACTGTTGCTTCTTTTCCCCTCCTTCACAGAGAACATATATCTCATCTCTATAAGAGACTGCCAGACAAGGAAGTATTTCCTGAATACCCACAGCACCTTTTACACTCTATTCCCCTTCCTTTAATTTTTGCGTGAAAACCTTAGACACCTATACATGAGTGCAGAAGCTGCTCTGATGCACTGGAATTCCATTGCGTCAGAGCAGACACGATTAATTGAGTCTGCTGGAACGGGGCAGTTACTGTGCTCCAGCAGTCTCCTGCATCTCGTGCATCAGCATCCCTGTGCTTAAAAATGGCGGCGGGGGCACTTGAACTAAAGCTCTTTGAATGAGATTTACTCCCTAAGTGCCCCCACCACCAGGAGTACACCAGATAAATGTTTGGTAAAATTACTTACCTACACAGGGACTTGTCTCTTGTCCCTTGGCCCTTTTGGGGTTCACATTCTACTGAAATTCTGCCATGTCAGGCATTCTTTCCCTCTGTCTTATTTTTCCCTCGACTTCAACCCATCTTTTTATCCTTGAATTCCCTTCTTTGGTCTTTACTTCATTCACTATTTTTTCCTTATACTTGCCTAATCTCTTTTTTAGGGTCTCAGCCCTTTTTGACGTTTTCCTGCCCTTTGCTTCCAGCCTTCCACTGAAAAACTATGCCTTCTACTGCCATTTTTATTTAGCCCTCTTCTCACCAGCTGCTCATCTAAACTGTCTTAGTCCCTTCAGTTGGAGGGAACAGACAGTGTAGACCACCTCTTGCAGACACTGCTCCTCCAGCATGCTGGAGCTCCCAGCTTCCACACAGCTCCTGACAGAGGAAAAATAACTTGGACATGCAGGCCTCACCAGGGTGACCTTCACATAGTTGCTCAACATATCCTTGAATGGTCCTTTTCCTTGCTACTTCTATCTTCTGTCGCCTCCTAAACACACTGTCCAAAAGACCCTTTTCCTCTTTCAGCACTCTATCCAATGATGAACAGCACTAACCACTTGCCAGACTTTCATGCCACTTTCCTCTTCAACGGCTCCACCTTTAAAGGGAAACACTGCCAGAACAACGCAAGCTCGTCCAGGCACATCCAGCTGGCAACTTTCTTGGCAGGGGACTAGGAGTCTCATACTGGGCTCCACATTCCAGGCTGGCAAGCATTCCAGTGGGCTCCTCCATAGGAAGCCAACCAGGATCTGAGATTTCTGGCTTCTAAAGCAGTGCAGGTACTATTCCTGTCACACAGCACTCTCATCTTCTGAAGCCAGGACTCTCCTTTACAGACAGTGCTGTGGAGAGACAGGAGCACAAAACAGCAGCTCATCAGACAGTCTTTCCAGGCTTCCAGAAAGAATTGTTACTTTCGGGTATTGGAAGGGTTGCTTTGTCCCAGTGAGATCAGTGACCAACAGGGTCAGCTTTCTTTACTGGACAAAAACAAAAAGCCCTGAGCTACAAAGGGCTGAGACTTTGTGAGATGTAAGTGGGCTTCTTAATTTTAATTCCCTATGAGAACAGGAAAAAAAATTGTTGAGGAACAGGGCAACTCATCAATGATGTCCCTAAAAGATGGGTGTCTTATATGCAGGGCCTTAGCCTTGGAAGGCCAACAAGTCTTCCTTAAAGCTAGTGCCCAGGCCCAGTAGCTTGATCTCCTGCTCCACCCCTTGTTGGGCCAGCAGCAATCCAGGTAACTAGGCCAGAATTCAAGCTCAGCATAAGAATTTGGCCAGCCCCTGCCACTGCTTCCCCAACTACAGGGAGAATGATCCACGTGAAGGCCTTGTCTCATGGGTACTCACTTTGCTTCACAACCTCTCCTATTCCTCCTTGGCACCCAAGAGCCAGGGACAATCTCTGCCCCTAGGCCAGGCTGCAGCCCTGTCCAGAGCCTCCCGGGTCCGGTCTCACTCAACTCTGATGCTCCAGACTCTTGGTTTGGAGCCAGGCCCTGTGGCTTTTTTACTTACAACTGGGCAGCGTACTCCATGCTGTGAACATGGGCACATCAGTGGAAGCCTCTTAACTGGCCAGTACTTCTATAACACCCACCCCTGCCCAGGCCATGGTCCTGCCCTGAGCTGCCTAAGCCTTGTCTCGCACACCTTTCTTTAGGTCACATGGACATTCCAGGCTCTTGATTTTAAGCCAGGCCTGGGCTTGAGATGGGAAGCCAGGTCCTGCCACTGTTAGCCCCAGAACTGTGCCTTTAGTCAAGCAGGCTAGAGAGCTACCCTAGAGTATGGCAAAAAGATAAGTTTTCCAGCACCAGTGCTCAGGCTGCTGAAGAGCAGAGGAGGTGCCTCTGCATAGCCTGAGGTCAAGGAGGAGAGCCTTTAACTCATATTTTCCCTCCGCCAGGCACATGGGCTAGTTCGTCAGCTACAGATATCAGAGGCTAAGTTAGGCGTAAGGGAGGGCGCAAGAAAAAAAAGGGAGCAAGATAGTAAGGGGATAGCCCATTAACAAGACTCATGGCAGAGGTAGCTAGCCAAAAAGAAGGGCGGATGGAAAACCCCAGGCATCCACTCTGTGGTCCCACAGAAGTAAGTAAATGACTTAAACCACAAAATAGTTTTGTGACCAATGTCATAACATTGGACACAATGGCTGACAGGGCATGACAGAAGTTATAGAAGGAAATACTATGTGCAGTCAGGTGCTCTCAAATGGACCTGAAACCCCAGAAAGACCTTCCCAGAGGGGCTGATCTAGTCTGGCCAACATGGTGATGCCCAAATCAACATACGCACGCAAACTGGATGATCACCCTTCCCACCATTGCCGTAGAACTGGTGTATGATCAATTAAAGAAATTAGACATATATAAATCAGCAGGACCGGATGAATGCCACCCAGGAGTGCTGCAAGAATTGGCCAAAGTAATCGCAGAGCCCCTGGCAAAGGTCTTTCAGAAATCATGGGCCTCTGGAGAAATCCCAGAGGACTGGAAGAGGGTCAGTGTTGTGCCCATCTTCAAGAAAGGGAAGCATGAAGACCCGGGAAACTACAGGCCAATTATCTTAAATTCTATTCCAGGGAAAATCCTAGAAACATTCATCAAAGAGGCTATATGTGACAAACTTGCAGAAGACATGATACTGAATGACAGCCAGCATAGCTTTGTTGCGGGCAGGTCTTGTCTTACCAACTTCATTTCTTTCTGTGATCAGGTGACTCATCACCTGGATAAGAGAAAAGCAGTTGACATCATATATCTCAACTTCCAGAAAGCCTTTGAGTTGGTATCCCACAAGGTACTGATCAGAAATCTAGAAGATATTGGGCTCAACTGCGGGACCATCAAGTGGGTGTGAAACTGGTTGCAGGGTAGGACAGAGAGTCCAAATGAATGGATCGGTGTTATCCTGGCAAGATGTAGGCAGCGGCATACTGCAGGGGTCAGTACTTGGCCCAGTGCTGTTCAACATCTTCATCAAGATTCTGGATGGGGGTGGGGAAAAGCTCACCGGTGATGTTTGTGGATGACACCAAGATATGGGGTTGTGCGGACACACCCACAGATAGGCTGCCAATACAAGCAGACCTAGACAGGCTGGCATGTTGGGCAGAACAGAACCAGATGAGGTTCAACATAGAGAAAGGAAAGTGCTGCATCTGGGAAGGAAGAACTCCCAGCACACCTACAGGGTGGGCATCGCTAACCTGACCAGCACTATAAGTGAAAGGGATCTGGGGGTAACAATAGACCCCAGCATGAATATGAGCCGGCAATACAATGCAGTAGCCACTAGGGCCAATAAAACTCTGGCATGCATCAATTGATGCATCTCCAGTAAAACCAAAGAAGTGATTCTCCCGCTTTACTCAATATTGGTGCAGCCACAGCTGGAGTATTGCGTCTAGTTCTGAACACTGCACTTCAACAGGATGTACTAAAGCTCCAGAGGGTCCAGAGAAGAGCCACCTGTATGGTCAGGGACTTGCATGGCAAGCCATATGAGATGAGGCTGAGGGATCTTCAGCCTAAAGAAAAGGCTGAGAGGAAACCTGATTGCAGCTTACTGCTATTTCAGAGGTGTACATCAGGGGCTCAGTGAACAACTGTTCACAAGGGTGCCCTGGGGGAAAACTAGAAACAATGGCCACAAACTCCTGGAAGATTGGTTCAGGCTGAACGTTAAGAAAAACTTCTTCACAACTAGGGTGTCCAGACTATGGAACAAGTTTCCCCCAGAGGTGGTGCAATCATCTACCCCAGAAGTCTTCAAGGGAAGCCTGGACGGTCACCTGGCTGGGGTCACCTAACTCCAGATGTCTTTCCTGCTCATGCACGGGGCTGGACCTGATGATCCGTCAGGGTCTCTTCCAGCCCTATGATTCTATCAAAAGCAAGCATAATCAAATGAGGCTACTCTAATCACATGAATATATGTAAGTGAAGTGCAAATTATGAAGCACCTGCTTGTTTGTCAACTCCTTGGTGAGATCTGTATGAAGGAGGACCTTCCTGCAGCAATGGAAAGAGCCATTGTGTGTGCATGATTCTGGAAAAACATCCAGTTTATGAAAAGAACATGAGAAGCAGCAGCAGCAGCTCAGGGCCTAGGCAACTGACTCTCAACTAGGGTGCCATGGCACACTGGGTGCCATGAGATCCTTTTAAGGGTACCATGCCATTGTTAAATGTCACAGATATCGATTGTCATAGAGAAGTAGGGCTGGAAGGGACCATCACAGGACATCTAGTCCAACCCACTACCTGAGGCAGGATCATCCCTATCCAAACCATTCCATGCAACCATAATCTAAATTCTACATAAGACTACTCTCAACCCTGACACAACACAGACCTAACACTAACCTACCACAGGTAAAGCAGAAGAACCACAGCAGCTAACGTCCTGCTTTTATAAAATGTGGCCAATATACATTTAAGAGGTGCTACATAGAGGACTCTGCTCCCTGCTACAAAGAAAATCAAAACCTCACACAGTCCATACCAGTCTAACCATGGGGTAAAATGCCTTCTTGACCCCAAAAATGACACTTGGTCTGACTCTGAGTGGAAGGGTAAGACTCTCTAGCCAGGAACTTAGCAGGAGAATCAGCATACCCCATTTAAGGTCCCAGTCTTAGCTGTAGCCAACATCCAATGCCTCTGGGGAGGATTAAAAACACCCTGAAACATATAGCAGGGGGCGGGGAGGGGGACCAACCAGCAAATCTCAGAAGCATAGAAAATACCCATGGTAGAAAATAGGTATAGCGCTACCTAGATCATCCCTGAGTGATCAGTGATTGTCCAACCTCTTCTTGAACACCTCCAAGGAGAGTCCACACCTTTCCTAGGCAGCCTAAACTGTTGCGTTGTTTCGACACACTGACATTTTGCCCATAGGCTATAATGGGGAATCACAGAAATGCATATAACTTTGTCATTTCTTGCCTGATTTGGATGACAATTGCAGGGTAGCTAGCCCCTTTTCAGGGTATGAAGCCTGCCAAGTTTAAAGGAGATAGCTGCAGGGGTTTCTG
>NW_017729023.1:7792197-7793558 GCF_001723915.1 Gavialis gangeticus | reverse complement strand
ACCTTTCCTAGGCAGCCTAAACTGTTGCGTTGTTTCGACACACTGACATTTTGCCCATAGGCTATAATGGGGAATCACAGAAATGCATATAACTTTGTCATTTCTTGCCTGATTTGGATGACAATTGCAGGGTAGCTAGCCCCTTTTCAGGGTATGAAGCCTGCCAAGTTTAAAGGAGATAGCTCCAGGGGTTTCTGGGAAACTGCACCTCAAGGTACTGAGAGCAAAACTTGTATCACTTGCTGGCAGTGAAAAACTTGTATCACTTGCTGGCAGCGACAGCCTACTGTCATCCCGCATGCAGGAGAATTGAATCAGCTCCTCAGCTGGACTCCCTTCATTACTCCATCTCTGCCAACAGGAGAGTATAGAGAAATGTAGGCTACTGCTTCACCAAACTACCTTCCAATCTAGAGGCTAGGAATCTCCTATTCTTAAGGGCTGTCACAGATACGTTTTTAAATACAGCTGTTGCTACACATTTAAGACAGGATTGGTATCTTAAGCAGTACCCTCACATAGTGTAACACAGAAGTTGAACCTCTTCAGGCTCACTAACTCCCATGGGCAACTGGTCCCTTCTGAGTTTTGGGGGGCACCAGTGGGACATGATCCTCCAGTGGCAAGCGGATGACCAGGGGGGTGGTGTCCCCCAGTGGCCAGTCACCAAGTGCGCCAGCAGCACAGCAGTGGAAGTGCCAGCACTTCTGCCACCAGCACTTCCGCTGCCAACATGCCACCGACAGAGTCAAATTCAGGGGGGGCACAAGTACTCTCCATTCCCCCCTACCAGCCAAAGCGCTTGGTGTCAGGGGGGCACCAGCACTCTTGGGAGGGGCACATGCCCCCATGCCCCACCACGTGTTACCTATGCTAACTCCAACTCTTTGCTTCTCAACATCTCCAAAAATCCCTTGTAATATCCTCACAATTTTCTCTAAGACTGTAAAGTGGTTCCCATCTTCAAAAAAGGAAGGAAGGAGGACCCAGGAAACTATAGGCTAGTTAGTCTTACCTTGATCCTGGGTAAGCTTTTTAAGAGAATTATCCTGGCACATGTCCACGAGGGGCCAGCGGGGGAGCTTATATTTAGGGGCAACCAACATGGGTTCATTAGAGGCAGATCCTGTCAGACCAACCTGGTGGCCTTCTATGACCAGGTCACAAAATCCTTAGACACAGGGGTAGCAGCGGATGTAGTCTTTCTGGACTTTAGGAAGACCTTCAACACTGTCTCTCACCCCAGTCTCATTAAAAAACTGGGGAACTGTGATATCGACACCTACACAGTCAAATGGGTCACTAACTGGCTGGAGGGCCGCACCCAGAGAGTGGTGGTGGATGGGTCATTTTCAACCTGG
>NW_017729023.1:7784248-7791676 GCF_001723915.1 Gavialis gangeticus | reverse complement strand
CAGGAGGCGCTACTTCACTGTCAGGGCGGCTAGGATCTGGAACCAACTTCCAAGCGAAGTAGTGCTGGCTTCTACCCTGGGGGTCTTTAAGACAAGGCTAGACAAACACCTTGCTGGGGTCGTTTGACCCCAGTACTTTTTCCTGTCAAGGCAGGGGGTTGGACTTGATGATCTGCTCAGGTCCCTTCCGACCCTACCAACTATGAAACTATGAAAGTTCAGGTCTGAAAATGCTTCTGAGAGCTTTGTTACTTATGTTGGGAATGTGTCCCCTGACCTTCTCTTCCTAAGTCCAGTTCCACAAGCCTTACCTTCTCTGACATGTTGTTGCTTCCTTTGCCATCTTTCTTTCCCTAGTGTTTTAAAAGTTTCATTTTTCCTTGACTTCCATTCATGCAGTCTTTCTGAAACACTGCAGTACTTCTCCACTCCTTTCTGAAGCTAGGCTGTCTTGCCACCCACATAGGACTCTTGACTCTCAAGTCATGCTTCTCCCTTTAAGGAACAAGCATGGCAACAGAATGATTGTTGCTTCACAGTAGAGCACCTCAGTATTTTAAGGATAGAGCCAGGATCTCACCTCTGTCAAGGCATCCAACTCAAATTTGTTACCACAAACCTTCACTTACACAGGAACACGGTTTGTTTTAGCAATCATTGAATAGTTCCATTCAGGAGATATTTTGAAGGAAATCTCAAGGGACTAAACAGAATTTGCATTATATGAAATATTGTATTTCAAAAAATCCATGTACATAAATCCAAGAATACATAAAGCATAGTATGTAATATAGTTAAAACAGTAAATTCTGATTAAATTGCCACTCCAAGGGGAATGCAAATAATAGCAAATTATTCAGTTGAGATCAATTTTCAGTATGTGGTGGGGAGGCACTGGCAGAGATGAATCACAGGGATTAATTATCTCATAGATAAATTAACCTCAGTTTATTGTAGTTTATTGTAGTTTTTCTGCAAAAGTAAATGGGCAACTTATTAATGTATTTTCATACAGTTTTGCAGCCACTGATGTTCCAGTAAGAGTTGTATCTTATGCAGATAACCTATGAGATAAGTAACATCCATGACTTGACCAAAATCCATATATTTTTTAAAGTCTGGGTATAAAAGGCCTGGCATCTTACCCTAATTAAAAAATATTTTAAAGAAATGAAGAAGATAGGATGGATCTACAGAACATCTTCTGAAAATAAGGATCTGCAAAGATATCTTGATTATCCAAACTGAAACATATAAAATCACAACCCACTCCTGAAAGCCTTGGTTAACAATATTGTCTTTGAAATTCTATTTTTAGCTTGTTACTGAGCATTAACAATCCTATGCAATGAATAAGAATCTTTACAGTTCATTACCTGAAGTGACTCACATCAAGAGTGAGTCTATCATTTGAGCACATGCCGGGGCGCAACCACACTGCGCTGATGGAATCTTATATGAATTGAGCCGAGCCTTGAACTGCTCAAGGCATCTACTTTCTAACGGAGAGATAATGATGAAAGAGGACAAACCACTACCTGTTTTACAGTTCCCAAAATCTATCATAGAAGGACAAGGAGGAAATGTTGGAACAGAGTCATCTAGAGACACATGCAGTAAAGTATAGACTTCTGGAGATAATTTTTCAACTTTGTGTCAGAGCTCATCCCACAGGAAAATGTATCTTTTGGAATCCTCAGGATAGGGAGATGTTTCATTCTTTAGCCTTAAGCATCTAGGAGAAACAACCCAAGACATGCACTTATCCCTCCAGAATATTTCTAGGGGTGACATGCATTTTAGAAGTCAAAAGGAACCTATGTACAAGTTGGGCAAAAATACCAGTGTACAAAGAAAATACTTCTGTCCATTCATCCCTCACTCTTTCTTTTCCAGTGGCATGCTACTATAATTTAGACATCTCTCTCTCTCTCTTATATACATCCTTTTTACTATGGTATTTGAGACACCCTGAAATTAAAACGATAAATATAATATTCTCACTGAACTATAATGTCTCCAATATGCCCCCTCCCTCTAGCTTGCCCTGTTTCAATACATGGTATTGACATAATAAACTATAAGAACAATGTAGTATATCACACAATAGGTGATAAATTATACACAACTGAGGCATGTACAGTTTCAGTGTCAGAAACAAACTATCATGCTTCTATCACCATTATATACCCCCTTAAAGTTCAATATGCAAATATTTATTTCAGAATCAAAAGCAGATAAACCTAAATAATAAACTTGATTAAACAGAGGTCAGATTGTTTACAGTCCTTGGCTGTTAAGTCTTTAGACAACACTCCTGGGAGTCTATCAGAATCTATCCACTGATTTGAAATGGATTAAATGTAAACACTTTAATCCAAGTAAATTAAAACAATGAAGAAAAAGTCTTAGAAAAAATTAATTTTCTAAAACACTTGTCCTGAGCTATCTCCTTTTAGCCATGAACAGTCACAATCAGTGACTACTGAGGGATCCATTAGGGATTTTATTTAGGATTCTGAAATTTATAACCACGCAAATAATAAACCTTTTCTAACACAAAAGAGGGAAAGCTCAAATGTGTGCTACTTGTTTTCTTCGATTTCTTAGATGTTTGACTATCTTTCTTTTCTTCTGTGGGTTCGTTTCCAATTTCATATTTGACTTTTTTCTTACCCATTTTCTCTCTCTCCTCCTTTTTCTTTTATCTTCTTCTGTCCTCTTTATTACCTCTTTGTGTTTCTTGTGTATTGTTTGGAAAATATGGCTTCTAGGGTCACATCCTAGCAAGGATGTTCATTAGCAGGAAATTAACTGAACTGAACCATTCTGTTCCCAAATTGCTGCTGAACTCCACAATAAATGCGGACAGGACAATCTTAGTCTTCCTTGTTCCTTCTAAGCCAAATAGCTTTCTTAATGGTAGCTGCCAGTTTTACAGATCCCACAGATCACTCAGCTCCACCAGAAGCAAGAAACAATGCAACCACTAAAAGCCAGTGTATAAACTGCACTATTCTACATCAGATCTCTTCAACTGGTCTCTTGAAGTTTCAACTTTTTTGTTTCTTTCACTTTGTTTTCTACAACTTCAGAAACAGGTAATCTATTGGCCACTTTTCTTAAATGCTAAACTTTGTATGGAATAGAAACCAGTTTGGCATTTGTAAAGTGCTAACTCAGCTTCCCACCTCTTTTTAAAGCCATCCTAATCTTGTTACACTGACAGAAGGTACCACACTCCTAATTCCATGTTACTTAATACCAAGTGAAAAACTAGCTCTTCCTTTTATCCATTTACATAGAGAGCTTAACACTCCTTCCCTCACAAAGGGAATTATTACTATCAATCCTCACCATAACTATGCCAAACTTCAGGCTTGTCAGAATGGCTGCTGCATGAGTAAACAATCAGCCAAGATAAGGAGGGCTAGTCTGAGATCAGGCAGTCTCAGGAGGGAGGCGCAGCCAATCCACTCAAATAAGAGACTAATACCTGGGGCTGGTGAGTCACTGGGCACAGATGATAATGAAAGGAACTAGATAAGGGTACCCTGAGCTGGGCAGAGGTAACTAAGATTGTGAAGGACAAGACAAAGGCTAGAAAAGCCTGGTCCCAAACAGGACTGAGTAACTGAATGGTAACACCTGTGAGGCATCAGCATGGCTGGAGGGATGGTTGGAGGCCACGGTTGCAGCCCATAAGGCACTGAGGACTCGGGTAAATCAAGAGAGGGGTGGAGTCTAGTCGTTTCCTGGAGTTCTGGGCAGCCTCCCAGCACACTTCTTCCCCAAAGAAACATCAAAGGTGTGGCAGGTGAAAGAGACAGAAGAGTCTAGGAACCAGGCAGGCAGGAGTCCAACGGTCACCAGAAGGCACTACTATGTCCTTTGGCTGCACCCAGCCACACCAGTATAAAAATCAATTAACTGATTTCCATAATGAACAAACTACAAGGAACATTTGGGAAAAGAGGTTATTTTATGGGGCATATATTTTAAGTACTATTTCCCAGGCTTTTAGGATATAGAAATGGGAAAAATTTCTAATCCCCAAAGGACCAGCAAATTGCTAGCAGGTACTGTCCTAATTATATAGATGATATCAGAGGAAATAAAATTAAATACACTGAACAAGGTTTGCAGCTCTCTTTAACTAGCATGTCAGAGATTGGCATTTGTTACACCTCATCCTATTCATAATGTTATTCAAATTAGAACTGCAGTGTCTAGTAAAGTAATGAATTCTTTTATAATATCACTACCAGTATTTGATCCTGACACTGATATATTTGTTAGCATGGTTGTTCCTGAAAGGGTTATCAGTATATTTCCTGCTGTGATGTGTTTGAGACATCACTTCCTGTATATGGGCAACTGAATGATTCAACCATGTGAACGATGAGGCTGAAAAAATGGAGACAGGAAGAAGAAAAGGTTGCCTATATGGATGACAATCAATACTAGGTGGTCACCAATCATAGAGAAAGTTTGTATGGGGTAAAGAGCGGTAAAGTTCCTATGCAAAATGTGTGTTTCAAGCCTGATTTCAGGGTTAGTTGGGAGCATTGATATGTATCCAATAATAACATATATAGAGGATGTGAAAAATTAGTTATTCCCAGAATATCAGTCCCTATTCCCAGATGAGACTTGAGATTACAGAGTTTACTAGAAAGAAAAACACTTTCATTTTATAGAGATACTAAATTATGTGCAAAAGTCTAGAGATGCACTGAATCAAGTGAGGGGTGATCAGGATGAGATGTTGGTAAGTCCTTTTTGCTGGAAATTGGACTTAAAGCTGTATACTTATCCAAAAAATACTGTTATTAGTTGTAATGATTGTATGATACGTATGTGTTAAAGTGAATCAATTCACCTGCCTCATTCAACACATGAACAGACAGACGTGAGTTATTCCAAATTCCGGAATCACCATATGCTTCCCTAGAAAATTGATACTAGGGTCCTACGAAGAACAATGAACCCTACTAAGAGGGGAGAGGAGTCTAAAACCTTTAGTTAGGTTAGGCTGTAAGACTGGTCAGAGGCTTTATTGGAGTAGATTAGGATAAACTAGGCTAAGTAATATCAAGCAATTAGGCTAAAGGAAATAGAATTTAAGGAGCTAGTAACAGGTAGGGCAGTGTCATAGTTAAGAGATATGTAGAACCAGGGTAAAGGGTGAGGCATTGTGCAAGAACAGGGAAGTAAAAGAATGTGAGTTCAGTCTGAGCTGGCTGTTTCTAGATTAATGACAAAATAATGGAATAGAAAACAGAAGAGAAACTTTTGATCATAGGAAAGTACAGTTGGAAGGGACCTCATAAGATCACCTAGTTCAGCCCATCACATATAACACTATGCATATTTTTATCAAGTTAAAAAGCAGCTATAAGTTTTACTAAGAAGCTATAGGACTAGGGCTGCATTACTTAGTTTAAGATTGGAGAAAAAACATACATACATTTATCAGAATGTGCATTAATTTGCTGTATCATTTATTATGGATAAAAATAATCAAAAACAAGGCAAAAATGATCAAAAGATGTTGTTTCATTAGTCCTGCATTCATCAAGATTAAATGTACATGTCTTTTTCAGATTCATAAAACAAAATCTAGCTTTCTTGAGCATGTTGACAGTGCATCCAGTGCTTCACTGAGAGTTACTTCCACACCTAAATTAATATTTTTAGCTCAAGTTAAAAAAAGTTTGCAGTGCTGAGAAATAGGAGCTACATTACCAGGAGCAACTAAGAGACAACAGAATTGCAGAACAAAGATTGCTTGATAAGTTGAACATCAAGACCATTAAAAAGGAGAGTGTGTCATTAATACCTGTGGAATGAAGAATTTAAAAGGAATCAGGTACAGCATAATGAGTCATGCAGTCAACTGACTTGGTCACTGCTGCCTAACTAGAAATGCTGCTGCAACTGCCAGGCAGTAGCTTTTAAACTTTAGGTGGACCAGGAATCAAAATGCACCACTACACCTCCCCATCCCTGAATCCACCAGGGTGGGTGCAATGCTGGTCAGGGGTTCTTCCAAGACAGAAGATTTGGAGCAGCTTGGGATGTAGGCTTATCCCCAGGTGTGGTCCAAGAGGCACTTCACTATTTTTATACCACTTCAGTTCCACTTGTTCTGCAGTGGTCAGCTGCAAAAGGGAAAAGGGGCATAAGAAAACACTTTTCAGGGGAGAAGCAAGTGTGGATTCTTCAGAAATCAGTGGTCATACAGATGTGCCTGATAAGGAACATAATCATAGAGTCATACAGAAGCAGGGCTGAAAGGGTCCTTCAGAGGTCATCTAGTCCAGTGTTCCTCAGGCCATGGGTTGTGACCCAAAAGTAGGTTGTGAAACTATATAAAAGGGTCAGTGCAGTTTTCCCCTTGCAGGCTGGCAGAATTCCAGCCTCCAAGGGGCTTGTGAGAGGGCCTGAACTTTTGACCTTCTCCCCTCACTGGAATTTCACTGACCTTCTTCAACCTCTCTTGCTTACCTGCCACATCTTGCTGGTTGGATTTTCTTTGGGGAGGTTAGATGTCTCTTTGGTGAAGGTCCCTCTGGCAGGGTCATGGTTCTTCTGCAGGGTTTTACCTCTCCTACACCCTGCCCCTTTCCTCTCAGGCCTGTGATGGAAAATCCCCCATGGTCTAGATTGGGGATGCCTGTCTGGCTCTGCTCTCTGAACTCCTCCAGATTCTGTAGTCTGCTGCTCACCAGCTCTTATGTCTTCTCCTGCTGAATGTCTTTCCACCTGAAACTTAGAAACTCATTTAGCTAGTCCTTGAACCAACTTATTTCTTATTCTCCCAGCCTTCCCTCTGCCTTATTTCAGGCTTTCCAAATGTAACTCCTGGGAGATGCTGAGGTAAAGGCAACACAGTTGCTCCTAATCATAAACCAATGTTCTCCACACTGTTTTTTCCCAGCTGCAATTCATTCATACTGATAAAGTAAATCATGACTCCTTCCTTCATCACAGACTCAGATTCACTCAAATATCATGACATAATCCCTCTTTCTTCAGGTACCATAGATTTCATAGACATTAGGTCTGGAAAGGACCTTGGAAGATCATTGAGTCCAGCTCCTGCCCTAGGGGCAGGAAGTCAGCATAGATCACAGGATCCCAGCAAGAAAAACATCCAGATGTCTTTTGAAGGCATTCAGAGTAGGTGCTTGAACCACCTCTGGCAGCAGTCTATTCCAAACCTTGGGGGCTCAGACAGTAAAGAAGTTCTTCCTTACGTCCAGCCTGAAATGGTCATGGAGAAGTTTGTGACCGTTCGACCTTGTCGTCCCTTGGGGCACTCTGGTGAAGAGACGTTCCCCCAGATCCTGGTAAGCACACCTGATGAACTTATATGTGGCCACCAGATCACCCCTGAGCCTGCGCTTTTCCAGGCTGAAGAGT
>NW_017729023.1:7783166-7784009 GCF_001723915.1 Gavialis gangeticus | reverse complement strand
CCAATGTCCACATCGTTAATGAAGATGTTAAATGGTATAGGCCCAAGGACAGAGCCCTGGGGGACCCCACTGGTCACAGGGCACCATGACAATTGACTTCCATCGACCAGAGCCCTCTGGGTCCAACCACAGAACAAATTCACCAGCCAGCGGACCGTGGTGGACCCGAGGCTGCAGTTGGTCAGTTTTGCCAAGAGGTGATCATGGGATACCAGATCAAAGGCTTTTTTAAAGTCAAGATATAGGACATCAATCTCCTCTCCCTCCTCCAGGTGATAGGTCACCTGGTCATAGAAGGAAATAAGATTGGTCAAGCAACACCTACCCGCAACAAACCCATGCTGGCTATCCCTCAGGATGTTGCCATCGGCTAGTCTATTTAGAATGGCCTCTTTGATAATCTTTTCTAAGACCTTCCCTAGAATAGAGGTCAGGCTGATGGGCCTGTAGTTTGCTGGATCCACTTTCCTCCCTTTCTTGAAGATAGGCACCACATTGGCCTTCTTCCAATCATCAGGCACTTTACCAGAGCACCAGGAGTTTTCAGAGATCCATGCCAGGGGCTGAGATATGATACTCTCCAGCTCCTTGAGTACCTTGGGGTGTAGATTGTCAGGGCCAGCTGACTTGAAGGTACCCAGCCTCTCAAAGTGTTCCTTCATGAGGTTAGCATTGATGGAGGGTAAGGAATCTCCCTCATCTGGGCCTCTGTCCTGTAGTGGGCATGGGCGTCCCATGGGACAGATGAAAGACTGATGCAAAGTACCCATTTAGCAAGTTGGCTTTTTCCTGGGCGTCGGTTGTCAGTTGCCCCATCTGGTTCAGCAGGGGTCCAATGTTGCT
>NW_017729023.1:7777200-7778166 GCF_001723915.1 Gavialis gangeticus | reverse complement strand
CTTCAGCTCCCCACATATTTAAAAAAGGACTTTTTATTGTCCTTGATACTTGTAGCTGGTTGGAGTTCAGTTGCAGCCTTGGCTTTCCTGGTTTGCTCCCTGCAGGTCCGGACCAGAGCAGAATAATCCTCCTTGGAATACTCCTTGGAATTCCTCCTTGTCGTACATCACTTAGGCTGCATCCATCAATCACACACTCTTCCCCTACCCTTACTTGAGCTTACTGGGCAAATCTCTCCTTTGCCTGCTCTTGCCTTGGCTTGACTCAAACTCCCATCCCCACTGAGGCCTGCCCTTCCCTTCATTGGCCAGTCTCTGCCAGCTGTCCTGGGGAGTGTCCCCCTCCTTACCTCATCTCTAAGGTGGCCGGCATGACCTGCGCAGCCCTGGCGTCCGCTTTACTTATCTTTTGCAGGCGCAGTTTGGAGCTACATTGGACTCTGGTCAGGCCTTGGTTTGGGGGCCTGGGTCTTCCTTTCCCCCCAGATGATCCAGCTCCTGGCTCAGCTGGTTTCTCCCCACGTTGGGGGATGCCAAACATGGAGCCCTTCTCCTGCATCTCCTTTAAATGTCCTGCTGTGCCCTCTGGGCCGATCAGGGCAGGCTCCCCATCTCCAGGACTTTCTGGCGCACTGTGGTGTGCCGCTCTCTGGGACCCCTCTGGTGGGTCCTGCACCAGCTCAGCCAGTGCCACAGGCCCATGGCAGGGGCTTGACAGGGCTGCTTGGGGCTGGGGCGCAGCAGGAGCAGGGCGATGAGGCAGTGGGTACCACACGCACTTGGCACCTCCCCACTACGGCCGTGCTGCTGCTTCCCCTCAGGCCGTGGCTCTACGCTGGAGGGGCGGTGGGGGGTGCACTAGCTGCCCTGGGCCGGTCCCTTCCCGCCCTGCTGCCCGGTGACTCGCGGAGACAGAAGCGCGGGGATGCCGGCGCCTCCCAGGGGCGGGGCGGGGGGGACACACGT
>NW_017729023.1:7776752-7777189 GCF_001723915.1 Gavialis gangeticus | reverse complement strand
TGCCCATAGACTTACTTGTATCCAGCTGCCAGGGCTGCTCCCACCACCCTGCTTAACTGTATGCTAGCCATATGTGCGTGTGCCCCCTGCCTCCAATCGCCCTCCCCCCACTCCTTCCAGTCCCAAGCTGCTCCTTGCAGGCTGGTAGGTTGCCAGCCTGCCAGGGGAAACCCATGGTTTCCCACTTTTTTCTTCATTAAAGAGCAAAATCCACATTTGTATCCTTTAAATGAGAAAAATCAACATTTTTCTGCAGTAAACAGAAAACCCAGATCCCTGGTTATTAGACTCCTGCAGGAGGCAGAAGGGGATAACAGTGGCCACTAGAGTCTGGTGCCAGGTGTGGGCAGCAGGGGCAAGACTGTGGCATGCCCCACTCTTTCCATTATCTCCCCTTATCCTACTCCCAGTCTGTACTGGAAGGAGGAGACACAGCT
>NW_017729023.1:7762799-7771752 GCF_001723915.1 Gavialis gangeticus | reverse complement strand
ACTGGAAGGAGGAGACACAGCCCCCCCCCCCCCACCTTATCCAAGGACTTGCATGCCAGCAATTGGAGCCACCTGCCCCTGCTGCCCCATCCCACCAGCTCCAGAAGTGTGGGAGGAGAGGTGAGGCAAGCTGGACTGGAAAGTATAGCTCTGCATCCCTATGCCCACCTGCCTGTCCATGGTAAAGCACACTGTTAGGAGCATGAATATGGCAGGTGCCAGGGGTGGCAGCAGGAGGCACCTGCTATGACAGGGTGCTATCGAGCAGTCTCCTTCCACTTCAGTTGAATTCCTGTACACTGGGGGTGCTGTTCGAGCTGACAGCACTTCCCAGCCAGAAGCTCTACCCAGTCTAAGCCTATTTGGGATGGGATTAAGGAGGTTCCTGCCCCACAAGTGGGAGCTGCACAACGAGAGACCAACTTTGGTCCTGCCACCAGGCCAGGGTAGATGCAGGTGACTAGGAACTGTAGGCAGAAAGTCTGTTCACACAATGGTGGGGGGGAGAGGAGACACTGCATCCTGGGATACTGGAGGACTTCAATTTGACTAGCACATCTGTAGGGAGAGGCTGAACCTTAATGGAACAGGAGCTGAGTTGTATGGATCAGAGAAAATCCTACCTTGGAGTGGTGTAACTTGGAGTTGCATAAGGAGTGCTTGAAGCCACTTAAAGGTGTTAATGGGCAGACAATCCCCCATCCCCAAGAGTACCGGTGCACCCCATCTGGCTGTGCTCACCACTTAAGCAATGAGCGGGGGGGCAGGTGGGAGTGCCAGTGCCATCCATGCAAGCACCAGATGATCACTGCAGCTGCTCCCAGAAGTGGCCACAGCCACTCCTGGAAGCAGCTGTAGCAATTGGCCACAACAATTGGTTGTCATGGGATCAGTCATGGGGGACCCCTCCCCACCCAACAGCAAGGCCAGCTGTGGGGGGACCCCCCCCACCCCAGTCGGCAGGACTGGTTGCAGTGGGGGGCATGTGCCCACCTGACTGCCAGTTGCCAATGGCTAGGATTGTCTGGAATCCCTGCAAAAGGAACTTCCACCTCTTGGGATAAGTCTAAGGTTTTAGGTGTTGGGGCACTGGAGAAAGGAATGGGTCCTGAAAGCAGGACATGGTCAGAGAAGGGCAGGCTACCAGAGGAGTCACTTGTGGAACATACATTCGCGTGGAGGAGCCAGCATCATTCACTGATTCAAAGAGACAATTGTGATATGGGATCACTTGTGGCTTGACTCCAATCACCACTTCTAGAGTCAAGAAGGAATTTTATCCCATGGTCAGATTGTCATGGAACGTAGAAGTATTATTTTTAACAACCTTTGCAGCAGTGGGACATGGACAATGCTGTCCCCCCCCCCACACACACACACTTTACCTGTGGCAGATCCAGGTGTCTTTGGTGTTTTGGGGCAATATAACTTGCAGTTGTACAATGGGGTTGTTGTGTGGTTTTAGGAATAAGTTAGAAAAAAAGCCAAAGTAGAACCCTTTTTTTAAAAGGGGGGCAAAAAAAAGGATGCAGGGAAC
The DNA here is from genome assembly GCF_001723915.1 of Gavialis gangeticus. Lineage (NCBI taxonomy): Eukaryota > Metazoa > Chordata > Crocodylia > Gavialidae > Gavialis > Gavialis gangeticus. Next base: position 7,770,215 of record NW_017729023.1, on the reverse strand, counting down.
TACAGACCAGTTAGACTCACCTCAGTATGTGGGCAGTTATTGAAGCATATCATAAGGAAGCCCATTTGCAAGTATCTGGAGGGGAAAGGCTGATCACAAGCACCCAGCATGGATTTACTAAGAATGAATCCTGTCAAAAAAACCTGATCTCCTTCTTTGACAAAGAACTGCTTGGGTGAATAAGAGGAATGCTGTGCACATAGTGTGGACTTCAGCAAATCTGTTGACAAGGTCCTGCACAACTTTGTCATAAACAAACTGGAGAAATGTGGGCTACTGTAAGGTGGATAGATAACTGGCTCAATAGCTGCAAGCAAAGGGCAATTATAAATGGATCCATGTCAGATTAGCAGGAGGCTTTGGGTAGGGTCCCACAAAAGTCTGTCCTGGGCCCAGTGCTACCCAACATATTTATTAATTATTTGGATGCTGGTATAGAGATTTCTTGAGCAATTTTGCAAACAACCTAAAACTGTAAAGGGATTGCAAACATTCTGGAGGATGGGAGTGCAATTCAGAAGGATCTTGACAAATTTGAAAGCTGGGTTGGAGCTAACGGGATAAAGTTCAGTGCTAACAAATGCAATGTGTTATACCTTGGGAAGAATAACAAAAAATACAAATACAATATAGGTGACACCTGGCTGGATGGCAGCACTATGGAGAAGGATCTGGGACCCTTGGTACTTCACATCTGCAATGTGATGCGTCTGCACAACACAGGCAAATGTGGTTTTGGGATACATCAATAGAAGCATTTGGTTCAAGACAGGGGAGGGGATAGTGCCTCTACTCAGCACTGGTTAGACCTCATCTAGAATGCTGTGTGCAGTTTTGGGCTCCACATTTTAAAAAAAATGTGGAAAAGTTAGAGAGGGTCCAAAGGGCAGGCAACAAAAAATGATAAAGGGCGTAGCAAGGCAAGTCATATGAGAGGTTAAAGGAAACAGGCATGTTCAGCTTGCAGAAAAGTTGCTTACGAAAGAAAGTAACAATCTTCAAATTCTTGAAGGGCAATCATAGACAAGGGAAAACACCCTGAGCAGAGTATGGTTCACTGGCTTTAAGTTGCAGTAAAGGTTTAGATAGGATAGGAAAAATGTCTTCACTGTTGGAACAGCAAGACAGTAGAATAGACTGCCTAGGGAAGTTGTGGTATCTGTCACTGGAGGTGTTCAGGTCAGATAGATATAGGTCAGAGATAATCTAGGCAAAGCTAGGCTTCTGTTCTACTATGGGCATTTTCCATACTTCTGGGTTTGGTTGGTTCCTGCATTGGGGCCAAGAGAGATTTCCCCCCAGTCCCTGCTGCTACACACACCAGGTTTTTTTTCCCCCTTTAAAGCATTCCCAGGGGCATTAAGGGTTGACTGCAGCCAAGTCTGGGGATCTTGACTGCGTTATGCTGATGATTTTGCTGAGACTTAAACCTGGGGGTTCCTGGCTAGATGGTCTTGCCTCTCTGCTCAGGGTCAAACTGATCGCCAGGAAGGAATTTTACCTTATTTTCAGATAGGTATGGACTATGGGGGTTTTGCCATCCTCTGTGGCAAGGGACACAAACCTATTGCAGGGATCTCTTAAGCATATTTTAACAATCTTTGCAGCAGCAGGATGTTAGCCACCCTGCTTTACCTGTGGCAGATTAGGGTGTTATGTCTTGTGTTGCATCAGAGTTGACTGCATAGTTGTGTTGACCATGTAGTTATGCTAAGAAGTTAGACAATGGATTTGGATAGGGATGATCCTGCCTTGGGCAGGGGCCTGGACTAGATGACCTGTGGGGGTCCCTTCCAGCTGTACTTTTGATTCTAAGCACTTGTCTGGGATGGTTTGGACAGGGATGATCCTGCCTTGAGCAGGCAGTTTGACTCCTGAGATCCCTTCCAGCTCTACTATCCTATGGTTCTATGACTGAGAACTAGAATGAGGATGTCTCCAGGCAGTAATGTCTTGGGAAGAATTCGCGCGACAAGCTGCATACTGGACGTCAGGACCAGCAATGCAGGGTACTACAATTACAAGAACTCTTTCTTCAGCAGTAGGAGCAGTTGAAGCACACTACTAATGCTTCCTCACCTCCGATGAACCTGTCTGGTACTGGCTGCAGTGGTGAAGCAACAAAACCTCAAGTGAGTATCACCATGTATTACCTCCAGTAATGTTAAATTGGGCCTTGTACCAGGTATAAATTTCAAGACTAGGACATGGTTACTCCTTAACCAATAACAAATTTATTAAGCTTTTAGCAATTAGAATTCTATTATAGTGGTTAGTCAAAAGTAATACAACATGCTCATTGCCCCAAAGTACAACAAATTTGACAACACTGGATGATTAGTCTGTAAAGTCTCATCCAGGGACTCCCGGCTCCAAGGTCTGATGTCTGTACAGCGTGAAATTTTCTTGGATTGCTGTCAGGATCTCTGCAGGAGGGGCTCTGAAGTGCGAGCTTTTCTCCTCATATACCACATTTCTTATCATATAGTTAATGCATATTAATAAGCCTATTTCTGCTTACCATATTGGATTACTCTTAACTAAAATTTACCAGATTTTCTAGCTGTTGATACCTTTTTTCATTCTTAGGTGGGGGTCAGTTTTGCTGACTATTATTCCTTTTTTCCTAAGCCAAATTTCCTTATTTTGGTTGGCCCATTTCTTGTTTTGACTTTGGTTATCCAGACGAGATCTCCAGACTTCTTTTTCTTTGCCAAGAATGGACTACAGTCAAAGTGACCTTTATGTCATCTCTTGTTGCTGAGTTGCAGCTTTGCAGCTTGGTTGAAACCAAAGTTAAATTTGCCAGCTTGGAGACTCAAGCTAAGCAGAGTTGAGAGAAGGAAAACCAGGCCCACAGACCTCTGGGTCCTAAAATGTTTGCCTAAAATTTATGGAAAAACAAAAGCCCCGTAAATTGTGCTGCATGCTCATGTGGGGAACTGGCCCAGTTGAGTCCTGTATAATTGCCACTGGACTGAGGCCAAAGATTTGCCATAAGGCTGAAGGTCTTCCCAGCCCTGCCTTAGTAGGTACTCTCCTCTGTGATTTGCTGACTTGACCCACCTCCAGGACAGAAACTGGAACAGATTTAAGGCTTTAAAGGACTATGAACTCCTACTTTAAACTTTAAGGGGAAGCCTAAAATCATAACTGTCAAGCTATGAACAGTCCAACGCATGTTGGGACCTTATTTACATTGTGTTCAAGACTAGATTCCTGTTGATATAGTTTGAGACCACCACTGCTTATCAGAAAAGATTGGTTGGGTTCTCAGACTGTGATACTCAAGTGAAACTCAAAAAGATGGGAGTTTAGCCTCGTGTTGGACATATTGATGGATGATGGATCCATTAATAGCTATTAAACACAATGGTCAGTAGTGTATCCTCTGGCGCAGCTAAACCAATGATCAAGAATGCCAGGGAGGATATGACAGGGGATGGAGGACACTAGACATGCCCTATACACATACTCTCACTCTAAACCACCCTCTGCTGTCACTAACAGAGACAGAATCCTGGACTAGATGGACCGGGACAGTTGGTCTGACCCAATGTGGCACTTAAGTTCTTTGTTTCTTTTAGGATTGTCCATTCCTTGGCTTTGCTATGCTTTCCACTCAAAAGTACAGGTATGACACTTACTTGAACTTCAGTGCATGGTATTTCTCAGCTTTTACTATATAACTTAGCTAGCTGCAACTGGGGCTTCGTTGTCTCCAATGCTGTGCAAGATAGCTGTTGCAACTGGGAAAAAGGTGGAAACCTTTTCCATTAGTAGGACTATACCTTTTACCTGGTCTTTCCAATATGATCTTAGCTGGCCCCGAGTCAGCTCTCCAAGGCCACAATCAAAACATTATGGTTGAGCACTGACAACGCTTACTTACAATGAAAAAAACATCTGTTTGCTCTTTATTTCCCTATTTTTTCCCTGTAACTAATTAGTAAAAACGCCTGACGGATGTTTTGACTGTGATTTCATCACCATCCTCACCTGAAATCATTAAAACAATTAAGGTGTAAAAGTAACCATTAGCTTGCTCCCAGAGCCATGTGGATGGAGCTAAACTGAAAAAGCTGGCTAAAAATACAGTGAACTAAAGGGAGAACACCTTTCTTTGAATGAAAAGAACTTCAGACATTTCCCCACATGTGCAATGAGTTCTTAAAAACAACTATCAGTCACTCTTTCATTTAACTTTCTGCAAAATCCTTCAAGAAGCATGTCATCTGCTGCTCATTTGTGATTCCATGAAAACAAAATTAGTACCAATTGCCTTCCTGTTCCTTATGTAAAATCGAAAGTTAGCCAAACTATGTCTAACTGGTAAGTTTCATATTAGTCAAAAGATATAACATACAATATTGTAAACTACATATAACATGCACACCTAAGGTGCTACGCCCCCTGCCTAAAAAAAAAAAAGAGAGAGAAAAAAAGAAAGAGAGAGAACAGCATCAAAGATGAACTAGCACTTGACATCTTTTCACTCAAAATCCTTTACTTCAGCTTGGGAGGGAAAATGTGACAGTCCCGAAAGATGCTGGTCATCTCTTTTACAAGACTTGTCTATGAAGACAATATATAGGGACATCATCTTTATGGGCTTTATTAAAAAACAAAAACCTTAGCATTATATTTTCATTTTCTTAAATCTCATAATTCAAAGTTGTGGAACATGTGGCATTCCACTACAGCACAGGTGCTCACCCCCTGGCCTACGTGCCAGATCCAGCCTGCATAGCCATGTCACCTGGTCTGTGGGGCTCCCCACTGTTCTGGAAATTTGCTGGCAGGGGAGTGGTGGCAATTAACACCATCACTAGTCCTCCATCACCAAATTTTCAGGCTCTGAGTGGTGGGATTGGAATCCAGCCCACGACCAACCTGGCGCTGCTCATTTGGCCCATGGGGTAAAAAAAGTGGGCACCACTGCACTACATGGATGTCATCAGCAATGTCCTGAGGACGATTTCTGATTAACAGCATAACCACTGTGCAGCCTGATGGGAATTCTCATCTTAGACATCAACTTTCAATAAAGCTCAATTCCAAGATAAAGTAGAAATATACAAACTGTGAATGCCCTTATCTCTTTAAAAGAAATGCTTTTGCAACTTTGTTATAAATATGTCCTCTTGAAATAGATAAAACAAATGTTGTATCCAATTCTACCTGCAAGCCCACTCCAGGAAAATATCCACTAAATGATTCAAATGTGTAGTTAAGCATTTAACAGGAACTCTAGCATCACATGCTGAGGAACCCTTAATACTGAAAGGCTGTCAGTGAATACCTCTTACTCAAAGTCACATTTCCACTAGCTAGTTAAATTATACCCTAAATAGGGTTATTGGTATTTGCTCCTAGTCAGAACGGTTTCACTGTGACAGCTGCAGGAAAGGGGGGACACACCACATTACAATATACAGTCAGTCTTTCTTCCAGCCAACATTGACCTCAAGAGGCAAAGAGCCTAAATAAACCTATGCTTGCTTTAGAACTGCAAATGTTCACTGTTTGCCAGGAACAACATCAGAATAATCCTTCAGCACTCCAGCCAAATGATCATTGTGAGTCTTAAATCTCCGTTTCTTCTGAGAAGCAGGTTTCTTCCTCCTCTGAATGGGAGCCTGAAAGGAAAAGCAAAACAGTTACAAAGACATCCCTCCAACTGTAGAAGAATCTAACTATAGCATGCTATGCTATTCATCAAAGTCCCAAATAGTGTTGTAAAGCAGTACTCTGGTAGACGGCAGAAGGTGGGGCAGAGTGGTACCTTAGACACTAACTGGTTCAGAGAAGGGTTAAGTTTTTGCAGGCAATAACCCACTTTGTCAGATGCTATGAATGTACTAGTGTGGTTTTCAACCTGTGATCTGTGGATCCCAAAAGGTCTGCAGACTGTGTAAGGGATCCACAAAACATGACTCTGATCAATTAAAAGCATGTGAATACCCACACTTACAATTCAAAGAGTTCTGCACCTCCATTCAAAATTTCTAAAGAGGTCTGCATCTTCATTCAAAATGTTTTAGGGGTCCACAAAAGAAAAAAGGTTGAAAACCACTGTACTAGCAGAACTAAAAGATTATACATAGAAGGCAAAAGAACAGGTAAGGGGACACTGCTGAAAGAGGTAATTGGACTGATTAGATTAACTGAGATAACATGGCAGTTAACACCTGGTGGGAATAGGAGTCAACAGCTAGTCCAGGTACTGGGATAAGAATCCATAGAGTCCTCATTGAGACCATGGTTAATACAATTCAGTCTGTGGATGATTTCTATTTTTTGAAGTATTTTTGTTTAAGGAAAGCTCAACCAAGGAGGTAAAAGTGTTCTACCACAGGCTTATGTATGTTTCTGAAGCAGATGTCAATGTAACATCCATGTTCTTTCTTTCATGTAGGGCTTATCTTAGCTGGCTAAGGTAGGCAGTAGAGGGCACTGTAGGCAGGTTGTAGCATATACAATGTTGATTGAGGAGCAGATGAATATTAAATTGTTATAATTTAGTTCAGTGATGTGGCCTATGTTGATGAGGGGGCACAACTGACATCTAGGTCAGTAGCAAAGCCTAGTGATGTGATGAGAACTGGACATAGGTAGTTCAGTGCTGAGGAGTCCAAGGTGCCACTCTGCCCTTTCTTCTTCTGCCTGACTTCAGACTAACTACCTCTGTGGAGGGAGCTAATTTTTTCAATTTTTCAAAACATTCACTTATGTCAAATATGAATAAATGGGGACTGCATAGAACATCCTTCTTGTTAGAGAATTATTGTCAAATCACTTCGTTTGTGTGTGTCAGCACAAGCAGAAAATATTACAAATGCCACCAGTGGCAACAGTGACTGTCCCCACTGACATGCCATTTAGGGTTTCAAACGACTGATAGGAACCTCTGGAAACAGCCCTGTATCAACAGGCACCATAATGTGGAGATAAAACAAGGGACAGATATTACTTTTACTATCACATCATATAATCATTTGATAAATGGGTTGAGTCTGAGATCAAAGGCAGAGAGAACAAATCAGATACACTGTATGTGACTCAATGTCAAAAGTCCTGTTTTGATCGTCCCACAAAACACTGGTATATGATTCCCATTCTGGACTACATGCTTTTCATTAGGACTTAACCTAGCCATGCGCAAGTGTGTGGGAGTAATCTTCTCCCTGCCATCTTAAGGAATTTTCACTTCATCATTTATGTATCACACAGCTTTTAAAAGAAGCCACTTGCAAGTCTGCAGTGGCTTTTACTGTTTCCCCATTGCCTCTCATTATTGACACTTTGAGGATACTCCTCCCAGCAAGTTCTAAGAACATAAACCTGCTGGCCGTATTGCTAGAGTTACTATCTTTGGATCTGACCCTAGTTAAGTGAGCATTATATGCAGTAATT
>NW_017729023.1:7755626-7757799 GCF_001723915.1 Gavialis gangeticus | reverse complement strand
TGCAGTGGCTTTTACTGTTTCCCCATTGCCTCTCATTATTGACACTTTGAGGATACTCCTCCCAGCAAGTTCTAAGAACATAAACCTGCTGGCCGTATTGCTAGAGTTACTATCTTTGGATCTGACCCTAGTTAAGTGAGTATTATATGCAGTAATTGCATGTTCCTTTTAGCTGATTCTTTTTCTACTAAAAGTAATATTGGAGTTGCTAAGGAAAAAGGTCCCTTTTCAAAGACTTGCAATTTATAACTCTTACTATTTTCTTTGGTCCAGCTTCCTGCATGGAAGAAATACCCTGTCGTTTCAGATACTCTTCAATTTTCTCTTCATCCATAGAATCCACAGGAATGCTCCTCCATAATTTCTGAAATTCTAAAATACCAAACAAAGCATTCATCCCATATTGTGATGAATATGAAACACTGGTAAAAAAGAACATCCCGTTCATGGAAAATAAGCATGTGCAAACACAAATCTCCCAACATTCCTGCGTATGTAGTATCATATAATGATATACATGAGGCCTCTGCTAACCATACCATCACTGGCATCAGAAAATATGCACAACTTTAGTCACTCGAAGTGCTAACTGCATTTTGGGAAAGAAAATATGTAATTATAGAGGTAAGCTGAAATTTGTTTTGGTGTTAAACATGCTCCAGAATGCACGCAATAGCAGCATAATAACAACTCAGTATTGGTTTTGGGCTTTTTCCTAAAGCACTTGCACAGGCTTTTACACTTCAAGGTCATTTAAAACATCAATTCAAAAGATCCTTGGGTTTGGTATTAACTAACCATAGGAGCCAGCTTCATTTATTAATATACAGCTGCCATTATCACAGGACTGTCCACCATCTGCCTTTCACTTTCTGAAGATTTAATACACTTACTCCATTAATTGGTCGAAGGTATTATTGCTGTAATATAAACAGTGTTATACAGTTAATCAATTTAAAAACTCTGACATTAAAGAGAAAATAATGGAAGTGGAAAAGAACAGAGAAGCAACATCTCAATTACAGCAGCTGCCAGCCCCACTGACCATGCTACCTATCATGTCAGTTCCATGTATTCGTTGGAATGTCTTATCCAGGCAGCAACTGGTACAATTCCACCACCCTTAATCCCATGGGCATTAAGTTATGTAGTCCCTGTCAACAGGTTTGGCTAACAAGTCATAAATAAAACGCTAGCAGCAAAAGGCTAGATTATTTTCTTTATTTTGAGATGCATTCAGTATACAGTTGTCAACACCACTACAGCACTTACGAAGCATTTTGTGCAGCCTGCCTTAAAGCAGGGGCGGGCAAAATATGGCTTGCAGGCTGAATCTGGCCCACCAGGCAATTCCATCTGGCCTGCGGGCCCCTCTGTAAGCCCTGGCCCTGAGTTGCCCCTCTACAAGCTGGTGCCTCCATGCAGGAGGTGTGGCTCTAGCTGCTAAGCAACCACACTGGCCCACCCCAACCTGGCCTGGCCTGGCCCGCCCCAGCCCCAGCGGGCGCTGGAGATTAGAAGCCTCTGCCTGGCAGAGCTTTTGCCTGGTCACCTGGAAGAATGTAAATTCACGTATGGCCCCGCCAGACAGGGGGTCAGGGACTCCTGTTGGGGGAAGGGGGCAGAAGCACGGGGAACCATGAACTATGAGGTCAGCCAGGCGGGCCCCACATGCTGCAGGAGCTGTGTGCTATGGGGCCAGATGGGGCTGGCCTCACACGCTGCCACCACTACATGCAACCGGGAACTTGGGTAAGAGCTGAGTGCTATGGGGCTGGGTTGGGCTGGTCCTGCATGCTGCCGCCACGTGCAGACAGGGGTAGGAGCATGGGAGCTGCAGCTATGGGGCTGGGAAGGGCTGGCTCTGCACGCTGCCATTACATGCAGCCAGGGACTAAGGCAGGAGCTGGGGGCCAGTGAGGCTGACCCTGTATGTTGCCACCATGTGCAGCCAGGGACTCAGGCAGGAGTGGAGAAGCTGCGTATTATGGGACTGGGTGGGGCTGGTCCCACATACTGCTGCAGCCTACGGCCAGGGACTGGGATGGGAGCATGGGGAGCTGCATGCTATGGGGCTGAGCAGGGCTGGCCCTGCTTGCTGCCACAACATACAGCTCCAGGGACTCGCACATTCAAGGGATTCCAAGGATCCTCCCCTACCCCCGACCATACC
>NW_017729023.1:7754465-7755542 GCF_001723915.1 Gavialis gangeticus | reverse complement strand
CACACTCAGACCCTTCCACTGCCCCCAAACACACTCCCACTGCCCACAACCCCCCCCCACACTTCCCTACTCAAACATACCCACACACACACACACACTGCCAGACCCCCACCCCAACCACATACCCCACACCCATTGCCCATACCCACACTCCATACTCCCCCACACCCCAACCACAGCCCTCCCACATACACCCCCACACAATATACAAGTGTAAGAGTATTTTGAGCTATTACTCAATTGCCTCTAGATACATTATGCAAGCACACACAAATCAGGACAAAAATATTTTTTTTAAAATAAAATAAAAATAAATTACAATAGATGTTTGATTTTTTTTCCGGTTCCAAGATGGCACCTCCCCCTGCCAAAAGGAGTGCTTCCAGGACAAGAGGAGGGACTTTTGGTGGCAAAGATCTGGGACTGGGGAGGGACTTCTTGTCCCAAGATGGCAACCAGGGGGGAGGGCACCTGTTAAGGGGCGGGGCTACCCTTGCGGCTCTCGACAGCTCACCAAAACTTGTTAAGCGGCCCTCCAGGCAAAATAATAGCCCACCCCTGCTTTAAAAACTTAGTGCTGGTAAATATTCAACTGCATAATCTGTTTTAGATGCAATGGCTCTACTAGCATACTTTGTTAGCTCAAGAACAAAGTAGTTTTGTAAAGAAAAAGTTGCAGAATTTGTAAACTCAGTTACCCTTTTTTGACTTTTCACTAATTGAAATGTTGTTTCTATAAAAAAAAAAAAAGACCATACAATAATGTAATGGGGCTCCTACCCCATTATGGAGAAGGGAGAGCAAGCCCTGGGGAACGCTGGCCAGTCAAGCCCTTGGGAACAGACTGGACGGTGGAAGCACCTTGGTAAGCACTCACCACAGGGCCAGGGGTGGTGGCAGCACCAGCGACTGGAGTCTGTCACGGGCATCTCCCCAGATGAATGGCCAGGCCGCAGTGAAATGGCAGAATGCTAGGCCTTAACACAGGCCTCTGGACAGGTGACCCCTGTCACGCTCATGAGGCAGGGAAGTCAATCGCATCGAACTGCCATCGAAGCAGGAAGGAAATTGCAACAT
>NW_017729023.1:7751823-7753945 GCF_001723915.1 Gavialis gangeticus | reverse complement strand
CTTTTAAGAGATATGAGCTGTTGACCAGGTCTGAGACTAGGGTCCTGGCCAGCTGCACCAAAATCACTTGTGGTTTTGAAAGCAAGGGGCCTTGACCCGAACCTCATGACCCAACGGACATTGCTCCTCAGCTTTGATTGTCTGATTATTGTATGTTGTCATAGATTAGTATTATATAGGAAATCATTTGCTTGAGTTGTCAATATTTTATAGGTTATAGCCAAATAAATACTGCATATTAATCATAAACTGCGTCCTCATTGGTGTCCAGCCCACCGACCTAGCCACAACTGGGCATTTTCAACCTAGTGCAACAGAGTCCTGCACAGATACACAACAGAGCCCAGCAGCAGTGAGCCACCCTAAGGCTGAGCCAGCAAGCCGAATCAGGAAGCACCTGCAGCAGGTCAGGGAGGCAGGTGTTCAGCAGAGGGCGGGGCCAGGGAGATATATAAACACAGGTCCTGAGGCAGAGGAGGGCAGTCTGGCTCTGGAGGCTGAAGGGGAAGGAGCCCTACAGCAGACTGCTGAGAAAATCATGAGAGAGATCTTGCTATCCTGGAGACAGGCCAGTAACGAGCTGAGGGCTGGCAGAGAGGGAGGCTCAGTCTGCATGGGGAATTTCAGACAGCCAATGTGCTGGAGAATTAAGTCAGTAGGCTCATGTTTCGGTCTATGTTTTGCCTGGTGGTTTGTGGAAGGGACTAACAGGAGGTTTGGAGGTCCCATTAGTGCCTGAGGGTCATGTGATCACCTGGAGCCCTGCCAGGGTAAGGCACAAGGAAGAACTTGGGGGACAGAGGGCCCAGGGCAGGGCAGAGCTTGGGGCCAGAGTACCCAGAGCAGGGTGGAGACAGGAGCCATGGGCTCAGTGACAGCCAAAGCAGGTTCAATGCTCACAAAGGGCTGGGACCCAAAAACCAGGTCCAGCACAATGGGCCTAGGCTATGGGAGCCAGTGAAAGAAAAAGGGGGCTGAGGCCAGAAAGACTGAGACCCCAGTAAGGCTAAAAAGGTCTGAGGTGGTCTGGTGTCACATTGGGGTCAACTGCCCACTGAAACCATGCAACTAGCCCTGAAGGCATAACAGGTACCCTGAAAGAACCAGCTGGCACCTAGAGGTCCCAGGATAAGCCGTAGTATCTATCAGGCAGCCTCCGTTGCAACTAAATAGCTGCATCTAAAGTGTGGTGGGCAAGCTAGAAGGGGAGGGCACCCTGGGGCAAAAGCAGTGTGCAGGATCATGGGACCCCCAGGGGACACACTAGCCACCCCTGGAGCACAAGACTGGTTACAGATATGATCTAAGAATCAGTTCACCCCCTCATCCTTCCCAATAAAAAGGCAGTATTTTAATTTTCCACAAAATAAAGGCGCAGAGTTTTAAAAATTACAAGAGTACTGCATTTGCAGTAATGTAATTTTTAAATAATAGTATAATCAACTTGATTTTAAAGCCATTCTTCTTTGCCTGTGAGATGAAGCCCACTGTGTGTAGATTTTTAAAAATCCAATTAAATCATTTGTGAATGTGCAAAGAAAGCATTTGGTAACATTTTCCTGATATGTCATGTATTTCTTCATGCTGATAAATATACATTATCTAGGTAACTGTATGGACCTCAGTCAGATTTAAGCACCTCCAAAATTTTTGTAATAGAAAGAATCTCTTCCCCCAATCTCCATCAACACCCCCCCTCTTTTTTTTTTTTGGATAGGAGACAAGAAATGCCTTTCTTTTAATTTGCTGGACAAAAAAAAAATAAAACGCACCCTTCTTCCCAGGCTCTCCATTCCCCTTGCAGTCTCAGATCTAAACTATTGCTTTGTGTTTTAGTATTGAGTCTACCCCTGAAAATGAAACTTTTAGCCAACTTTGTGCAAACAGTGACACTACTACCTTCTAGGCAGAACAAACTGGGATATTCCACCTTTACTGAGAAATCATTTGGGGGGAAACTCCTAAGTTTGGTCATAGTCTATGATCCAGTATCATTTGCCACAGCCCTGATCCAGTTTTGGCAGCTTCAGAAAATTGGGACATGGTCCATTGTCCCTCATAATGCAAGGATGAGATGTTGTCAGTAATGGATACGGAACTTTTTTCAAAAGAAACCTGAGTG
>NW_017729023.1:7738082-7746823 GCF_001723915.1 Gavialis gangeticus | reverse complement strand
GAAACTTTTAGCCAACTTTGTGCAAACAGTGACACTACTACCTTCTAGGCAGAACAAACTGGGATATTCCACCTTTACTGAGAAATCATTTGGGGGGAAACGCCTAAGTTTGGTCATAGTCTATGATCCAGTATCATTTGCCACAGCCCTGATCCAGTTTTGGCAGCTTCAGAAAATTGGGACATGGTCCATTGTCCCTCATAATGCAAGGATGAGATGTTGTCAGTAATGGATACGGAACTTTTTTCAAAAGAAACCTGAGTGGTAATCCTGCTACTTTGAAGGTGTATAAGGTACATAATTCTTTGTTCAGGCCATTTTTGTACCATTTGATTTTTCCCCCGTCAAAAGATTTGGTATTTTTAGGTAAGCATTACAAGTGTGAAAGAAATATTACCTATTTATGAGAAACAAATTTCCTAACTTAAATATTTAATGTTTTCACGTGATAGGCTACTTAGAAATATATGCAATGAATATATAATACATCCTCCAATAAACAAACGTATACCTTGGTTGTGATATACTACATTACATTTCCAAGCTGCACAACATGCGATGGCTAGTACAGCCCCAAACTGTAATGCAGGTGATATACAATATGTGATATACACATACATACTAAGTAGCAACAGTCTGGGGCCCTCCAAATGTTATGAAAGTTCAAAACCAATGTTTCTCAACTTTCTTTTAGATTCAAGGCATGTCTTGTTAGACTTAACACCAGGGGTGGGCAGAATATGTCCTGTCAGCTGCATCTCGCCTGCCAGGCCATTTTATCCAGGCTATGGGGCCCCTAAAAACTTTAGAAAATACTTATCTGCTCCTGGCTGCCTGCCAAAGCTGACCAGAACCAGGGGCAGTAGGACCCAGAGGGAGCCTCAGCAGGAACACAGCAGCCCAGCCCCACCCCACCTTCAGCCATTTCCCTGCCTTCCTGGCCCCTGCACTGCTCTAGCATTACGTGGCTCCCAGCTGCATCATTGGACCAGGGAGCCGAGCCAGTACCCTGGGGAGGTGTGTGTGTGTTTATTTGTAGGGTGAGTCTCACATGCATACCCCACCATACATGTCCACCCACACCCCCCCTCACACTGCCATACACGCGGCCCCCCACCCACCCCCCTCTCACACAGCTCCCCACAAACCCCATACCCATATACACACACACACGCTCCCTCACCCATACACACACCTATACACCCTCCCTGACACACCCAAACCCTCCACCACACTCCACATACCCACAGCCCCCCACAAACCTATACCCAACCTTCCAGTATACAAGCATAAGACTTCATTTCAAGCTATTGTGCAATCACCTCTATGTACACTACACAAACACATGTAAAGCAGGACAAAAATATATTTTTAAATCAAATTAATGAATGTTTCAGATGTTCACTTTTTAGAATATAATTTGGTATTTTTCTGATTCCAAGATAGCAAAACACCTTGCTGAAAGGAGTACTTCTGGGAGTAGGGGAGGGACTTCCGGTGGCAAAGGTCAGGGGTTAGGAGGTGGGACTTCCAGTCACAAGATGGCAACCAGGAGGTGGGGTACCTTTTAAGGGGTGGGGTTACTCATGTGGCTCTTGACAGCTTGCCAAAATTGGGTAAGTGGTCCTCTGCCCAAAATAATTGTCCGCCCCTGCTCAACGCACTCTAAATGAGACTAAAAACACCTCTCAGAAAATGCTGTTAGCTTTCCCTCTGTTTTTGACTGTGAAAAAATAATAAAGCAATTTTTTTTGTTGCAAAGAACTCAAACACCACACCAAGTCAGAACTTTTTTGATACTATAGATTCCTATTTTAAATTTCTGGGTGTATCTTGTGGATCACATATATGTATTTCCACCCATAATAGTGCTAATATTGCACAGCACTCCATGACACCCTTAAAAGGATCTTGTGTCACTCTGGTTGAAAATCAGCACTCTAAACATGTAAATGAAAATGTAAGTTAGTCCTATAATGTTTTACAAAGAATAAAAATAAGAGCTCCCTTAAGAGCTCATGTTGTATGGACAAGACAAGAAAATTAGCATACAATCTCTAGCTGTCATAAAAAAGGACACAGGAAAGGAAGAACTAAGAGAAGTGGAATCTTTAATCTTATATTACAGTCTTCTCAAGAAAAAGTGAAAAATTAACACCAGAAAACACAAATTGCCAATGCCAATACAAAAAGATGATCTATGGTTAATCTATAACCATGGCTTTTCATGTTTAATGCTTTTTATCCTGAAGTTAAAACTCCATTTCTGTATTTTAAATCTGTCAAACAGGAATGTAAAACAGGAGTCAACTGTAAAGTTGAAATAATTTATTACATGTTCTGTTGCCCTAAGTTTCTTTAGAGTGGTTACACAATATCCTGTAACTCTTTTTAAAAATGACTTCATAAATCTGATTATATTCAGATATTTTGTTTTAACTGGGATCCTTGCAGCCAACTGCATTTTTCCATGTTTATTTGAAGATGGGTGTTGAGTATCAAAGCATCTTACAATTATACTAGGCTGTTTAGAGCAACCTATTACATTGAATCCAATGCTAAAGGGATCACACAGAACTAAAGACTCAGGAGCAAAGCAGAGAATAATCACATAGCTACACTACCCTGTATGGTCACACACACTATCACTTTGGACTTAGGGTGCCACCAAGTGGATAAAAGAAACACATCCACCCCATAGTCGGGATACAAAAAAAACCAAAACAAAAACAACAAAAAACCCCATCAGTGTGGCTTTGCAAATTACACTAAACACACACCAGAATCTAAGAAGAGTAAATCATGCTGCTTTACCGATAAAGAACTATTTCAAAAACCATTTGTCTTGGCACATAAGTCATAATGGACCCAATAAAGTAGTGAAAGTTTGGGTTGGGGGCGATTCTTGAATTCTTTATTATGACTTCTTGGTAAGGTGTCACTATCTTAACAGGAAGAGAGAGACAACTAGATTTCTTTGAGAAATGCCATGATAGGATGGCCTTAGATTTTTTTTTGATGAAAAAGTACCTGGTTTTCTTGATACTGACTGGGGGCCTTATCTATGGCTCTCTTCAATAGATTTTATCTCTTGGAAAAAAAGAATACCTTATGGGGAGAGGAGGGAGAGAAAGGTGGTGATGCTGGATGGGCAGATTACAGGAGGCTGCAGGGCATGACACCATATGCAGTAACCATTGTCTACTGCCTTTAAGAAACCACTTGTCTGATTTATGGTATGCCAAGCTGGAAGCAAGTAGTGGATCAAGTTGTCTGTAACAGAAAAGAACAGAAAGGTGCTCGGCTAATCTACCAAATTGAAGATGGCATGCTGATATCAGAAGGTAGCTCTCAAATGATCTTCATCTATGAAGTTTCTATTTAGCTGTCTTTTACTAGTTTGTACAGCTGATGCAGAATACGGTCACCTGTCACTCTCTTGCATATGTTCCCATAGTGCCAAGTACCTCATTCAAAGGTGGCAGGACAGCTTTAAGCACTTCCTGCCTATACCCTGCCTACCACTGGTGGCTATTTTGCTCAACTGCCATGGTGAAACAGCAAGACCTGCCCAGCTTCTCTGATAGTGCTGCTTTTTCCTCCTTTTGCCCCATTCAGTGGCTCTCAGGACTACCTCCTGCCTCCCTTTTGGTGTTCTCCCTGCCTCCCTCCCAAGAGCTGCCACCTGCTGGCTGGACTCTGATACATCGTCTTCTTATACACCTCCTGCCCCCTCCCCACATAACAACTTATTGCAAGTAGAGACACTCCATCTCTCCCCACCTTCCTTGGCATCTTTGTCTGTCCATAGGCATCCCTGTGGCAGGCCAGCAAGGGGCGCACCTGCACTGAGCCATCCGCCTGTCTGCACCCGGCCAAAAACCAAGCCATGGATGCTTCCCCAGGGGCACCAACTTGTGGCTGACCCCCTTCCTGGAGCATACCCAAAAGCCTGGGGTAGTGCTGCCACCACCTTGACTCAGGTCTTTGTTTGGGCCCTGTGCCACCCAGGATACACAGGCCCTGTAGACCTAGGGGTTGCTTAACCCCAGCAGGATATATCTGGGTGCTTCTTATAGCCTGAAGCATGGAAGTAGCCTCCCTTAGCCAGACGAGCTAAAGGAATAAAAAGGCATGGCTAATCCTTCTCGAGCATGTAGCGAATAGCTTTATTGGGTAGAGAGGGTAGGCATGAGGAGGGGTACAAGTCAGAGAAGTATCAAAAGAATACCTCTGAGCAAACAGAAGTGGCTTTTGACACGCTTCTAGAACACTGTTACTGGCTAAACTTCAAGTAAGTTACTCACATGTTAATCTGGAGTCTGAAAGAGCTCCAGAGGCCGTGTGCTTGCTCCATGTTTCCAAATATGTCTCCTTCCCCTTCCTCATGAGGACCCTTTTATACACCTGTCATGACCTCATCACTAAATTCCCACCAGAAGCAGCCCCATTGGCTGCTGCCCAGTGCTTCCAAATAACATCACCTTCCCAGGTGAGGGGATTAGTCACATGACCTGCAGTGGTAGGGAAACTGAGACAATGGGAGCAGGTCCCCCCTCCCTCAAGAATGTCTCCATCTCCGGTCACAGCTCAGTGGTAAATGAAACAGATGGGTAACGGGCTGCCTGCTTACAGAAGTGAGGCAGACTGGAGGGGCGATTCCTCCACACCCCTGCCCTAACACCCTAAATTCTTGGATGTAGAAATGAATGATATGCCCAGTTTTCACCAGATCACTGTAGGACCAATGCAACCCCCTCCTAAGTTTCCTGTAGCGCCTCCCTTTCTTCCCTTTGTGCAGTCCATAGGGACACTGGCTCACATCCCTGCCCTACAATTGCCTCCCCTCACTGTGTAGCCCAAAGCCCCTGGAAATTTTGAAAACATCCCAGTCAAAGGGTGTTAAGGCAAGAAGAAAACAGGCGTTTTAGCTAACTCAGTGTTTGTATTTACTAATGCAGATAAGAGCAAGCAAAGCAACTAGTTTGAAGAAGACGACATTCACATATAAGAACACAGGACTGGAAGAGGCATCCTGGAACGTCTAGCTCATTCCCTTCTGCAGGCATTCACTAATCAAAGAAATCCCCCAAATCACTGCACCAAACCTCACAGACAACTAAAAGAAACAAAGCCTCAAATGCCAAAAAACATTCTATGAACTCTACAGATAAAAACAGGACAAATGAAGGCACTGCTAACATCCAGCCTACAATGGTAGGTAGCCAGGTAATACCATAGTTACTTGAATAGAAGATGGCCCCCCAATAATTAGATTCTATATATGGAAAATTTATAAATTTGTTATCATTTTCCAGGTATAGAATCTAATTATTGGAAGTTTGCCTTGGATTGTCTCCCTCCCACTACTACAACAGGGAGAATAAGTCAGGTAGCCTTTGCTCTCCGTTTCCCCCCAGCTTTTTCCCATAGCAGCTGCTTCCCCCTCTCCTTACTGTCAGATCCTGCTGTCCCTAAGCATGTGGAACTGAAGAGCAAATCTGAAAACCATAAGCTTCAAATTAAACATGGCTGTAGCAATATGCAACTATCTAGTTAGTCTACTAAAAGATCGCCTCTACTGCAAGAGTTTTGGCTGCCTCTATGCCTCTAGACCAACTCAGCTACAATAAATATCCCTGGAACATGGAAGATATTGTACTTAGCCATTTTGAAATGAAAACTTCACAACATACGCAAGAAGCAAAATCCAGCATCCTGCTTACCACTAGTCACCTTGAGGTAAACAACTGGCTCCAGCCTGTGTTTCAGCCTAATTTGCATATTCACAGAGCAGCTTTTTCACAAATAAGCGTTACCACCCAGGAGAACCATACCACCTTTTGGTTCTCCTGTGCAACATGAACAATTTAACAAGAAGGAAGCAAAATTCAGCAACCCGCATACTCTTCACAAATGAACTTTCCTACTCAGGAGAACCTTCCCAGCTTTTCGTTCTCCTGCAATATGAAATTTCATTTCTCCCTCGGAGAAATTTTACAATCTTTGAATTCTCCTTTGCCCAATGAAGGGTGCTTGGGTGTGAAAGCTTGTAAATAATAAAAAAAAATTGCAACTATCTAGATCGGGGCAGGCAATGTTTTTTTGGCTGGAGTGCTGAAAAAACTGCAATGTCTACCTTGGAAGGTGCTGGAGTGCCGACATGCCGGAGCCTGGAGCAGCTGTTTGCAGCCTCCCAGCTGCAGCTGTCCCACTGAGCCTGGTCTGCTTGCAGCAGGGCTTGCAGCCCGCTGGGAACAACCTGGACTCTGGCTGGCAGCAGCTGAGTGGTTTGCCAAGCAAAATGGCCTTGTGTGCCATGCTTGGCACGTGTGTCAGGGGTTGCTGACTTATGTCAGCAACCCCTGACACATGCTGAAGCAAGCTGGCCTTGTGTGTCAACTTCCTTCAGCCATGTCAGGGGAGCACACCGAGGCGACCCTTTGCTGGCTGGCCATGTGCTAGGTGCCTGGCCGCACTGCCTCCTCACTAACCTTGCCATCCCCTGTGCATATTGTGAGTTCAGGTAAGTCATATGTAATCGTAAGATGAGGCTTGCTTTGTTGAATGGAGGGGAAAAAAAACCTTATCTCATAATTGAGAAAATACATTACATGCTCAGAAAAGCCTAGAAAAGGGACCACCACATGACCGATGAGAGACCTAGGGGAAAATGTGACCAATGGGGCCTAGGGAAAAAATCCTTTCTGATCTTATATTTGGTGATCAGTGTGACCCAGGCAGAAGAGCAAGGCGATTTAAGTGTGGAAGAACCTCTGGATTTACTAATACTGGAAGAAGCTTCGGCATACCTGAGCCCTTGGAAGCGTCCCAGGGAATCACGTCTGAGCACAGCAACAGCTTAAGCTCCCAAATATTCTACAGTACTTTAGCTGGAATGGACCTGTATGTTTGTAGGGTGGGGTATTAAAGTACTCTAAAATGGGGCAGCATTTGAAGAACACCTATATGTCTGTCTGTACCCCAAGTAAGTCCATGTACCAGAGCCAGGTTCCATATGATCACAGCAAGTAAGTTAGAAAGGGTCTGAATCAACAGAGGTTCACACCTCTCTTATACAAGCCCAAGTTCCAAGTGCGTGGTGCCATAGGTTGGCATTCGTTCAAGCCTCAATAAGGATGGCTTTCCAAAAGGTCCTTGATCAAAACAGCATAGGTGCTTAGAATCCTGCATGTGGAGAATATGCATTTGACAGGTTTCCACAAAAAGAAATACAAAATTCCCTTATTAGAGATTTCCTGTAGTTTATATATATAGTCCTGTCAGAAAAGATCCAATATTAGGTTGTTTTTGGCACTTCTCAGGAATCATTTGGATATCACTGTTGTGGCTTCACCATTTGTGAAGGACCAAAACCATTCTGAACTTTTTTTTTTTATCATGACCTAGCACACTAGTGTATACCACACACTCTTTACATTAGCTATACACATATTTGGCAGTGACATCCATGTAGGAAATAGAAGATGGTGCTTTAAACCAAATTCAATCTGATGCACCACTGACTTACCTGTCCACTGAAAACTCTTGGAACAATTTCTGCAACAACCCCTTCAATATATCACATTGCACACAAAGGCTGTTATGCAAAAAAGTTTTAAAACCTCACCGCCATACAACAAATGTAAGGCAAAATGATGCACAGTTGCAGTAGTGCAAGAGATTTTTTTTAAAAGGAAGAAGATACTAGAAAAAAAAGAGTTTTATGTTAAAGGAGCTGTGGTATAACAACAGTCCTGGTGACAAAAACCTTGCATTTACACAAGAGGTGAAGTCAGAGAGGATAGCTGCACTTCCAAATTCATTTAGTTCTTGACTTTGGTCTCCGAGTTGATTGGTATTGACAGCCAGCTCTTCAGACTATCACCAATTCCACATATTTTTAAAACCTAACAGATCTCCAACACTGATGGAAGTTTCTTCACAGATATTTAGGAAGAAAATCTCAAAAATACTAAAAAATATTCTCTGTAGACTATATTCAAATGTGAAAGCGACATTACAATGGGGCAGAAATACTTTTAGGTATTAAATTTCTTTAATACAGCAACATATAATGCAGGGTACGGTTATACTAGCATTTCAACATTCACAGCTGAGATGTGAGATGATATGAGAAGTGTTTAACATGCTCAAGAAAGTGCAAACAATTAGTTCAGCTGCAGTGTCCCTAATGTGACGTTAATTGAGAAATATTGTTTAACGTATTTTAGTATGAAATGACAAATTACCCAGGACATTAACAAGGCCCAGAAAGCATGTGTTCCTTTCTTGGCTAAGCAGGTGAGAGCAAGAATGAAGAACTGGAAAGTTGTAGTGGTGATGATCCAGGAAATGTCTGAGACTCAAGGATTTTTGTGATATCTTTTATTGGACCAGCTGTATAGTTGGAAGAGCTGCTGGACAAGCTTTTGGGCCTGAGGTCTAAAAGAAGACACACAGGAAGAATGATGTTTTTTTTCCTCAAAAAAGATACCCAGACTCGCACTGTGAAAAAGACAGTTAAGGTGGCAGGCTCTATGATTTTCCAATAAATCTAATTTATTTACTTATTTCTTGAGGAGCACAGCCAGCATCATGGAGATCTGCCTCCAGCTGGTAAGTCTGTTGTGGTGGAAGGGGAGTGGGGAGGAAAGAGGCATGTGGGGGGGTGTAGATCAATGCCCCCCATGGTGAAGGAGGCGGCAGGGTCAGGCACTGCCCAGGCGGGTGGGGGGGGG
>NW_017729023.1:7737075-7737695 GCF_001723915.1 Gavialis gangeticus | reverse complement strand
GGGGGGGGGATGTGCCCCCCCGGTCTGTGTGGAGCAGGGTAGGCTGCAGCCAGGGCTGCATGAGGCTCTTATCGGTGGGGGCTGGGCTCAGAGCAGGCACCAGTGATGCTGGGAGGATGCTACATCCACCCCAAATTCTGCCACTGCTCTGCTCGGTGCAGCCCAAGCTCTTCCCTGCGTGTAGGTAGAGGCAGAGCATTTAGCTGCGGCTCTGCTGGGTGGCTGGTGGTGGCAGTGCTGGGAGTGGAGCAGCAGTGAAATTTGGGGTGGATGCAGCATCCTCCCAGTGCCGCCGGTGGCCACTCCAAGTCCAGCCCCCACCAAGAAATGCCCTGAAGAGCCCCAGCTGCAAGACCCATCAGATGAAATTCAAGGACAGTGTTATGAAGGAGAGCAGATTAGGTGACCACTAATGGTTCCTCCTGGCGTCAAAATCTATGAAACCCGTGAATTCCCCCTTGTCATCAACACACAGACGCAATTGGCATGAACTAGCATCTTTGCAGGCAGTCATGGCAGAATATTCAAAGGGCCAGAGATGCCATGGGGTTGAGCTATCCATAAACAGGATCTTCTAGAGATCAAGGCCAAAGAAGCTGAAGCAGGGAAAGCTTAGCTGA
>NW_017729023.1:7722911-7732075 GCF_001723915.1 Gavialis gangeticus | reverse complement strand
GCACCCCCCCTCCCCACCACTCAGGCAGCACCTGCCCCTGCTCCTGCTCCTTCCCTCACTGCAAGGGGTATTGATCTGCCCCCACCATGCCCCTTCCCACCACACTGGACTTACCAGCTGGAGGCAGCTATATCAGAAATCGGATTGGTATTGGCCAATATGCCTCCTTAAATATCGGCTATCAGTATCAGCCCCAAAAACCTCTTTCCGTGCACCCCTAATTTTTGTAGTTGTGGCTTCCAAACACTGAGGACAATCTCTAAAAGAGTTTGTCAAAAAAAGGGAGGCTCCTGTCTCTTCCACAGTTTTTATGGTCATAGCATGATTAGATGAAAACCTCTATGTGAAATACAACGTTTAACAACATCACTTTGTTTATTTAAAAAAAAAAAAAAAGGATCATAAAAGAAAGAGACAAGAAATTTTTCTGTCTCATCTTCCAAAAGAAACCAGCTTGAGGGTCACAATCATATTTTTATATTACAAACAAGAACAGGAGGGAAAAGACAGGTTTTTTTCCAAATGGAAATATGTTATTATGCCATGTCAAGACCAAAGAAATATCACCCTGCACTTCAACTTTATGTAATGCAGGATGTGCTATTCATATATTTTCCTATATATTTGCTACAGTTTCCAAATTCTTTCCTGAGGTAAGTTTCCTGTGATCAACAATCTGCGTAAGCTCACAAATTCCAAGTGGGGAGCCCATTCAGCCACCCTATGCACTACTGCCTTATTACTTTGTTTCTTTGTGGCTGAATGTGCCTGCACCATCTGGGGATGCTCAAGTCACAGTAAACATATTGACACCACCCTAATGATACATGCAGAATTATAACAGGCTGCCTAAAACCCACCCCTCTTCCCTGCCTATACACACTATCTGGCATAGCACCCCCTTATATCAGGAGGAAAGTAGCAGGTGACACTGATGGGCAGGTACAAGAGTCAGATCACAACCACCCACTATATGGATATCAACCAGAGCACCATCATTTTTCATCAAGAAATAGCTTTTCACCCCCTACCATACCACTGACCACACTGAAATCATCCTCTGGCAAAAAGAATGGGAGAAACTGTAGACAAACCTGTTGAATGGAGCCAGCAAGGAATTACCCCCAGTGAGGAGTTAGCATCCAGCTCCCATTACAAATGGCATACATTGCGGAGGCTGAACAGATTAAGAGTGGGTCTTGGCAGATGCAATTTTCTCATTAAATCACAGGGACCCTATGCAACCGACCAGTGTATTTGTCAGGAGAAGCAAACCATTGGGTCATCTCCTGAGATGCTCTGTAGCATAGCAATGCACAAGATCTGGCAACACCAACACAAGGAGCAATGGCTTGTGCAGAATATTGGGAGCAGACCATATAGAAATACTGGACTGGGGACACAGCAAAGACAACACCAACTTCTTGGACACTATGTCTTGCTGTCAGCCATGGTTGGAAAAATCCTCCTCCCCCTGCTCTCCATTTTTGTGCGTTATTTGGGGGTGTGCTGTATTCTCAGCGTGCGATAAAATACAGTACTTAACATTTTGATTAAGATGTTTTAAGAAGCCACAATACCGAAAGGTTACTTAAATGCATAGGTGCTTAAAACAAATCAAAGACAAATACTTTCATAGTAATTGAACTGTATCTAAAGAAAATACCTACCTTCATCTACTGTAAACTGGCAACTCTTGTCATTGTAGAAAAGAATTTTTTTCTTATCAGGGCGATTAACAAAGATGATCTGGTCCCCTAAAGCCTCAACCACAAATGAAACAAAATGACATAAAATCATAAATTGCATGCAGTTTATGGTATCTTCATTTAAAAATGGAAAAAGGACTTCTTTGCAAGGGAAGGCACAACCATGGCATGGCACAGACAGCCTTTTCCAGATGTTGAACTTACAGTTCCCCAGATATTTAAAAAGCTGCAGTACAACTGGGAGTCCTAGATAAACATCCATCCACCTTTAAGATCCCTGGGAGCTGTAAGCTAGACATAAGGGAGAAGCCCTCTGATGTGGGCTCGCAGTACCCAGCACAGTCCAGCTGGGGATGGGGGGGTATCCTCTACTACTTGTGTTGGATTAAAGAGGCACCCGGAGGAAACAGCAGGGAATAGGGGAGCTCCTCTATCCTTAATTGCTTGCACCCATTTAAACAGGCATATGCGGCTGAGGATCGAAGCAGCTCTCTCATCCCCAGTTGCACACCCATTTAAAGAAACACCCAGCATGCTGGATCTGACCTCCAGGGCTGCCTCCCGGGACTGAGAAGGGGGCTGCTGGGTTTGGGACTGGACAGGGGGCAGTCCTGTTCCCAACTCCAGGGCTGTCCCATGCAGGATCCCGACACTCAGCTGAGTGTAAGGATCTGGCACCACACAGCCCCAGTCCTGATGCTCAGACAGGGGACAGCTGTGTCCTGGAACCAGGAGCTATCCCACACCCAATTATGATGCTCACCTGAGTCTGGACAGGGCATAGAGCATCAGTGGGTGCCACATGTTCATTTTAAAAAAAAAATGCAAATCAGCCAGAAAAAAAAAAAGATGTTCCATGTCATACATGAAATGCTTTTGTGGCTGGTTTCTTATTTTATTGTGCCTTAAATTGACTGAATGCATTTCAGAGTTACTATTTATGGTAAGATTAACACAAGAATTGTGCCATAAATGTAAATCTGTGCCAGAGCCCTAAGAAACAGAAGATAACATTTTCTAGCCATAAAACCAGTAAACAAGAAATTCAGCCTAATCCAGAGAGCTAGAAACATTAGTTACCTTATTTGAATCCCAAGATTTTTCTTTTGCTTTAAAAAAGATTAATAGAAATGTCAAAAGTGCTGCTGGCAGCACTGCTTGCTTTTGGATTATGGGTGGCAGAACTTCTTACAAAAAAAGATTAAGTTATATGTCTGCTCATATCACTGATGCTTTGCTGGCTAAACCTGAAGGAATTTCAAAGGAAAGA
This sequence comes from Gavialis gangeticus, assembly GCF_001723915.1. Lineage (NCBI taxonomy): Eukaryota > Metazoa > Chordata > Crocodylia > Gavialidae > Gavialis > Gavialis gangeticus. The sequence continues at coordinate 7,729,096 of NW_017729023.1, read as the reverse complement.
TGCTGAAAAAAAATCTGGCAGCAAAAAAAATGTCTATGTTTATTACAAAACAAAAGCTTACTAGAGCTGAAGCCACGGGAAATATTAAGGTCAAGGATCCCATACTTTTTCATGTCAAAACCGTTTCAAAACTTCCAGCTTATGCTGGAGAGTCAAGAGAAACAATATTGCAGGAATCTGCGACCGCTGTGGAGGAAACCTAATTTCTTAATAGGGTCTTGCTTTCAGAAGTGAGAACATGGTTTATTAGACCAATCAGATCCTACTGAAATCTTGATCTTTAGAATGTAGGAACTATTTTTATTTACGCTTTTGAGTGTTGGCTTTTTGGTGGTAGCATACTCTAACATAATTTTTAATGTAAATATCCTAGGAATGCATCTAAAAGGAAAAAGAAAAATCTATTCTATTTAAATCTGGGATCTTTAGCATTGACCATCAACACCTGAAATGAAAGGATCAGCTACAATAGCCAGGAGGTAAGAATAAGTTGTTCTTCTCTGTAGATCCATCACTAGTTGAAAAAGCACAATACTGGATTAAGAAACCAGATTTAACTAAACTAAAATAAATGACTCTCAAACCAAAATGATCATGTCTACATGTACGTTTGAAGCAGCTGAATTTGACTAATTTATGAAGATATCTTTGGTTAAATGCATGCAAATAGGTGTACAGACACAAAAAGCCTTAATCAAGCTGAGCAACATGACTGAAGTCCGGTAGTCTTCAGGAGACTGTCAAAAAGATGTGCAAAGTTTATTTAGTTATTTATTTTTAATTTCTTTCATTGCAAGCTTTTGGGCACAAACACCCTTCATCAGGCATTGGAGTCAGCTATGAACTGACTGCCCAGAGGAGTTTTCCATCTATTGACTCCTCTGTGAAATCCTGTGAAATATGAACTTTCATTTCTACCCAGAAGGACATTTACAATCTTTTCTCCAATGCCTGATGAAGGGAGTTTGAAAGCTTGTAATTAAAGATTTTTTTTTTGCAAAAATCTTGTTGATCTAATAAAAGATATCACCTTTACTACGAACCCTGATTGCCTTTTTCCCCCCATGCAGGCACGTTGTATATGATTAAGCCAACTCATATGATAAGCTAAACAGACCAAGCTCCTTGTCTTACAAGTAATAGATGTTACTTACTTTTATAGCTTTTTGTGCATTGGGCAGCCCTTCCTCAATATCTTCCAATAGGATTCCTCCCAGTCCTCGTTGGTCATGCTTGTCCAAAAGCCTGAGCAGAGCCTTTTTATCTTTCAAATTGTACTTGGGTTTGAAAGCATATTTCCCATCTACAACTTCTATTTTGGGATTGTTGACTAAAGCCTGTAATAGGGACATAAGTTTTAAACTTAAGGTGAAAAAACAAGTAGCTTATCTTACTGAAAATAAAAATGTCAGCTGGCAACGATATCATATCAGCAACATGTTGTGGTTGAAAATTAACAGGTTTGATTTTGAACTGGATTTGGAATCCAGCACTCAGATCCAGTTTAGGCAGAATTCATCACCAATGTGTTGTTTACATTACAAAACAGGGAAGTGCCATTTATGAAAATGCCTCTGGGCTGGTAGATCCATAAAGCCACTCATGGAACTTGTGCTAGTAAAAGCTATAAATACTCCCCTTCAGTGACAGTGATCAGAAAACAGAACCAGGAAATATTAAAAAGATTCTACTGAATACAAAATGCAAATAGACTACTCAAAATACTAAACTGATTTCATACTGATATCACAAATGTGAAAGACATTACCCTGAGATGAACAAATCAGCTGTTTGTCTTCCCCAACTGGTGTCAACCAGCACCAGCAGTTGTAGAAGAAATTGAGAAGAGAAGTCCTCCTGCACAGTAGGACTTTACCTATGATGCCAGCTTCAGAGTGAAACTGATCAGGGGTTCATGGATAACTAAAATTAAAGTTATGTTCCTAATCAGTTTTGCTGTGCAGCCAGTACGAGGCAATTAAAGTTCTTTTGCAACAGAGAGCAACCCTACTTAGTTTCTTCTGCAGCTGCCAGCATGACCCTGAAAGGAGAAAAAGAAGAGAGGCAGAAAGAAGAAAGGAGGGAAAATATAACTGTAGTAGGAAAGAAATCTAATGTTGGTAGCCTAACAAAATCTCAGGTTGGATAAACCAGCTAAATTATTGGACTGCCATAAGTTGTCTATTAACGGGCTACTTTCCTGTTATGCATTTGATCATTCTTTATCATCACTTATCAATTCAAACACAATTTTGTATACATTTTATTCTCCTAGTTCAGTTATTTCTTAGTTTTTCTCTTATCTTACAATGCTCAAAGGGTTAGAACCTTTACAAATTTTTGCAGCAAGGCCAAGATTTCATTGTAAATATTTATGTTGGTCTTTCTGCAAGTCTCTCATATTAAACAAGAGTATTAATTTCAAAGGAGTGTTGCAAGATATTTTTGTTAAAGCCATATTGCTATTACTACATAGAGCCTTTTTAATGTAGCTGTAACATTTGCTGATAAGCTTTGTTCCTATATTTATAATACAGTCTATTAAATAAAACTATGGCTAATGTTGTATTTACCCGACTCCAAGATGATTCAATTTAACCCCACTCCCCAATAATTCTATGGAAATAAAATTTAATTATTGGGGGTTGTCTTAAATTTAGATGGAATGTTCTATGGAAAACTGATGCATTTCTTATAATTTTCTATGTGTGGAATCTAATTATAGAAGGCCCATTTTAAATTTGTCCCCCCCCCATCCTCCCCTCCCCTTACTGCAGCAGGGCAAGCAGTGACATGCGGGCAGGTGGTAGGGGAGTCAAGTGGCCTGACCCTTGCCCTCCCAACAACTTGATGCCTGCTCTCTTCTCCCCACCACTGCCTTCTCCCACCCAGTACCTGCCTGCTTCAGCACCTTCTCCCTCACACCTTGTCTGCACACTCTGGTGCTTGCCCCACTGCCTGGCTCACCTTGCTGCCCAGACCTCACTCCCCACTGCTGCTGCCTCTGCCCCCCCACAGCCCCCACTTCCCATTGGGCTCCAAAGTATTTCTAGCCCCAATTCAGCCTAGGGCACAGAGTACGTGGTTGCTTTGTCCCAGGCTCAGTCATTCAGCAGCTGTTGCAGAGGTGGTGAGGGTGGGCACCAGATGTGGCTCTAAATCTAGCCCCGACTCAGGGCCAGAGTTGGAGCTGCAGCAGCCACCTACCTCCCCCTTCCACCCTGCCAACTTGTACTTGGATCCACGATGAGGCCCTTTGCCCCGCTCTCCCCCTAGTTAAATGGGGAAAAACCTTGTCTTCGAATTGAGTAAATATGGCACTCATCTGGTATTAAGTGTGTTAGGTGGAAAAGAAACAACTTGATTAAAATCTTCTGTTTCCATAAAAAGTGTATACAATGAAACTGATTAACACCAAAAAGGTAAATCCTCAAGTACTACTACTATTCTGTTCTTAACTGATTGAATTACTATAAGTCAGGGGTTTTCAAACTTTGTGATACCATGACCCTGAGTGCTGGATGGTGGCAACGGAGGAAAGGGAGCTTGCAAGTGGCAGCTACCGCCACCATCTACCACTCTGTGCTGCCACCGCGGTGCACTGCTTCCCTATGCCACCACACGTACCCCTTGGAAGTTTGTGGCCCCCTTTTAAGTTTCTCATGACTCCCCAGGGGGTAGGGACTCAAAGTTTGAGAGACCCTGCTATAAGTGAAAACTGTAAACCTCTTGAACAATAGTTAGATATAAATGTACATGTTATTGCGCTAGGAATCCTTACTAAGGTGAATTTAAGATCTTCAAATATTGAATCAGTTCTGCATTCAACACATGAACCTTAACATTATTTGAAAAAATATTGGCTGATAGTATTTCATCAATAATGAATCATTTCAATTAATACCAAGATTACTGTTTACATGACATTTCTGTACACTTTTTCATGACTTTACAAAACAAAACTTCAGTTTCAGAGCTCTCACTACGACAACAGCGGTTTTGTGAAAATAAGGATGCTTTTTTAGCAAAATTCTTATAGCTATGTTCACAGTGTTTATCATTAAGCAAATATGTACAAATCAAGTTAATTATTATTCTTCACCGGCCTCTTAAGAGTATGAACATTTGCTTTCTTTACCTCGCTCATTAACCATTGCTTCTGCTTGAGACCAATATCTAAATGTTGCGTTTCATCCAAAATTTCTTCTAGAGTTAGTGGATGCGTATCACCACGCTGGTGCCGTGTCTGGTAAAATAAATACAATATTAGAACTAGACTACCTTCTAAAGTATGAACTTAGCAGGGGTGATTAAGATGGGAAGCTTTGCAGCAAGAAAAAAAGGAGGCTTACTCATCATTTTAGTTTAAAATTGAAAAAATAATCAGAACGTACAGTATTTGAATAAATATCTATTTTCTGTTGAGTAAATATAAATTTCTACTTTACAATAAATATTGTTCAACACTATTCAATATTGCAAGCTGCAATGCAAAGCACCAAATACATGGAGATTACTTATTCAGTTACAGGTTGGGTGGGCAAAGACCATAACGTGTTGTGTGGGCGATAAAATAAAATAATAAAAAAAAAAATCTACTCCCAAGATGAACACTTAATCTTAGGCCCCAATTCTGCACAGTCACACAAAGCTGCTCCAATCAAAAGCAGAGCACACATGCACAACTCAGCTTGCAGGCTGGGAACCTGGGGTTAAAAGCTCTTTTAAAACCTCTCCCAAATATGTAGTTGGCCCAATAAAAGGTATTACCCCACACAAAAATCCTTGCCACAAGCAAAACCAAAAGCAGGGACTTACAACAATTGATAATCATGGTTTTAAATTTTTCAGATGAAAAGTACAATAAAAGGAACAAGTGATTTAACTTAACTACAAATCAATTGTTAGGTCCAGTCTGTAGTGTGGCAGGTATCTGGAATTTGTGCTGGTTGGCTTTAAGGACCAAAGATGTCTTTTTCTCCTGAGGAATGCTATTGGCATTTAGGTGGTTTTGTTGGCCCCAGTTTTTGGCCTCGACTTCCCCAGTGGTTTTGGTGATTGAAAGGCTGCTTGAGGATGCAATGCTTGCTTTGACTAGGAGTCAGGAGAGAAGCGTCTGGACTTAGCGAACTCTTGACTCTGATGATGCCGTGACCTGCATTCACCACGTGGAGCAAGCTCAGTAAAGATCCCTGCAGTGGTGCGAATGGTAACAGTGGTGAGCTGCTCACCTTCTGAGGTGATCTCATAGCTTATTGGTTATAAGAATGATTGATGTACAATTGGTACTGCTCCTGGCCGATTAATTGGACACTTGAGTAATTGACAGGAGTGGTGGGACCACTGAGAAAAAAAAGGAGTTTGCATCTTTGGGGCTGTGTGGTGCATGTGTTGGGTTCACTTGGTGTGCGTCTGTGGGGAGCTTCTGCAAGCGCAGGTGTCCGAGGTATGGTAAGAGATTGTCTGCCAGCATGATGTGCTCAAAAGTTGGGGCGTGAGTCTGCCTGGCTGGCTGTTGGATCGATGAAGACTCTGAGGAGGGAGCCTTTGGAAACTGGATCTCAGCACAGGAGACCAACCCGCAGGATCACCTGAAGGAAGGTAAAGTATTACCCCACCCTCAGTTATGGAGAGCCAAGTAACTTAAAGGGATAAGGCTGAGGAAACTCCGCAAGGGGGAAGGAGGGAGCAAGGGCAGCTCCAGTCCACTGACAAACTGTGACACAGATCAGTGAGCAAGTGCCGGCCATCTGGTGGAGCACAGGTCAGAGCCATCCGGCTCTTTGTTCATTTCTGCTACTCCAACTGCCTGTATCGTAGTTTCCATAGACTATGTATATAAATTAATAATCTGTTAACCTGTCAAGTTCTTGTGTTCATTTTTGCCATTTGTATTACAATATATTCTTGTTAGCTAACAACTTAAGTCTCCAGTGTGTGTGTGTAAGCAATTTCAAGCACTTAGTGAAGTCAGGCTGTAGCCTAATACTAGGTGTTATAGCTCCACAAGTCCACCATTCTCTGGCTGGGATTCTTAGATTGGCTTATTAAGAGAATCTTGGCCCTCTTCAGTTTTTCTGCCTTCCTCTGCAACACTGGGTAGTTGGCCACAGCTAAGCCAGGGAGGTTTTTTTTGTTTTTTGTTGTTGTTGTTGTTTTTTTTTTTGGGGGGGGGGTTGGGTTTT
>NW_017729023.1:7716571-7722840 GCF_001723915.1 Gavialis gangeticus | reverse complement strand
GGGGTCACTCTGATGCTCCTGCCAGTGCTTAGAAAACTGGGAGATTCTTGACTGGAAGATCATACTCTTCCAAAGCTCAATTGCTACATTTAGGGCCAGGAAAGATCCAAAGAGACAGTTCAAATGATACTGGACAACATTGAAGTGTGCTATGAGACTGAAACTGGACCTGCCCTTGGTGATCAGAATTGAGGAGACTTAAATGGCTTTGCTAAAGGAATATGTATCTACACACCTGACATCTGCAAGGCACTCACTTCTGTCACTATAGAGTAGAATCTCTCTACATCAAAGCATGGGTCTATGCAGTGACTCAGTTCTCAAATAATGAAACTTCGGCGAAAAGTAGCTGAAGACACCTGCATCTGGAGTTGGTTTACCTGGAGATGGGTAAACTATCATTTTAGGCAGAAACTTGGGATGAGGTTGCAAAAACTTGCCTGCATGAAAAGCAGTACTGAAGGTTCTACCATCAACACCAGACTGCCACCAAGAATGCCATCTTCATTGACAGGTAAATCAACAGGTAGTTTGCTATAGGTTCAAAAGACAGTCCCATTAGGTTCAGGTCCCAACAGGGAATGGGATCTTGCAGTATGGGATCTTTGAGTAATTTCAGGACTGCCCCAGGGATGAAGACAGACTTTTACCACTGGAGAACAGTGAGCTGAGATGGCAAACAAAAGCTCTTTAAGTGGTCTTACAAATTGAATGGTCTCTGCCATCAGTGAGAGACCCATGCAGAGTCCTGTTTTGCTTTTCACAGCACTCATGGGATCATGTGTGGAGGAAATGGCATATAATACAAGGATCTTCCTAGAACATGGAACAAGAAACCCAGCAGAAAGGAGCTGGGGCTGGGCTCTTGCCCCCGGTGCAGAAGAAATGATACAAGACTGCCGAGTGTACAGTGGTTCTGATCACCAGATAACCTTCAGAAAGGAGGGCAGCAAATGCATCCCACAAGTTCAGTGGTCAGATATCAGTAAACACTATAAGCAGCTAAGATATGAAAGTTGTAACAGGCCAACAGGGCTTGTCTCTTAGCCATCCTGAACTACAACTAATTGAAGAAATGCACGCTGTCTTCAACAGATCCATGCTTTTGGACTCCTCTTGGAGTGCTGTGGACATGTTTGTCTTTTAATTAACTGCAACAACAACAGAGGAAGATATTGCTCTGAGCAGGGAGAGCCTTTGAAGTCAAGATAGAAGAACGGGTGCCTTGAGTACCAGCTGGGTGGGAAGACCAAAGCCAAAATTGTCACAGTGGAGATATCTGGAGAGATCTCTGGAAGGTCTCTGTTTCTTATGAGACATGAACATGTAGTCAAAGCCCACGGTATTTGCTGGAATAAAAGGAAGAATGCGATAAGAGGCATTGATCAGAAGTGCTGATAGACCCAGAACTGGACACAGGTCTATGTGTGTTGCGCCTGATGGCCTAATGGTTGGTGTCAGTATAGGCAAGGAAAGCAAAAGAAATTCTGGTTCTCATCTGCACAACCAAGTCACTCAGAACTGTGAACCACCAAAGAAACACAGGACACACTGGAATGGCTGGACAATGCAGAGGATGTTGGGGCTTATTATATTTCAACAGAAATACTGGAGCTCAGCGATTCAAGACCATAGCCAGTCCTAGTTTGAGCAGATGGTAAAGATGATGTGCCACGGCAAACCTTAGGCAAGCATGCTTCTTGTGTACTGTTAGCTGGCTCTGTGAAATTAGTGCTGAAACACTTCTGAGTTTTGTTGGGACCAACTCAAATTCATATTCTTAAAATGGGAATGAGGAGGAGGTAGTAAAGCAGGTCTCTTTCAGGAATTCCAAGACGTGGACCTTTCTGGAACAGTCCCTGGATCTGAGCTCAGCAGTGATCTTTTTACAGACAGGAGATCAGTGGCCTCCAATAGGAAAGTGGTATTGTGTGCAGATAGAAATCCAGCAGAGTTATGCACTCCTGGATAAGATGCCAACTCCATTGATAAGCCCAAGATGTAAGATCTGAATTCTGGCCTCCAGATCCCTTCTGTTCCAGGTGGTAAAAAGACTTGCAAATGGAGCACTCTCAAGAAATAAAAGGCATTTAATGTGTCCACCTATCATGAGCACAGTGCTATTGCAAAATGGATATGATGTAAGACATGCAGATCTTAGAGAAACCATGAGAACAAAGAAAAAAAAAAGCTTTCTAAAAATGTTTCAAAGGAAAAAAAGCCCTTGGAGAAGCAACAGAGAAAACATGAGGTTTTATCATGCTGATGCACCAAGTCAAAGATTCAAAACAGTCTCTAAACCTGCATTGAAGTGGGTCTCAAAAAATACTTGGAAAAGTGGTTCATGAATCTCAGACAACAAGAAAATAGTTGTCATTTTTTATTTAAGTAATGAGACTTTCAGCCATCTTTCTGCTTTTAAGCAGAGCAACTATGAGCTGGAGTCACTAGGACATTAACATGGAAACATACAATGGCACATTTCTTATTAAGGATGTTTTTTCATTTAATAAAACATTTTCATTAAATTATTTAATTGCTACTATATTTAAACATCAGTTTATTTAAATGTCTGAGATTACAAGTGGATAAATATAAGCATTTCAAAAGATTACGCTTGACATAAAACAACTTACCTTCATGTAATTCACTATCTTAGCAAGGACACCAAACTTGTAACCAGAGCCTCCAGAAAGGGCTTTCAAATTAAATGACCCATTACTGTGATCTACAAAAGAAACAAATCAACACATTCTCAAATATATATATATTTAGTTTTACACTCAACCATTTTTAAATTATACATACTTCATTTATTTTTTGTTGCATCACCAAAGTTACAAATAGTGTAAAAATGGGTGTTCTCAGATAACTCTGGAAGAGATATTGGGCACTTTGGAAATATAGGCACCTAAGTAACTTTGGGGTTCTGGGCCATTATCCTTATGGGACTGCATAAATGCAGAACATAGGAAGACACGGTTCTTTGGGTAAATATGATATTAACTGGTCTAGTAAAAGATATCACATTTACCCAAAGAACCTTGTCGCCTATGCCTTTAGACCAACATGGCTACAACCAACACCCCCAGAACATAGGAAGGGGCTTCCTTGGCCATTAAGTCTGATGTTTTGAATTTCAGATTTTAGGCAATCATTATCCAAAGAAATCCCCAAAATTAGGGGTGCACCTATAGAGAATTTTTGGGCTGATACTGATGGCCAATTTTTAATGAGCCATATCAGCTGATACCAATCCAATTCCGATATGCAGGTGGGCAGCATGGAGAGCTGTGTCGGGTCAGCAAGTCTGTTGTAGGGAAAGGGGTGTGGAGGGGGCAGATCAAGGCCTCCATGGTCAAGGAGTAGGGCTGGCTAGGGTACGGGTAGGCGCTGCCCAGCCAGGGCGAGGCAGAGCAGGGGACAGCCACGATTGGCTCACTTGGGGGGGTTTTGGCAGGGGGTTAGCTCCCACCGCTGCATGCACTCTGGGAGGGCATGGGGGGCGTGTGCCCTCAGATCTGCATACAGAGTGAGGACAGGCTGGTGCCAGGCTCTTCCCAGTGCAGGGGTTGGGCCGGGGCTGTGCTCAGGGCGGGTGGGGTGGCAGCACTGGGAGGGGACTATGGGGGGGCTGCAGCCACCCCAAAATTTGCCATAGTTCCCCTATAGCCTGCCTCCTAGCACCGCCACCACTTGCCCCAAGCACAGCCCAGGCCCCTCCCCTTCCCCCCCACCAGGAAGAGCCTGGAGTTGCCCCTGGCCCCGGTGGTGGCTAACCCTGCCTCGCACACAGATCTGGGGACAACCCCCCTCCGCACCCTGTGCCCTCCCAGAGGTGCATGCAGCAGCAGGGACTGCCCCCCCATATCCCCCTCCCAGCACCATTGCTGCCGGCTCTGAGCACAGCCCAGCCCAGCCCCCCACCGGGAAGAGCATGGCACTGCCCCTGCCCCAGCCCACAGTGGCAGCCAGCCCTGCCGCATGCACAGATCTGGGGGCACCCCCCAGCATGCCTTCCCAGGGAAGCGTGCAGCAGCGGGAGATGCACACATCCCCTGGATGAGCCACTTGCCTCTCCATGGCTGTGCACATTGCATGGGCCACAGCTGTCCACATGGCATGCAGGGCCAGTACAGGGCATGAGCTGCTCACGGCACACATGCTGGATCCGCAGCTGCATATGGCACAGGGGATCCAAGCTGCATATAGCACCCCAGACCAACTACCTTGTGCTGCCAGCAGGGCTAGGTCCAGCCTGCACAACGTAGGTAGCACGTGCCCAATGCCAGCCCTGCATGCCGAGTAAGGCTTGGGTTTGCCATGACCTGCACACAATGCCGAACTAGCAGCACCCCACCAGACTGGCCCTGTGCACTATGGCTCTATAGGCCAGATGCAGTCAAGGGCCGTAAGTTTGATGACCCTTCACATATGTTTAAACCTTCACATACAACTGCTAGGTATAAGACCCAAAAAACTGCCACAACTAAGTCATCTCATAAGTAACAGCAAGGGCACTGTCAATGCCCCCTGCCACCATAATGACAGAGAAGTGGTCAGTTAATACATGCTCAGAAGATTCTAAGAAAAGGACTATATACAATGCTACAAAGGAAGGCAATCCCCATCTCCCCCAGCCCATGCCAATCTGAATTTCAGATATCCTAATCCCAAATTAGTGATCTGTATGACTGAATAGAAGAATATGACCCTATGGCCTATTTTTTGAAGTACTAGCCAGACCATCAGTGCACCTCACTCAAAAAAACCAGAGTTATCTGTAAGCCCATGTCCTCATCCTCAAAACAAAATAATTTCTGCCTTCCCACTTCCTCTCCAAAGCCAACTAATAACAATCATGTTGGGGAGAGGAGAGGTGTGGAGGAAATAATCTTTCTTGGCTCCAACTGACAACCAGCAAAAGCCTTATGCATGATAGTACCAGACACTTTCTACACCACAAGAACTACTTCATTATTCTAGCTGAGGACCACAGACCCATGACTCCACATCACATACACAGACTGTTAAGCCAGAACTCTCTGTCCTATCATGACATCCCCTCTATAACCTTTTCCAACCATTTGATCTCATGCCAGTGTTTTTTTCAGCCTTAAAAAAAAAAGCCTGCTCCATCTCTAATATTCACTCTATGAATGTATTTGCAGAGAGTGATCGTATCTCTTCTCAATTTCTTTTTTTACAAGAAAGTATCCCAGAAATTCTGAGACATATGCCAGGGGTGGGCAAAATATAGCCCACAGGCCAGATCTGGACCTCTAACTGATTACATCAAGCCCATGGGCAGGCAGCCACCAAATAATGGGATCTAGCCTGTGAGTGGCCAGCAGCCCTGGCTGCTGCATGGTGCTGGGAGGGCAGGCAGGGCTGTCCTGCTGTGCCAGACAGGTAGATGGGAATGCTTCTGCCCAACACTGACATGGTGGCATTGGCTGTGGACCCAGGCAAATGCCTTGATTCCCACTCGGAACCTGCGAGGTGCATCCACCACTGACGCTAGCACCTGTCCAGGGCTGCTTCTGCTCTGCCAGGCAGGCGGCATTGCAAGCTGTGGACCAAAGGCAAAACGTGGGCTGGGCATGTGTCTGAGGCTGTCTGCTCCCCCATCTCAGCACATAGTGAAGCCCCCACACTAAGGCATCTTGCACTCCAGCCAGCAGCTCCCCAGCTGGCTGGGATGCAGTGTGCCTTAAGACAGGGGAGCAGGCAGCCATGGGAGCCACTTACTCCCCCATCTCGAGACACACTGTGCCCCAGCCAGCTGCTCTGCGGCCACTTTTCTTCTGGATATGCCAGGGGTGGGCAAAATATGGTCCATGGGCTGGACGCATCCTGCCAGGCTATTCAATCCAGCTCACAGGGCCTCTAAAAATTTTAGTAAATTAATATTGATTTGCTCCTGGCTGCCTGTCAAAGATGACAGGAGACAGGGGCAGTAGGACCCAGGGGAAGCTGGCAGCAGGTTACAGCAGCCCAGACCCACTCCATCCCCAGCCATTTCCCTGTATTCCTACCCTGTGCTGCTACAGCACCATGTGGCTCCTGGCTGAATCGTGGGAGCATGGGGCTGCACTGGTAGCCCAGGGCCAGAAGCAGGAGGGGTTTGTGTGTGTGTGTGTGTGTGTGTGTGTGTGTGTGTGTGTGTGTGTGTGTGTGTGTGTGTGTGTGTGTGTGTGTGTGTGTGGGGAGAGGTGTGGGAGGCAGGCACATGGGCTGCCTGAGGGCAGGGAAGGGTGGAGGGATGT
>NW_017729023.1:7711293-7711571 GCF_001723915.1 Gavialis gangeticus | reverse complement strand
GAGGCAGAGTGTGTGCGCATGTGTGTGTAGGGTGAGTCCCACACACACATGCTCAAGGCAAAATCAGCCCTATCTAAACCATTTCAGAAAACTATTGTCTTACCTCCACTTAAAGGCAGCAAAAGGGCACAGCAGCCCCCTGGCTCAGCAAGGAACTAGCGGACCTCCTGCACCTAAAAAGAAAGACCGACAAAGGACGGAGGACAGGCTCCACCTCAAAGAAGGAATATTCTGCACGGGTCCGGACCTGCAGGGAGCGAACCAGGAAAGCCAAGGCT
>NW_017729023.1:7708205-7711282 GCF_001723915.1 Gavialis gangeticus | reverse complement strand
GGTCCCTTCCAGCCCTAATGTCTATGTAATCTATGAAATAAACTTCCAAAGATGGTGATTCCATATATTTCCTAGATAAGAAACTTACTAGTGAAAATGTCATGGTAGACAATGTAGGAAACCTTGCTAAAGCCAAGGCATATTATATCCACTGTTCCCTTGCCATCTGTAAAGTCCATCAGCTTGCCTTGATGGAAATCAGGGTGGTCAAGCATGACTTGCTCTTGATGAATCCATAATGGCTGTTTGTGATCACCTTATTCTCCACTTGATGACATGTTCCACAGCGTTTTGAAGTATTAAGGTCAGACAAATCAGTGTGTAATTACTAAGATAAGGGTTGGGCAACCTGCAAGGGGAACAGGCAGTTTCTGTGTGTGACACACTGCAAACTGTGGAGGGAACAGTCAGCACAGTGGCAGATGGGGCGGGGAGCAAAAAGCAGGCTACTAGATTGGGCAGGGAGCACAAAGCAAAACAAGCAAATGGAGCAAGAGAAGGGGATTGGAGTGGCACTTGGGGAATGTATCATGCCTGCCAAAAAGGTGGTCTCCACTGTCCTAGATCCTCCTCCTTCCTTCCCTTTCTTGAAGAAGGCAAATACAGTGACCATCTTTCAATACCTAGGACCTTACCCAACCTCTACAAAACTGACCTGACTCCTTCCCTCCCACCTAAGTTGGCTTTCATCTTCACATTCTTCACCAATTTGTGAGCTGTTGGCTAGTGTACCATTTGCACCAAAAAGTTATCCCCAGCATACTCCAGAAACTAGCTGGACTGCCTATGTATTGCTGTTACCCTTGTAGCAGATATCACAATAATTAAAGTCCCCTGTAGCACTAACAGAAGTATCCCAACTTCAGGACCTAGTTATTTGAAGAAAAAAAACAAAAAACAAAAAACAAAAAACTTTGTCCACTTCCTTCTCCTGGTTTGGTTGTCTACAGTAGACATCCAACATAACATCATTCTTTCTGTTCTCTTTTACCCTGACCCAGAGACTTCCAACAGACCTACCCGAAATGTAATACCACACCTCAGAACACGCACGCACACACGTATTAAAAGTTCGTTTTGTATAGAGAGCAACACCATTTCCATTTGTTCCCAGCCAGTCCTCCCTAAACAACTTATGTCCATCCATGATAGTATCCCAGCCATTTGAGCTTATCCTTCTAAGCTTCAGTGATCCCAATTAAATCAGGAATCAGAACTTGTGATAGAGGTGGTATCTTTTTAGACCAACTAGATATTTGCAAAAAAAAAATTCTTTATTTGCAAGCTTTCAGGCCCCAGCAGCCTTACCTGGAGTCCTGGGGGCCTCCTGGAGCTCCAGCAGCAGGGACCCAGTCATATGGAGCCTGGCTGGCAATTGGAGCATGGCTCTGGCTGACCAGACTCCAGTTTCAGACAGTGCATGCTGCTGGCATGTGCGTCTCTCTGCTTTTTTCAGTGCACACTGCTGCCACCATGCAGCAAATTAGCAGAACGGCAAATATCTGCATGTGCAGTGCATGTGGTCTACAGCGCTACAGAGGAAGGCAAAACCCCTCAAAGTTATTGCCAATATAACCTGGGGGAAAATTCTTTCAGATCAAATCAGGCAATCAGTTTGACCCTGAGCAAGATCCTCCAACCGAGAGGCTTTTAAGTCCTGATAAGACCAAAAGTGCACTGCTGACAAAACTCAAATTGCCTTTTGCTTTAGGTGAAGTCTACTGTTTTGGAGGAAGGCAAAGCAAACAAACAAAAATGCAAACTTCAGAAACCTGTAAAATATTACGGGGGGTGGTGGAGACATGGCGGATGGTTTCCTATAGAACCCTTGCTGATGATCAGCAAAAGCTCTGAAGCATGAGGTTACAAGATTCCTCCTGCACAAAAAACAATTTACCTCTTAACTTCAACATGGGCAATGGATGATATGTGAATTCATATACTTGCAAGCTGATTAATTCAAGACACATATATCCTGTCATACAATCCCTTCCATGAACTTACTGAATTCCATCTTAAAATGACTGAGTTTCATTGCCCGCACTACTTGGTGTGTAGGACCATTCCAAAACATGAATTCTCTAACACTTTAAAACTTTCTTCTAAATTCTATTCCAAAATTCTAATATAATAAAGGGCTTTGTCTGTCTGTCTGTGTGTCTGTCTGTAATGCTTCTGACCAACTGCGCATGCACCACTGAGAGGGCGGGCGGTGATTTTCTGCGTGGGCCCAAGTTTGAGCTGCTGCCGGGGAAGTTTGTGGTGACAGCAAACATACCCTGGCCACCTTAGCAGTGGGGCTTCCCCATGCCTCCCTTTCTGAGGACAAAAAGGGGGTGTGTGGTCAAGGTGGCAGCGCCCCCTGCTGCCTGTCCCTGATGCTCCCCTGATCAGCTGGCAGGGAGTGGGGAGGCAAAGGGCAAAGGGTCGCAATAGCAGCTGTTGTCAGGGCCAGAGAGGGAGGGAGGGGAGCGGGAAGGGTGCCCCAACAACAGCTGGCAGGGAGGGGGAGACGGCGGGGAGGGAGGCTACGTGGGTCTGGGCAGGCATAGGGCAGGGAGAGGTGAAGGTAGGGTCATGGTGGTAGCTGTTGTTGGGGCTGGGCGGCAGGGAGGGAAGTGGAAAGGAGAGGTCATGGTGGCAGCCTCCCCCACCCTGACAACAGCCGGTGGGGAGGGAGGGAGGGAGCAGGGAGTGGGGACAAGGGGAAGCTCCGCTGCAAGGTGGAAGCAGGCAGGAGGAGCCCCCGCCCCGGAAGCGGCAGTGGAGGGAGTCTTTATATGGCCGGTCCCGAAGGGTGAGTGGAGGGCGAGGGGATATAAACATTCCCTGAAATCTATCATTCTTGGGCAATTAGCTAGTTGTTCATAACCAGCCATCTGATTTTGTTCCCCATTTCCTTAACTTACTGGCCCTTCTTTGTTCTTGTTTAAATTGTTTTGAATATCAATAACCAGAACTGTACACTACACACACACACACACACACACACACACACACACACACACGTGCGAAGACATACATATATATAGAAACACAGACACACACACACATATAGACACTTATACATACACATA